>NW_027187353.1:11883685-11898081 GCF_028583685.1 Petaurus breviceps papuanus
AGCATGGATGAAGGCAGGTGAGCATGAAGCTTCTCTAGCTTCAGGTTAGGAGTGATGTCCTCATGTAGGCAGCTTTGGATGACTACCTATGTAAAGCCACCGTGCACTTATCATTGCTGACCCCTCACCCCACCTGGATTTTTATTTTCTTCAGTGTTCTTCGTCTTCCACTTTCTGCCTAGAATTTTCTCCCTTTCCCACTTTATAGATCTTTTCCCTAATGTCTTGGGGTGTGGAGGAGGGAGAAATTCTGGGGACAGGGTGCGTCAAGAAAATACTTATGGGTTAATGTGAGAAAAGCTAAACTAACTGATATTTAGTGGTAAATTGGCAGGATGGATTTGTAGAAGATAAGATGCTTCTTAGCTGCTTGGCAAAGTTGTCCTTCCCTTTGCATTTACATATCATCGCATTTGATATGGAAATAGTCCAGTGAAGTTCTAACCCTAGTTGGACCTTGGTATTTTAAGTAGGCCAGATGCATAGAAATATATTTCTAGTTGCCCCTTGGACTTAACTGACCTGTTTCTGTGAATGAATTTAATGATAAAGGCTGATTATTTTCCAAGTGTTTTAATTTCTGCATTCACTTCAGATTGGCTTATATAAAAATTGAGATTACTGAGTTACTTATAAAAAATGCATCAGACTCATAATAAAATTGAATATTTATTTGAATTTCTCTTGGTAACAGTATTCAACATCTTAGCAAAACAAACCAAGTTGTGAAGTCTTTAAAAAAAATCTATCCATTACAAAAAAGTTAAAATAAGCTCTTTTCTGTATTTCATGGCAAAAAATGGGACATTGTCCATTTTTTAAAAAGTGCCATACACAGAGTAATGTTTTAAGAAATATGTATTGTGATTCACATGATATGTTTTGTAGAATGTATACACAATATCTGAATGCCAATCTGAATGGAAGAGAAAAACGTGCGATAAAACACCACACAACAAACTGAATGCTCTTAAAATATGGTTTGAAGGGGGAGCTTCCTAGTGAATTAATTTAAAAGATCACCCATGGGATTAAAAACAAAATAAAATAAAACAATAACAGGTAGAATTGAATACAGAAGACATTCCATGACATGAAGACCTTCTATGACACTCTCATTTAGCACCCCCTCAAATTGGGTTGGTTCCACAGTAAAATTAACTTAGTAAAGTGCATCTTTTAAAGACCTGTCTAGTGAAATAGCATTTTCAAGTATAAAACACTTAACACAAGACATGCAATAACAAAAGTTAAATCATTATAGTATAAATTTTTAAAAATTACTTTTAAAACTTTTGATTCACTAAAGAATAAAGATGTTAATGACAGTAGTGTTCACATTACTCTCCAACAGTATGAATTGTGTGCTTTTTGTTACTTGGCAAATCGTTTTTTTTGGAGTCGAAAAAAATTAATTCAGTCTAAGCAATACTTCTTCTGTCATTAGTAATCCATTTCCTCTGGCAGTGCCACCATAGTTAGATTTTTGGAAGTTTTGGTGCACTAACAACAGGATTTGCCTCCTGTAAATATCTCCTTCCTGCACTCTTGTAATCATAAGTGCAGCCGTGTGTTTCTGCGTATCGATGAGTTGCACAGAAATTGTTTCCACATCTAAAGCACAAAGAAAGTGTGTGTGAATAGTCACATTTCTATGACAGGCACATGAAAGCAGGGAAAGAGCTCCAAATGGAACCTTTGGTTTTCTGGAGCCATTTTGGAGTTGCCATTTTCTTCCCACTTAGGAAAACTAACCACAAAAAAAAATCCTCAACCTCCCCCCCCCCAACTATGTTAGCTCAGGAATATGACATTTTATAATAAAATATTTTTCAGGTGATAGAATGGGGGTCTAGTCTTCTAAAGAATATTAAAACCACACCATTCTAAAACAATATTCAAAATTTCCCTTGTAGTCTATAAACTTAGAAGGGTTAGTATCTTGGGAATTTGGTTGTGAGTAAAAAAGCAAATAATTTAAAATCTACACTGACATGTGAAATTAAAAAAATATATATATATATGTGTGTGTGTGTGTGTGTGTGTGTGTGTGTGAAGCCTTTTCAAACATGGCTTAGTATAAATGAAAAGACTGCTAAAAGTAATGCTGAACCCAGGAAACAGGTCTTAAAAAACATCTCTCCACATTGGCAGGGAGAAGAGGGAACCTCTGAACTCAGTACTTGTATACCCTGTCAGGGGCAGCTACTGTATGGGATGCTTTTGCTTTATTGGTTCATTGTTATAAGGGAAGGTTCAGTCTGGAGAAAGGGTGGGAGGGAAGAAGGCATCATCAATACAACTTTTAAAAAAAAGATATATACACATATATATATATACACATTTATACATATATGTATATAGATCTGAAATCCTGTTAAGCAGCCTCAGTTACATAGCCTGAGTGAACCCAAGGAAGGCAGTTCTCATTGGACTAATTAGTACTTACTTGGATTAAAAAATAATAATCATCATGAAAAGAAAAAAATCAAAATTTAATACAAATGCAGAATTAGAATGCACTTATTTCTCCACTATTAAGCCTTCATCTCTGATTTCTTCAATAGGAAGGTTCTTTTTCAAAAAAGAAAATAGTCATACTATGTTTTGAAAATATAAAAATTTACATTGGAAAGTAGAATTTGAAAATTAAAAAAAAATTTATGAATATGCAAATATGCTCCCAAAGTTCACAAATGCAATTTTCCTTATTTTCACAAACGGTATTTCTCCTCTAATAACAGCATTTCTTCCTATACTGAGGTTTGGGCTAAAAATTAATCATCTACATTCTTCTGTTAATGCATCTAAGAATTTCCAGGACCCCAGTTGCTGTTCAAGGACTTATATAATCTCTCTTGACTATTATTTCAGGCCAGTGATGAAGGGAGAACACTGATTAAGGTCAATTAATTTAACACAATGGAAATGTAAATAATTAAACTTGAGCTTTTGGGGTTTGGGGTTTGAGGGGTAGGAGTGGGCCAGCAGAATCCTCAAGCTGGATCACTCTATACAAAGTATTTCAATTTTTCCAACTAGGCAACCTGCCTGCATTCATAGCTGGTGGCTAGTCCCGTTTTCTTGCCACAAAGAAAGCAATGCTTGGATGTTTTCTTTTTGGTCTGAACAGGGGCTTTCACAGGGGGAAGATGATGAGTAGTTTCACCTGTTTTGAGATAAGATATGTAGATTATATTAAGATCCCATTCAGCACATCTTTCCTGAAAAATGACCTAACAGTTTCAAAGTTATGGAAATCCTTGTACAACGTGAAAATCATATTGATTTATATTTAATTTAGCCTAAAATGATTTGAATGAACTTACACATGATTTTAGTATAGAACTTACTCTGTATTTTCAGAAAGATTCCATTAACTAAGAACTACATTTCTTTCATGAACTAACAACCTTTGATAATTCATTTCCAATGCTTTTCAGTTGATTAAAAACATCCAAAACAATGTTGCCTGAGGAAGAACAATTCCCATTTATTCAGCATCTATGTGAGAAGCACTGTGCTAACCCTGGAAATACAAAGATGAAAAAATACCTGCCTTTAAGGAGCAGACAGCTTACTGGGGAGATAGGACAGGTACATAATACAGCAGATGTATGACACCAGATAGGGTGTGATGGGGCAGCCCTGAGTGTTGATAGCCTGTGATAAAATCTGAAGAGAAGGAAACTTTTCCAGGAGGGAGCCATGGATATATACATACACACATGTGTATGTGTATATGTATGTGTGTGTACACATGTGTGTTTTGTGTGACTATGTCTAAAAGTTGCATCAGAGAGACCTTTACTGAGGAGATGGCCCTTTAAGGGAACCTTAAAGAGTAAGGCCAGTCAAGATTAGGGAAGGAACACTCTAGGCAGGGTAGAAAAATAAACCTGAAATACAGTTGTGGAGGGCCTTAAAAAGTATTAATGCTATTTTAGAAGGTAACTTCTGAAGAAGATAATGACTGAAGGATTTTGAGCAGGTAAGCAGCATGGTCAGACCATGCCTAAGGGGATTTAGAATAAGACTAGGTAGGAAGCTGTTGTAAGAACCTAGGCAAGGGGGAATGAATAAAGGAAAAGCAGTAATCAAGGACTTCCTAGGGGACAGGCAGTATTCGGATTGGGACAGAAGTATAAGAGAGTCCCATGCCCTCCACATGGGGGCAGACAACACAGAGGGAGTGGTGAATCTGAATGAGGGTAGAGGCCATATGAACGGAGAGGGAGGAATATATGGAAGAGATGTGATTGGACTTAGTACCTGCTGAGTTATGGGGGTATGGGAGAAGAAAAAGTTGATAATGGAACCTCACTGACAGGGACAGAGAAAGAGTTTAACACATTTAGATGTGTTAAGTTTGAGGGGCTAAAAGGTCTTATAGTTAGAGATGGCCAGCAAGCATTTGGAAAAAAGTGGGGCTGGGGTAGATTTGGGCTGGATGTGTGGATATAGGAGTCACTGATTAAGAAACTGAGCCCAGAGGAGCGTATGAGAATCCTAAAGGAGAAGGTATAGAAAAAGGGTCTTGGTGCAGCTAGGTGGCGCAGTGAATAGAGCACTGGCCCTGGAGTCAGGAGGACCTGAGTTCAAATCCAGTCTCACACACTTAACCTTAAAACTAGCCGTGTGACATTGGGCAAGTCACTTAACGCCAACTGCCCTCCAAAAAGAAAAAAAAGAAAAAGAAAAAGAGGGGCTAAGACAGTCTTTGGGGCCATTGACAATTTAGATGGCTAGAGGAAATGAAAACAGTGAATGAGATAGAGAAGGAATGGTTAAGACCTGTGTGAGGAAAGCCATGAGAGCAGCATTACAGGAGCCAAGGAAGGAGAAAGCATCCAGGAAGAGGAAATCATCAATATTGGTAAACAAAGGAGGGTGAGGCCTGAGAAAAAGACCAGTGGATTGAAATCATTTTATATTTCAATGCAGACTGAAGGATAACTGCATATGCTAAAACATCCTGTAACAAAGCAAAAAAAAAAAAAAAACTATGCCTTAAAAAAACTGAAACTGACTACTGGTCATTTCCATGCTTTCTCCCACTAATGTTTTATCAACATGCATCTTTAGGTGCCCTTGGATTTGATGGTAAAGCCTAACAAAGGGGCTCTCCTTGGGACAACCAAAGACTTCTTTACAGAATTGTCTTCCTATCTTCACTGCCTAACTTAATCTGGGTGAAGTTGGTAAATCTAGTCTCAATCTGCTTTGACTTCAGGTGCGCATTTGAAAGATGAAGATGGCGGTTTTGATTTTCTCATAGGATTACTTTGAAGACTGAGAGTATATAGCAAAGAATGCCATGAAATGATAAAGAATCATCATGCAAGTACAAAGGAGTCACCATCATTCTAGCTCAGCATTTTATGAACTATATATATGCTTAGAATGCCAAATTAACATCTGTCCAGAAAGGAAGACTTAGTCATCAGAAGCAGTTGAAGAGGATTCATTTCAGCATCATGTATTCTCTCCCCAGTCTTTGGAGTTGCATCTCATTTAGTGTTTCCCAAAACTTTTTATTCCACAAAATAAAAAGAAGTGATTTTGCCAGCACATAAGAGTAAGGATGAGATGGTAGTACTTCCTTGCCTAGTTAGCCATCCATCTACCCACCATTCATTCATCCACTTAACAAATACTGACTGAGTGCCTACTCTGTGGGTTAACACTTCTCCAGCACATTTACTTCCATTTCTACCCTTCCACATTCCTGGTCAAGGTGAAAATTAATAAATCCAGGTGATTATAACACACCCTGAACCTCTTTGGGCAAGTGACTCTGTCCCAAAATACCAAAGCATTCCAATGCATTAGGGCTGGGAAAATGCAGCCAAACAAGTTCACCTTGAACACATATTAGAGATCAGAGCTATGCTGGACATCCTAGGTGATAAAAGTACTAGTATTAGTACAAGAGATCCTTGCAATCTTAGGTGAGGGAATAAAGGATACATCTTAGGAAAAATAAGAACGCTGCCCCCCCCCCAAAAAAAAACCAGAAGTAGATAAAAAAGGAATATGTATTTTTTAACATATTAATCATATGTGAATGAATCTTTTAAATACAACTGAATCTTACTATTCATTAATGCTGATTTAACAAAACCTATACTTGACAAAACTAGGTTAGTGATTATTTGGAGTTTTAACACGCACTTAACAGCTTTATTTCTTTTCAAATATTCTTTAGCTTGGTCTTCTTTCCAAATGAGTCCAAATTCATGTGGTTTTACCATTCCATCAGCTTTTACAATTCTAAACTTGTGGTTTATCATGACGTTTAGGCAAAGTCCTAAATGACTAGAAATTTATAACATTTAAATCTCCTAATTACAATCACCAATTATCATTGAAGTCAGTGACAAATTAACATTTACCTTTCCTCAATTTTGAATAACTCCCCACCGCAGCTTCCTCCCCAATATTATTTACCCTTGAGGGTTGCTGAAGTTGGCAGGATCTATGTCAAAAGCTTAGGAAGGGCACAAATGGCTTGTTTTTTTCAAAGAGAGAGCACCTGTCACTGAAATTTAACTTACTTGCAGTTTCTTATAAGGCCACAAGATGGAGTTTATTTCCAATTAACACAGAAATATTAGCATGGCCAGGTTTTGTTGAATTAGGGAGATCTTCATGTTGGAAGGGTCTTCAGGAGGTCGTTACATCAAGCCCTTTACTTCAGTCTCAGGAGTTGGAAAGGACATTAGGGATTATTCAGTCTCATCTCCACCCGAGGCACACAAGACTCTTCTACAACACCCCTTTCAGGATGGAGCAAATCTCATGAATCTCCTTTTTAAATAATATTCTATAGTCTAAACATCCTGGTACACAAATGAGATCAAGTATGTTAAGTACAGGAAGGTAATAAAAATGTTAGAATTTTGCTTCCTCAAGGCAAAATGTACAATTTTTATGGAGAAAAAAGCTTTGTTTGGTTGATTCTGAATTCGTTGAAGGTAGAAAAAGATGAAAGAACCAGATAGATACACTTTCATTTGTTCAGTTACGCACTCATCTGTTAGCAGGAGGTGACCTGTGTGATATCCGTGGATGTACTAGAGGCTACCACCAATTAAGACATCTTCAGAAAGAATGGGCATGAGATGGTGAAGCCCCCTTGTAAGAGGTCTTTAACCCAAAGCTAAATGACTATGTGTTCAGTTATGATACAGAAAGAATTCTTTTCTAGGTATAGAAATGAATTTGGAACAGCTTCTGAGTTCCATCCCAATCCTCAGATTCTGTGCTTCTTATAATTCAAGTTAGAGCCTTGACTTACACCTGCTAAGGGCAAAGTTGTAAAGCTGGTTAAGTACCTCAGTTTCACCAGTTTTGGCAAGATATAATTTAGCAGTAAGGTCTTGAAAAAATAATTTGATTAGCCCCTATCTAGACTCTAGTTGTACCTAAATTTGAAATGCTAAGGCATCCTGAAAACACACATGAACTAGGAAATTGCATTTGCTCATGAGGAACCTTTTGTCATCCCAATCAGCCTGGGAGTGGAGATTGGAGACATCTCTGGATCTTTCTGCAAAGGTATACTTCCTGAGAATCCAATCTGAGGTGCTCTAATTGCGGCAGCATATCAATGTAGCACTGTTCCATATCCATCTCTCTCTCTCTCTCTTTTTTTTTAAGCAATCAGGGTTAAGTAACTTGCTCAAGGTTACACAGCCAGTTATTTCTGGGTGTGGTACTGAGTATCTGAGCCCAGATTTGATCCCCAGGTCATCCTGACACTGGAGCCGGTGCTCTTACTCGCTGAGCCACCTGGCTGCCCCATATCCATATCTCTTAAGTGGTTTCGAATTTGCAAAGGATTTCAACAGCTGCTGCCCTTTGTCAGTTATGATCCCACACACCACTATTTTCTTGAAGCTGGCTTTTTTCACCCAGTATAAGCTTAACGCCTCTGTTAAGGTTAGCATGATCTTCCTTTTACGCTCTGCCTTTTCCCAGAGGATGGATCTAATTAGCTCTGCTGTGCTGGGGATAAACATTACTTTTTTCTGCTCTCAGTGCTCACCTTGTCATTAGAGAAATGTCTTACTCTTTCAAAAGCACAGTGGGTCAGTTGTTTCCATGACACAGAAGAAAATTCCTGTACCTCCAAGAGATAAAATACTAAGGTTTGCATGCCTGCTTGTCTCCCTCCAAATCATAGAACTGCTCTCTCATCTTCTTATTCCTAGCTCTCTTCTCTGCTTTACAAGTATCTTGCTATTTAACCATAATCTCGATTTTGAGCAGCAACGTGGGGCTGAGAATAGGGCACTGCAGTTGGAGTCCTGGGTCCACCTAGCATGTGTGTCATGGAGGCAAGTCCTAGAAAGTCTCTACATCTCAGTTTCCTCAGAAGGATCTGACCTAAATGATCTCTAATGTCCCTTTCAGTGGTAAAACTATGATCCCACAAACCAGAATCATTACTATTAGTATGGAAATCCAACCCACTCACCCACCCTTCTTTTGTGATTTCTCTAACACACAGGTCTGGCCATGTCACTCCCATACTCAAACTCCAGTAGCTTTCTATTGCCTCTAGACTCAATGATAAGCTCCTCTGTTTAGTCTGAAAAACCCTTTCCAACCTCAGCATCCAATATTTCTCTTTCTCACAGATGATATTCCATCTCCCATGTCTGGTCCTTTGTATTTGCTGTGCCCCCTGTCTGATATATACTCGCTCTTTCACCTCAACCTTACAAAACCCTTGGTGACTTCAAAACTCTGCTCAAGTTGAAGCTTCTACACCAGGCCATGACCAATCTCAATAAAGGTACAATACAGTGTGCCATGTATTGATGTTGTAAAGACTTTTTGAAGTACATACAGGTTGTCTCCCTTGACAGAGTGTAAATTCTCTAAGCATAGGGTTCATTTCATTGTTATCTTTCTACCCCCCATGACTACCAGGTCCTGATAAACAGTAGGTGCCTATTAACTGTTCATTGACTTGTTTTTTTGGGCTTTTCTTCCTCTGTCTTTTTGATCTCTTGTCACTTCTCAGTTCTGTGAAAAGCCTGGCTTCCCAGAGCTACTGACAATCAGAGTATGTTGGGTGGAAGCTTTAGGCTGAAAGATCTTCTCAGCTGGATTCACAGAGTTGGCTCGACTGTTTCTTTGCAGCAAAAGATGTCTGGGGGTGTTTTCCCTTCAGCTGCTTCCAGGGTCTGAGCCCTTCTAGAAATCTGAGGGTTTAAGGAGGCTGCTTATCGAGAGTCAAGGCTTGAATATAATCTAGTGGACTAAAATGGAAAGGGAAAACTGGGGCAAATTCTTTGTAAAAGATGAATATTCAATTCATTATCTTTCTTTTTCAGTCTGTATTTCTAGATCTATACTCATGGATTTTTCTGAAATCAACCAGTAGGACAACTAATAAGACAATAAAGATTCTCTGAAATTATCATGTAATTTTATGGGAAAATCTAATTTAATTCACAGAAATCAAGTTCACATTTCAGAGCACCTTCTATATTTTGGTATATATACACATGCATATTCATGTAAAGTATTTTCGGCTAGATATATCATTTCATTGGTTTCGAGAAGTCCCAGTGTGGAAACTCCCCCTACTCTACAGATCAGCACCTTCTCTGCAGATGATAGCCCAAGAGCTGCCTGTGGGCCCTAAGGGGTGGACTGTCTTGTGTTAGGTCTCTGAACCCAAATGTGTCTGAGGAAGGACCTGAACTGAATCTAGGTCTTCTTGGCTTGAGAACCACTCCCCCTATTACTCTTTGATACATATACACATATGACAGGTGATGTAGAAAATGGCGTACACTTATGTAAGGAAAGGAAAAGGCAAGTATTCGTAACAACTTACATATGAATCCTTGATAGCTATGGATTTTTAGGATTTAGAATCGATTTATATTTTTCCAGATGGATATTTCCATTTTGGGGATAAATGTATGATCACTGTTTTTCTTTTGACTCCTTGCTCTCTTAGCACAGCACCTGGCACAGAGAGGGAAGGAGAGAAGGAAGGAGGGAGGGAGGTGGGGAAGGACAGATGCAAGGAGGGAGGGATGGGAGGAAGAAGGAAAGGAAGCATTTATTAAGTGTCCACCATGTGCCAGGCCCTGTGCTAAGCACTTTACAAATGATCCTCATGACACTGCTAGGAGGTGGCTGCTATTCTCATCCCTATTTTATAGCTGTGGAAACTGAGGCAGAGAGTTTAAGTGACTTGCCTAGGATCACACAACTATAAGTATCGGAGGCTGGTTTTGAACTCAGGTCTTCCTGACTCGAGATTAAGAGAGTAGTACCAAACTCCAAGAGAAATGGGGGTGGGTGGAGAGGAGAATAAACAAGACATGAGGATCTCTATGGGTCACAGACAGCCTTAAAAAACCTCATGCTAATAATATCGTCTGTGTTCTATGATGTTTTTATTTATATTGTTAAGTATCTCCCAATTACATGTTTACCTGGTCCAGGTACATGTGGCCCCATCTAGGTTTGACATGCCTGGTTTAGGAGGTTCTCTTTTCACCACAAAAAACGTGTTAAGAATGGAAAGAATTCTAACTAAGTTCCATCTCTGGCTCTGTCATTAGCTAGCTACACAGCCTGGGGTTAGATACTTATTCTCCAGCCCTATTTCCTTATTTGCAAAATGACAGGGTCAGACTAGATAGCTAAGGTTTCAGCTCTGATATTCTAGGATTTTATGAGTTATATTCTAAGTTATAAGGCACAGACTAAGGAGAAGCAAGAATATTTCTCAATTAAAATTAACTAATAAAGAGTAAATCAAAACTCAACTTTAAGAAACAGTCAGTGCAGTTTTAAGCTAAAATAACTTCAGAAGTATAACTATTACAAACTTACAAAAACTACTTAAAAGATTTAAAAATATTGATGTCTTATTAAAATTCAACTATCTTGTGTTTTACAGATTGCCCTAGTCAATTTTCAAATTTTGTACAAACTTTCAGCGTCTGCTGCTCCTCAGTGACTGAAACGTTTACATTTGCAATTCAGCTTTAAAAAGATCATCCAAAGAGAAAGATGTTTTGATGGGTATGTGACAGTTTGGATGTGACCCCTACAAGAACAAGTCTAATGGAGATAGATCAGGGGACCAAGCTCAAGGACCTTCTACTGATCCACCAGTCAGAGAAAGTGTTATCCAGAAACCACGGCTGTGCAAATGCATGACAGGATGCTCTATCCATCTTGTTAAAAAATCCACAAATCTAAAATAAGTGTAGAAGAACTGTAAATAATTGGGCTTTCTAATGACTTTTGGTTTGTGTGTAGCATTTAAACTCCTGTAGATATTAAAGCTTAAAACTATACTTAAGACTTTTAGCACAACCAGTATTTGGTAACAATACACAAGCCACAAAATTCTTCTGGATCATGGGCTATCAGACCTGGAAGTGACTTTACAGAGGGTCTAGTTTCCTTATCTTAAAAATATAGAAAAGAAGGTGAAGTGACTACCGGGACCTGGTAGTCATGGCAGGTTGAAAGATAACCAGAGCTGGTAAATGACAAAGCCAGGAATTCCAGGTAGGTTTGGACACCCCAATATGGTGCTGTTTTCAATAGACCAGATTCAAAGAACCCTACACTTCAAAGAACAGATGTCAAGAGGAGAAGCATCATTAATAGAGGGTCTGAGCTTTAAGGCTGAAATGAGAGATAAAAAAAGAAAAAATGCAGTAAGGGACTGGTTTCAAACTGAGACACAAGAATGGAGGTTGGCAAAGGGAAGAGTAGATGAATGTGGAAGCACAGTTCTATCTTTGTTCGAAGTGAAGCTTGAGATTTGGTAAAATTATAAGACTAGACTTATGACTTGTGAGATTATAGGGAAAGCCAGATGTGGAAGCTCTTTCAAATGAGATGAGCCCCTGCCCTACAAATCAGTCTTAGATCTGCTGGGGAGCAATGGAAAAGAGAAAGGTCAAGTGACTTGGCTTGGGGCACACACCCTATATTTCAGATAGGACTTGGCCCAGGTCTTCTTAACTCTGAGGCCTGCTCATTATTTCCCATGCTGCCTCTCTACAGAAATGTAAAGAGCTATATAAAAATGGAAAACAAAGAAACAAAGTTTAGTTTCTAGTGGATAAATTTAGGAATGGCAGGTTATTAAGCAGATTAACAAAAATTACCATTGACCTTACCCAAAAGATAAGAAATATCCAGAAATATCATTTGTCATGGGAAAAACATAGCCCATAAAAGACTTGAGAAATATAAGAGGTTCTAACATTAAATATGAATGGCCTAAAGTTCCTCTAAAAAGTTATAAACTGAATTAAAAACCCAATCCAACAACATGCTGCTTAGAAGAAGAGGCAAAACCACACATTGAGACCAAAATGAAAAGGGTGGAGTCAAGATCTGCCAGGCAAATGCAAGTACCAGAAAGAACCTCAATGAGTGTCTGATGAGGTAAAACCAAAAAAGCATTAAGAATAAAAAAGGGAAAAGATATCATAAAGTACCAACTCTTCCTTCCCTCACTCTAACCTCCACTAGCACTGGAATCAGATGTGTTTACCAGAGAATTTTTTCCTAACAACAATAGTCTTTGTTACATAGATGGCTTTTAATACAGAAAAATATGACATATGGTACAAATTCATTATATGAGGTAATAGTTCAATTTAAAAACTCAATAAAGACAATACCAAAAACATTACTAATTTTGCTCATAAATAGAAATGGAAAAATAGTTAAATGTAATTTTTTCTTACAGAATATAGTAAATACATTAAAGGTATTACTCATCACAAGCAAGGATGGTTTTTTCCCCCAGGAATATGAGATGGCATTGTGTAAGAGAATATGATTAATATAATGTAGGAAAAAAAGAAAGAAAACAAATCATTTGCTATTATAAGCTGCAGATAAAGTATTTAATAAAGTTGAAAATCCATCAATGATTAAAAATCCCTAAACAGTAAGAAGGTCATCTTCTAACATGACAAAAATATTTACTTGAAACCCAGAACAGACATTATTCCCAATGGGGAAACCTTATCATTTCCCTTAAAAACAGAATGAAGCAAGGATAGCCTGTTGACATTTCTGTTCAACACAGTATTGGAAATCTTATCAATTGAAATAATGTATGAAAAATAAAATAAGGGACTGCATAATTAGGGACTTAGGAAATCAACAAAAATTTTATTAAAAGTAATACATGAAGCAAATTCAATTCGCTTCGAGCCAATTTGATTCCAGGTTTTAAGATAAAAAAGCACACAAAATCCAATCACATCCTTGTATACCATCAAAAATGATGGAAAAACAAAATGAAAAATAAATCCATTTTACAATAATAACCAATAAAACATGTTTCAGAGCAGTAGAAGATTTCTCTGTTATTCAGTACAAAGTCAACTTAATAAAACATGCCATGAAGGAGGGCCAGTCTACTAAATAATTCTGAAGCAAAGGAAAATTTAATGTCGTTCAATCAACATGTATTAAGTATCTGATACATCTATGATTAAGGCACTATGATAAATGCTGGGCATAAGAAAACAAAGTTATAAGAGTCCTAGTTCTCCCTGAGTTTAACACAGTAAGGGAGCAATTTCTAACTATGGCTTCCAAATGATGAAACTGGGCCCCAAAATATTGGTAGTAGGCCTATGCCCCAAAGAAATCAAAGAAAGAAAAAAAGGACCTACATATACAAAAATATTTATAGCAGTTATTTTCATAATAGCCAACTGGAAACTAAGGGAGTGTTGTCCTATTGGAAATTGGCTAAACATATTATAGTATATGATTGTAATGAGATAAGAAATCAGGAAATGAGACAAGCTTTCTGAAGAAAACTGGAAAAAAATTAATATAGTCATTTGTAGTGAGCAGAATGAGGAAAAAAATTACAACACTATAGAGAAAAACAACTTTGAAAGACTTTAGATCTTTGAGCAATACAATGATAAATTATGAATTCAGAAGACTAAAAATGAACCATGACACTCACCTGCTGCCAGAGGGATAAATTAGAATGCAAGAGACGATGCATTTTCAAGCATGACCAATGTGGGAATTAGTGAATGTATATGGTGAGTGTTTGATTTGAATACGCATACATATGTGTGTGTTTTCTCAACTAGAGGGGCAGTGCAATGGAAAGTACGCAACATAAATACATTTAAAAATAAATGAATAAATTTATTTTAAAAAAGAAATCTCTGTTCAATCAATACACTTTTAACACCAATGTTGCATACTTGGTACACAGGCACTGTGCTAAGTGCTGGGGATACAAATAAAAAGCCAAAATGGTCACTATGCTCACAGAAAGCAGAATATATGACATTCATACAGGAGAAGGTAAGAGATGGCATGAGGAACTTGAGGCAGCGGGGGGGGGGGGG
>NW_027187353.1:11898091-11925141 GCF_028583685.1 Petaurus breviceps papuanus
TAGAGGGTGAATTGGAGTTGGGATAGGGAAGATGAGGCTTGGAGACCAAAGGGAAAACTCCTGCAATAAAGTAGGCTATAGGAGGTAAGGGTGTGAGCTAAGATGGTACCTGTGTGAAAAGAGAGGAAAAGACACATACGAGAGATGTTACAGAGAAAGAAATGACAAGATCTGGCAGGGGACCTGTTATGTGCGGTAGAGAGTGACACCTGGGCATCTGCCCTCAAAATAACAGGGAAAGAGACCAGTCAAGATGGTGGAGGGGCAAGAGGCCATACAGTCCTGATCTCCCGCACACCTAGTCCACACCTAGAAAACACACAAGACCAAGTACCAACAGGGAAATCCTAAGGAAAAACCACAGCAAGTCATCTTAAAGCTCAGCTGGCATAGGGAGACAAAGCTCTGTGTAGACTGGCGATGGGATCTATCTGGGAAGGGACCACACAGAGCCTTCCCTGAGGATTGAACTGGGACCTACCCCCAGGGGTAGTCCAGTCCAGAGCAAGGAATGGTCAGTGCCTAAGTGTAGGTACTGGACACGGAACAGCAACAGAATGGAGTAACATCTGTGGGGTTCTGAAGCCGAGAGTGAAGCAGGGTTTCAATTGCAGCCACTAGACCAGGCTGAAGCCTGTAACCAAATGACCAGACAAAAGGGTAACATGTAGAACTTGCTTAAAGTGGTTGGGTCCGGCAGCAGTTTACTGCAGCTCCAGCCAGGGGCAAGCCTTCAGCTGTTACTCAGACCCAGCCCTGGACAAGAGCTTGCAAAGCTCAGACCAGGAAGGCAGTGGTCAGACTTTGTTCTTTGTCCTTTATCAGACAGCTGTGGGTGCAAAGAAAACTTGCTTGAGATTCATCAAGAACAAAGAACTTGATATTCAGAGAAAGCAGACATAGAATACAAAACAGGACCAAGGACAACCCAGCCATTCTCTGTAGAAGGGCTGGAGCATGGCCTTAACACAAAGCCAAAGGCCAGGGACTAAGATGGGAAGAAGGCGTAAACAAATAAAGAATTCCTCAATTAAGAGCTATGATGATGACAGGAAAGACTGTAGAACATCAACAAGCAAAGGCTCAGAGTAAACACAGATTAGGTGAAAGTTGGATTAAAATTCTTAGAATGAATGAATCAAGAGTTAAAAAAGGATTTTATAAATGAAACAAAAGGAAAGAACTGGGAAATAAAGAAGAGCTATGGAGGATAGAGAAGTAAAGTTAATAACCTGATCACACACCAAGAAATGTTACAATCAGTCAATAATTTATTGATTATTTACTCTGTGCCAGGCACTGTGCCAAGTAATGGGGTACAAAGCTGAACACAGCCCCTCCCCTCAAGGAGCTCACAGTCTAATGGGGGGAAACAACACAGAAACAACTATGGACAAATAAGACATAAGATAAACTGGAGATAATCAACAGAAAAAATGCACTGGCATTATTGGGGGGGGGGACGAGTTGGGAAAGGCTTCCCATAGGGAAGCCAGAGATAGAGATGAGGAAGGAGAGAATTCCGGGCATGGAGAACAGACAATCAGTGAAAATTCATGCAATCAGGAGATGGAGGAACAGCAAGGAAGTATGAGTCACTGGGCCAAAGAGTACGGTGGGCAGGTGGTGTAAAAATACAAGAGAGGCAGGTGTGGGCCAGGTTAGGAAATGCTCTGAACGCTAAATAGGATTTTAGATTTCGATCTTGGAAGTGACAGGGAGGCAGTGGCATTTACTGAACAGGGAAGTGACATGTTCAGGCCTGTACTTAGTGGAGGATTCACTAGAGATGCCAGTCAGCAGACTACTGCAATAGTACAGGCATGAGGTGATGTGCCAGATGTACCAGATTTGGGGCAGTGTCAGAGGAAAGAGGAAGGCAAATATTAATAACAAAAAACCAACAGAACTTGACAACAAACTGAATAAGGGGGGGTGGGGTGAGAGTGATGAGTCAAAGATGACATTTAGATCGAAAGTCTAGATTACTAGAAGGATAAGAACAAGTACTGGGGGGCAAAGAATAGGGTTTGAATAATACAGCCAGGGCAGGAATTTCTGGAATGGGGAAGATATGACCAGGTTAAAAAGTCTGTCAATCTTTGACAAAGGAGTTCAGATGGGTGTTCAGTGTCCTTAGGGGTTTGGCCTCAGCATGGAGCCCTCTCAGGATATTAGGCAGGTTAAGCAAAAGCAACAGTAGGGGAAGCCAATGGAATGGGGATTCTCTCCTTTCCCTGCAGGCTGCAGGCCAAGCTAGGCCAGGAGACCAGTACAGGGAGAATGGAGGGATGTTTCATTCTGTCCATACATGCAGGAAGGAACCAGGGAGCAGGATGGAATGGTGTCATTTTCTATCCCTTGCAAGGGAACTTTGCAAGCATCTAGGTGCAAGGTACTCAGGACAACAACACTATCCCCACAACCACAAACAAAAAAACCTAGTCCCAGCCCTCAAAGAACTTACATTTTGCTGCAGTAAGAGGCATGGGAAGAAGCTGAGAGGGAAGTGGTCAGGTGAAGTTGGGGCTTGACAAGTGAGGGGAAGATCTGGAATAACCATTTTTGGAAATATGGCAGGGAGGTCATATAATGATAAATTTAGAGCAGAAAGGACCTCAGAGGCCATCTAGTCCAATCTCATTTTACAAACAAGGAAACTGAAGCTTAGGAAGATTAAGGAACTTGCCAAGATCTCAAAGTAGATGCCACAGGTTGGATTTGAACCAAATGCTTTGATTTCAGAGCTAAAGGAGGGAGGAGGAGGGTTGAGAGAGGTCAGGAGAAGATAGAGCTGGTAATAAATTATAAAGACATGTAATTCCATTTATAATAATACCCTAACTTTAAATGCTTCTAAAATAAACAATACAAACATTACTTCAAATAGTAAATGACTTTGATACAAACAAGAATTTATCAAATATCTTATAAAATGAAACAAAGCAGTTTCATTTAATCCATCTTATTATCAAAACACTTAAACATAACCTGAATTAGGTGCTACCGTGTTTCCCTGATAATAAGCCCTCCCCCGAAAATAAGCCCTATTGAGATTGCTACTGTAGTGAAGGTGATCCCCTGTGCTACACGCTACATTACGGTACCCTCTGTATGCACCGTCCCCCCCCCCCCCCCCCCGGTGAAACGCACGCCGCGCTCCGAGCTGCATCCAATCAGAGCTGCAGCAGTGAGCGCGTCATCCTGTTCTTTATTGAATTCATTATTGAATAAAGGTACATTTTTTTGTTCACATTTACCTGTTTATTAAAATTGCTGTCAATGTTCATTAATATAAGCCCTCCCCTGAAAATAAGCCCTCTGGTGTTTTTCTGTCCAAAAAATAATAAGACAGTGTCTTATTATCGGGGAAACACGGTAATAGGATTTTTATAAAAACAACAATATTGAACATTATTCTAATTTATCAATACTTCATATTTAGAAAGTGTTATTTTGATATTAATGGGAGATATCCAAAATATTAAAAATCTTATTTACAAATACTAAATGAATAAACTAAGGCCTAGTTATCCAATTATCTTCAGTCATGAACGAAAAGACTTTGTACAGAACTGTTCATGTTCATTCCTTTGCTCAAAAACCTTCACTAGCTCTTTGTTGCTTAAAATGTTCAAATTCCTTTGCTGAGCAGACAGCGCCTGCCACCCACCTTTTTAGTCTTATTTCATATGTTCCCCTCATTCATGTGATCTATGTCAGTCAAAGGAGACTCTTCTTTGTTTTCCAAACACACCCTGGGCTTTCTCTGCATCTATTCTTTAGGTTTAAAATGTCTTCCTTCCCTCTAGTCCCATGTCTGATTCCTACCTATTTTTAAAAGAAACTCAAAACTTCTTCCTGAATTCTTGCCTGAAAACCTGTTGCTAACAACTTTTCCTCTTGACTTCACCCAATACACTTCTAACATTTTTGTGCATTGTAAGTTATATGTGTTCATGTTTTATATCTTCCAGACTGTAAATTCTGCAGGAAGAGACTGTGATTTAAATAACTTCTGTAACTACCCCAGCTATGGGCTCAGTGTTATACATAAAGGAAGACTTTAAGAAACATTTTTTCCCCCTTTGTGGAGGGCAATTGGGGTTAAGTGACTTGCCTAAGGTCACATGGCTAGTTAACTGTCTGAGGCTGGATTTGAACTCAGGTCCTCCTGACTCCAGGGCTGGTGCTCTATTCACTGCACCACCTAGCTGCCCCCAAGAAACATTTCTTGAATTATTCCCCACTGGACTATTAAACAATTGTCCTCAAGTTCTCGGATCTATTTGACTGGTCAAGTGATCAATCTCAAAACAGGAGACATGTCAGCAGTTAACAAAGGCACAGTTTAGGCCTGAGTCTTTGTGGCTAGCTTAGAGCCCCTAGTTCTGTGGATCTTACTTTTTTCCCCCTGAGACAATAAGGCTAGGTATTTATCAAAGCTTTTTGTGACTCTAAGTTTCTAAAAGAAAACTAAGATCGGGGCGGCCAGGTGGCTCGGCAAGTAAGAGCACCGGCTCCAGTGTTGGGATGACCTGGATCAAATCCGGGCTCAGATACTCAGCACCACACCCAGAAATAACTGGCCGTGTAACCTTGAGCAAGTTACTTAACCCCGATTGCTTAAAAAAAAAAAAACTAAGATAGATCTTCTTTAGAAGTAGCAACACTGACACATAACAATGATGATCACAACAACAAAATCGGCTTAGAGTCTGTGTTCTATCACAAGTCATTTGCTTCCCCCTGTGACTAGGCAGCCTGTGTTCCCTAGAGTTCCCAAGGAGGCAGGAAGTGATGACTTGTCAAAGCATCTTCTGAACATGACTGTTGCCACAGTCACTGCCAACACCACCACCACTGCTATGGTTTGCTGTTACTACATTGTCCTTAAAACCCAAATGGCTTCCCTACTTCTGTATTGGACTAGGCAGAAGAGATGGGTCAGGGGGAGCGGGCAGTGTGTGAACTTTCTGAGAGTGGGAGAGGTCCCCTGTATTTTAAGGCATTCTTAATTTGCCTCTTGACTTGAGTTTAGGAAACAACATTCACATTGTTCCTTTGTATTATCTTTTTAAATAGATTAAAAGCACCCTGAAGACAGGGGCTTATTTACTTTGTATTGTACCCACACTCCCCCCAGCTCCTTCTTAAGACTGTGGGTAGGTGAAGAATACAAACAGATATATCATTTTAGCCTTCCATGCTATGGGATGTTTTCTTCCTATTTGGCTCATTCAATTATATGACAGAATTATACCCTTGTAATTTCCTCTAAATTCTCTTTAAGTTGCTTACCTACTCTTTTCCCTGCTGATGTATTATTTCCATTCATTCCAAGCCCATGGGTAGACTACAATTAAAGAACAAAACAACATCTACAAAAGTGAATCAATGGTAAGAGGAAAGAACATTAAATACCAATATTTTATGTAAATATTTAATATTTACAATATTTTCAGGTTTTTAAAAACAAAACAATACCCATGAAAGTTAAATGTAGCCAAACTATCCAAAAGATTCCAAATATAGTTAAATTAATCCAGAACAAATCTACTAATACACTTTTATTTTTTAAAACACTGAACAACTAGATAATATATTGAAATGTGATGACCTAAAAGGAGGTTCCTGAAGTGGGATAAAAATAAATGAATACTTTTACACTGCATTATATAATGATAAATTTGATAAACAGAATTAAATATAACTTCATAAAGAAACACTGCTTAATATTATTTAACTGGAATTTAACCATAAGCCTCCTTATTAAATTACATTATTAATATATTTCTCAATTCTTTATGCAGATTAAGGAAGGAAGGAAAACACTTGGAAGGTCAATACTTACTAGAAAAAAGTCAGCAGGTTCAATTTGGGGAGAGCTTTTCCTAAGGCTTTCTTCCTGAAAATGTTGGAGATTTGTAGACAGTGTAATGGCAGAAGTCCGAAGCCTGCTGGCCCCACATGAGCTCTGTAAACTGTCTCTGCTGGCACTTCGTGCCAGTGAAGCAAGAAAACCTATGTTGTTTACAGAACCAACAGGCTCTTTGGATGCCTTGTTAGCCATTTCTGTGATGTCCCTAGCCTCGCCTTTGGAAATAATATCAGATCTTTTACCAGGTGAGTCGACCTTAACACCACGAAATCTAGTAGTCCTAGGAAAGGAAGGATCAGCTATATTTCGGACATCCAAGGATCGAAACACATTTTGTGAGGCAGAGGACCTGAGGCTCCCAGTCTCAAAGCATTTGGACTGTCTCTGTGGTTTCACTAGAGAACTGTGATGTGTTATTGGTGCAGAATACCGAAGAGGTGACAAGAGCCTGTTCTTCTGTGGACTTAATTCACGAGGGTTCACAACTGAAGTTTCCATGGTCTCAGAATTCAACATTCTTGCAACAGGCTTATGATGCTGCTCTGGAGTTTTAATATCTATATCCCCATCAGTCAGTACAAGGTCTTGGTTTACCTTCTTTGTGCCATCCAGATCACTGTATTGTTCCATCACATTTCCTTCTGCTAACAAAGCAAATGCATCCATTTCAGGTAAAAGAGATTCTTCAGTGGCACACAACTCCACATTTGGAAATATGATCGTGTCTTCCTCTGTTTTAGATATTAAATTTTCTGAAAACATTTCTGTCTGTGTGGACAGAGATGACACAAGAGGGAGGACAGCATCTGGGATGGACTGTTTGGTGCTTTCTAATTCAACATGAGATACTTTAGCTGGTAGTTTAATGCTACTGATCGATTGGGAGAGCGTGGTGCTCTCCCAGTTATCACCTTCCTTAGTGATAGATGGTATAGGTCTACCAGCGGCGGCCAAAGTAGCTAAGGCTGAAAGTGCATTCTGGGAGGGCTCAGCAGGATATGAATTCCCAGGTGGAGGCAGGCAAGACTGTCCAATGTGGGGGAGCACTCTCAACAATCTGTGACGAGTAGCTGCCATTGAACCACTGGAAGGTCGAGGAGCCATAGGTGGGCGAGGTTTGACCTTGACAGTTTTCTTAGGCTAAAAGAAATGATTCAAAATATAATACCGCACAGATATGCATGGTTATTATCTCTGTCCAGTTATCAAAAACAATTCAAGAAGAAAGAAGTGACATCAGCTGATACCTCAAATGAATGTTTAAAGATATTAATATTCCAACCTATTGCAGTTTGGATTACATCACAGACAATGGAATCTCCTGTTTTAAAAATCTGTAGAGGAAACAGCATGTTTCTTTTAAATCATTCTGATGCTGTTTTGACTGATAGGAAGTAGACAGACTGGGTCAGATGGTTATCTTACCTATTTTAGGTAACTAAAACTGGTCCTCAGATTGACTAATGGATGAGTTAGGCGACCTCTAAGAGGCCAATGCACCAGGCTTAAAGGTCTTGGCTCTTGTTGATCCTAAGCATGTGGCCACTTGGGATATGGACAAAGATCCCACGGTGGCCATTGTAAGTAACTTACCATTCTCAAAGTGACCCTAGGCAAAGGAAAGAAAGCATCTCATTCGAAATGTAGGATTTAGGAACCATAACAAATGTGTTTTAGGCCAATACTTAAGAAAAAAATAATTTCAGGTCTGGGCTAGATCTAGGGATATAATTCTATAACCCACATATCATTAAGTAACTTAAATGACAAATGTAGCATATATGGACTTTAAAATAGCACTGTTAACAAACATATTACTTTTAATATCTCAATAAATGACAGAAGCCAATAATCCAAAACAATTCTATATAAACATATATATTTATATAATATAAAAATACATAAACATATATATTTATTTATATAATGTAAACATAAACAAAAATACACAAAATACAAACAATAGGATGGCGTCTTTTACATTTTGCTATGGTAAACAATGGAAAAGTCTGGTCACGTGGTGACTGTTTCACCTTTTTGCTGAGGTTCATGGTCTCCATTTTTGCCTTCAGTAGCTTCATTTTATTCATAGTGATTGAATTTTCAATTATCTGTTGTCCAGAGGGAGAAGGTTCAATTTCTTCATCGTCATCTGTATATAAATTACAAACGGAACCACCACTGCAAAAAACAAAAACAAAAACACCCTGTTATTCAATGCACAATTGTAACTACAGATAAAATGATAAATTCATCAGTCAGTATTGTATAAACAAAAGGAATATCTTTAAAAGCAAGTTATGGAAGAAGAAAAAAATGTTAAAATGAGTATTGAGACCATGAAGTGGAAATGCTAAAAATATAGGGTTAATGAGCTTCTGGGAATCTATTACAGTGAACTCACTATAGTATTCCCACAGAGGCAAAATCCAGTTCCACAAGGGTCTCCTGCTGGCATGGCCAAAGATGTTAAGTGTGTAACCCAGACCACAGGTTGATCAGTTTTCATTAACCAGACAATGGCATGGAAGGGAAGTCCAAATTTCTATCCATCCTGAGGGGGTTTGCACCATATAGGAACTGACACACCTGTGTGGATATGACATTCTATTTCTGCTCTTAAGAATAGAACAAAACAAAAAACAAAGAAGATGGACAATTTAATAATTTCCTAAGTATTATTTGGATATGTAACCAACCACCCAAAATACCCAGGATCTTAAAGCATGAAAAAACTCAGCCCTAGCAATTCATGACTTGAATCTTGTGAAACTTTTTTTTAATGCTTTGATGGAGGGAGAGTATGGAATAGTGGAAAGAACACTGGATTCAAAGAGTCTGAAGACCTGGGTTTGAGTCCTGACCCAATACTTACAAGTTGTGTGACCATGGCCAAGTCACTTGACCTCTCTGATCACCATTCTCCTCATCTGTAAAATAAGGACAATGTATGGACCTTCCTCACAGGACTGCTGAGGAAAAGTGCTTGTAAACCATAAGGGACTAAGACTAATCTGAAATATTATCATTTTCTGACTCTAGAACATACTAAAAGACACGATCTCTGAAAACAGAGTATGGAATAAAGTATTACTCCAATGCCTTATTATGCTATGCTATGAGACAATAAACTCTGACTTATTCTGCCAAGATGAAAAGGCTTGGAGTATGGATATGGCAACAGAATACATCTAAATCATTTAAGGACCAGCTAAGTTCAGAAAGACTCATCCATTGAAAGCTGACCACCAAGTGATTTTTGGGGGGTGGGGGGTGGAGAATGCATAACAGTAAAAACCACCATCTTGTTTAGTAAGGTATGGTGACTGTACTGTCTGCAACAATAGTATGAGTGCCCATGATGATGAAAAGTCATGGTTTTGCACAAATTTTGAAAGAAAAATCATCATAATCCTCATTTGTAATTTTCCAAAAACTTCACTTTGGTTAAAACTCACTGTCTGTTTCCAAGCCCAATTTAACTATTGGGGAAACTCCATTTAGATTTTTCAGTACTGAGGATAGAGAGAGGAAAAGAGGAAAACCCATGAAGTTTGGAAACATGAAAAAAGATAAGAGTTCAAGTTTATAAGAAACAGCTAAATTTTAAATACACCAAAATGGAAATGAGTAGGCATCAAGTTTGGATGCTTTTCTTATTTAGAAGGACTACTTAAGAGTATACATCTGTGCAAGAAAAGTTTGAAAATGCAAATTTCATTACTATCTGTGGCTAAATATACTAGGCTAGGGGCCACTGGTCACTAATGGCACATTTGGCAATACTTGTGAAGCATTCACTTCTGCCCAAGGGAGGAAATTGGGCAGCCCAAGTCCCTTATTTCCATTGAGTGAAAGCGATAATGACACCTCTAAAGAGGATATGTTCATCAACTTCCCAGAGAAGATGAAAGGGAAGAGGACTGCCCTATCAGTACATGTGTACAAGTGGTAGGAAAATATGAGAAAGCAGCATGAAACGGTTGAACCACGTACTTCCCGGGAGTAGAGGTGATATCACTTTCAGTTTCGAAGGAAGTGATCTTAGCAGCACTTTCTGTATTAGAACAGCTTTCTGAATTGTGTCTGTCACTTCTTTGGTACCACATCCTTGCAACTATCTCAAGGCTGTTGCAGGCTAAGTCACTTTGACCAAGAACAAACTAGACAATGGTTCCACTTTGTCACTTTTGTGTATTTCAATCAAGGCACAGGGCTTATAGAATATATAGTGTATAATATATATATATATAATATATATAGTATAATATAGAATATATAGAATATATAGCAATATATATAATGCTATTTCATTTCAGTTTCTGGGACTTCTATATTTAGGAAAAGAGTTGGGGAAAGATTTTCCCCCCTATGCAGTTCAGATTCATTCTACGATGTCAGAAAAGAGATGATTTTAACCATCATTTAGAATTCTGTGTTTAAGTTCAAAATCTGTCAAGAGTTTCATCTTCAGTGCACTGATGAATTCAGGTTGTTTTGCTGTTCCTAAAAAATGAGATATGAGTATATACTTTATAGATGCACATGGAGAAGGAAACTGCATCCCTCCAACACGAAATCTACAGTATGCCAGAATATTAGTAACATTCCTACAAATCTGCTTCTTTTGGAAATAGCATGATTTCTGAGATCCTTAGCAGATGTGAATAACACAAAATTCTTTCAAATAGGGGAATGTTGCTAGTTTATTCTGACACACATATAAATAATCCAGAGCTAAGAAAATTTTTTCTACCTATACCAAATATGATTTTTAAAACATCTGTATCTGAAAATACAACAAAAAGAACTGAGATAAAGGACATACAGTCTTACTGAACTGCAACTATCTATTTATTAAATTTACATGATCCAGAAAGTTTTGCAAAGCTTCTATTTCATACAGGACCATCTTTTCACAATGTCAGATGGTCTTTCAACACAGCTCTTTTTTGGAGATTTTTTTCTCCACTTAAGGAATGAAATCATTAACATTCTGAAGCAGCAAATTATGTACCTTTTCAAAAAAATAAAGAGTGACTGATTTGGGACAAATTTTAAACAAACTCAATCAGGCAGAACAGAATCACACAAGTTTCTCATTTCTAAGAGATGAAGAACATCTAGGCCAATTCTTTAATTAAACGGAAGAAGAAATGGAGATCTTGAGAAGTTAAGTGATATAAAGTCATGTTAAGTGGCAAAATAAATATCACTAATCTCTTAGGATCAAAAATCAGAGATTTAAGGCCAGAAGGAACTGTAGAGTTCAAGTTCAATGCATTAGACTCCCGGTGAGAAGCAGAACTAGTGAGCTGCCTCGAGCACAGAGCCAGTAAGTATCTGAGGTGGGACTCAGACATTCAGTGTATAATGCCACGCTACCTTTTAATAAACATCTGCTTCTCCCAGACTTTTCTAAGAAATGCAAATCACCAATACCCATTTGACTGGAACACAAGTGTTTTCTAAGTCGTGACCAGATAAAAATATCAAGTGCTTTTGAAGATGTTCCTGCCAGCTCAGAGAGTCACAGACTTCTACATAATCGGAACACTTCATTTTACAGATGAGGAAATCGAGACCTAACAGATTAAGTGATTTGGTCAAGGTCACACAAGTAAAGAGTAGCAGGAAAAGGGACTGAGCCGAGGTTCTCTGACTTGCTTTACTTCTGCGTCTTTCCCCTGGTTTGTTATGTGCTCCTGCTCCTGTAGATGTGGGTCAGTTCTTATAAATGAAAGAAAAGGGAGAAGAGGGGGGAAAAAAAAGTCAGGTAGTATTAAAATTCAAGGAACAACAATACAATCTTAGCCAAAACCTGGTATGAACTATGTATTTATAAAGGCAAACTATAGGAATATCATTAGCAAATACATATTTGATTTTATTTCATATATAATGATAGCAAATAGGAAAACCATTAGATCTTCGGTGTAGAAAAGCCCATTTAGAAGCAGATAGATAGCTCTGCTAATCCAGGAACACAGAATCTTTCTGTGCTTCAAGCATTTATTAAACTCCTACCATGAGCAAAGCACTGTTCTTGTGACCAGAGAAAGACACAGAAATTAAGTAATAGGTGGTCCCTGCCCTTAAGAGCTCATAGTTTAGTAGGAAGACATGACACATTCATAAATAACTGTAATATAAAATAACACACACTGAGTGCCTGAAAAAGTTTAAAGCTTCCAATAAATATTTCTCTCCTGCCTTATCTTTAATATTCCTTACTAGAAAGATAACACAAGAAAAAACCCCTTGGGGTGAATGCTTAACTTCTGTAAAATGATCAGATAAAGATTAAAAGGTGGGGGGGGCAGTTAGGTAGCATAGTGAATGAGCACCAGCCTTGGAGTCAGGAGGACCTGAGTTCAAATCCGGCCTCAAACACTTGACACTTAACTAGCTGTATGATCTTGGGCAAGTCACTTAACTCCAATTGTCTTGCCTTCCCCCCTCAAAAAAAAAGATTAAAAGTAAGTTCAATTATGAGAACAGAAAACAGTAACACATCACTGTTCAGGTGCAACTGTTCCATTAAAGTCCAGTTACAGACACCAGCAGCCCTATCTCAGTGGAAAAGAAGAATGGGGACAATCTTTCCAAATCCTCTTCACTTCCAAGCAGCAAGAGGGAGAATTTAATCATTGGACTAGACGACATAGGCCCAATGGAGTTCCCTGGAGCTCATGACCTTTGAGTTGCATTGTTGGTCTGTGGAACTGATATATATGGTAGCTCATCAATACAAAACTGACCAATTTTGGTAATGAACCACTTTTTCTGGGTCAGTCTATACCAGTCAGATGTCATGATCATGGCTGGTGTTCTCACTAACAAAATGGTCCGGGCCCTCTGCAAGAAATATGACCAGATTCTGGAGCCTCATTAAGTTGTCTTCACAGGAAGTTTTGTGAAGAGGAGAGTATATTACTACTACTGGTACTGTGTCAAGAGAAAACATGGCCAAATTATGCCTGTGGCCATCTATGTCCAGAAATGCCCTGGCAAATATTTAACAATTAGCTCTCTTGGGAGGGGAAAGTGCCCTGGATATACCTTTAAGTTTAACCTGCATTATTGATAATTTTTTCCATCAGTTTTCTAAGTCCAAACAATCAACAAAGCAAATTAAGCTCTGATTTGTAACATTTGTTGATTTCTGAGGTATAAATGCTCCCAATGAAAATTTAACAAGTGGCTCTTGTTGAGCTGGCTGTAGCACAAACATCTACCGTGTTTCCCGGATAATAAGACACTGTCTTATTTTTTTTGGACAGAAAAACACCAGAGGGCTTATTTTAATGAACATTGACAGCAATTTTAATAAACAGGTAAATGTGAACAAAAAAATGTACCTTTATTCAATAATGAATTCAATAAAGAATAGGATGACGCGGCATGCGTTTCACCCGGGGGTGGGGGGGACGGTGCATATAGAGGGTACCGTAATGTAGCGTGTAGTGCAGGGGATCACCTTCACTACAGTAGCAATCTCAATAGGGCTTATTTTCGGGGGAGGGCTTATTTTAGAGGAATCTTACACAGTAAGGGGAGGGCTTATTTTTGGGATAGGTCTTATTATTGGGGAAACACGGTATGTCCTAGGCTGACTACCCACACCTGAAGTTCTGCTCTACCAGGATCCTCCAGCTTCAGAAGATCAAAACAGAGAAAAGCCTCAGCATCTGATCACAGAGGCAGCAGCCTCTGTTTGTGTGACACAGTTATGCCCCCTGGTCAGGAGTGCATCTATTTATTTGTAATAAGACACAATCCAAAAGAATATCAATACAATGACCCAGATAACAGACACTGTTGTCTCCACTAGGTAATGCCTAAGATACTAAGGGCAACACAGAGCACTCACCAGGCATGCAGTTGGGTCTGGCCTCAAATCCTGCCTCTGGGCTCTGCCCTTTGGGCAAGTCTCTTAATTCTGGGAATCATTCTGTCTTCTCATGAACAGAATTAAGGCATTGGATTAAATGACTTCTAAGCCCCTTGCAGCTCTTTAATCTGTGCAGGTCTGTGCTAATTTCAGACCCATTATAGGATGCACATCAAAGAGATCAGGGCCACGAGGTCCATGTGGCTGTAGCATTTCTGGGAAGTCACATGGGCACTGGGTGAAAGTGACACATCTCCCCTACTCCAAACAGGAAGCTGTGCTGGAACTAGGTGGCTATGATGACATTCACATTCACATTCACACATGAGCCCCACTATCCTGAGCACAGGAACGAATGTGTCCTCTTGAAGGCACTCATACAAAGAAAACCTGTAGGTGACTGAGAGTCTAACGATGATTACACGTGGACTTAATTTATATGATGTGTGTAAATCAGGAGTTAGCTGGGGTAAATACAGACACTGCCTGTTTTTGTACCTGCCTTGAATTAAGAATGGTTTTTAAATTTTAAAATAAAGTTTTATTGTATTTAGAAACATAAAAACAAAACAAAAACATTCTTAGCTCAAGGCCATACAAAAGTAGGTGGCAGTCCCAATTTGGCCCTTTTGCTACAGGCCTCCTGGTGTAAACTTAAATTTTGCCTATCAACTAATTCTAATGTGTACCAGGAGAGCTCACAGTTTCAAGGAGCCCTAAGTGAATCCTTTTATAAAGTGAATTTGATATAGTAGAAACTTGATAAATGCTTACTGGTGGTTAATAAATGCATACAAAGGTTTTTAAATATTAAAATCCACTTATTTCCACAGAGAAAAAACTGGCTACTTAAAGAAGATGAATCTTTATTCAAAACAGGATTCACCATTAAGTTTTATTATGAGGTCATAGTGAAATTTCCTTTAAAGTGATAAACAGCTATAATTTAACATAATTATTATCCATTTTAGACTGAATATAGTACTTCACATTGGTGTTTTAGAGCAAATAGCAATTTTAAGAAATGTCAATATTTGAAAACCTCTAGGACTTTTCTGATGGAGCTGCTTGCTCCAAGGAGATGCTGTTTCTAAGCCTTCCATGCCTTAATGAGTGGCTATGGATAAAACATATCATTGACCCCTAGATCACAAACAGGAGATGGCGGGGCTCCCACAGAGAGCCTGTTGTGCTTGATTAGGCCACAGATCAGAGCTTGTTACTTTGCTGCGCCAGCTTTTAAGGACTTACTTGAAGATCATTTCCATGCTTTGATGGAAACTCAGTAAGATTCAGGATGGGGGGCTGACATCTAAACAGATGGAATGTATTCAGCATGAAGCAGTTTAGTAAATACAGTCACAATTCTTTTCAAAAGCCTTTAGGTTAATAAGCTTTCTAGCCTTGTGACACCCCCAGAATATAACATTACTTCCAACAACAGCCACCAGCACATGGCCAAAGCAGTGCTAGTGCCCAAGTCACAATGTCCACAATAGCCGCCACAGACCCAACACACTGGACTGCACAGCCTGCATAAAGAGGTGCAGCTGCTCTCTGCTTCTCCTGGGACGCTGGTTCCCAAAGACAGAGACTCTGCCCAGTGTCCTATCAGAACGATCTGGCTCTGCCAGGGGTCTGCAGCCTGTCTCCAAAGCCTTGCTGCTTATCTGGCCCTTTGTCCAGTCAATGCAGCAATTGAGTCCTATGCTCTCAAACCACTTGGGGATTTTAACTGGGGAGAGGAAGGAAGGAGAGGAAAGCTTTGAGAAATGAAATGATGCCAACAAGAAAACTCCAGTTTTAGGGCTGAGAGAAATGATAAGAAAATAAGCTCATATCCAGCAGGACTTACTTAGAAAAAAACCCCCCAACCCCAAACAGTAACTTCCTCATTACTTCCTACCTTGCACTAATGCAAAAGTCCCTGTTATGAGTATTCTGTCCCTGTAAGCCCTCCTATACACCACTGTCAGAATAGACCTGGCTATAACAGCCACGTCTGACCATGCCATTTCATTCCTTCAAAACTCTTCAACTGTTCCCCACAAGGCACTACATGAACAAAATTCAAGACACACTGGCTTGGCATCAGAGGCTTGCACAACCCACACTTCCGGTCTTTATGCACACACTCTTCTGTCCTTTTGTCCAAAATAGCCTATTTGTCACTCTTGAAACAAAATACATTTTGTAAGCTCCCATCTTTGAACTTTTACTAATACTTTTGTTACTCCCAGATTCAAATGTCATCCTCTCCATAAAACCTTTCCTGGCCACCCTAACTAGAAGCAATCCCTGCCTCCTCGTGACTCTCAGAGCACCTTCTTCATGTCCTCCTGTGTATTCACAGTCTATTCCATTTCTTAGCGATCTGTGAAAATGTCTTTTCTCCACTGTCTAACAGAGCGCCTCCCACATTGTCATAATGTACTTCTTGTACACGCTGTGGCCAGAATATATCCACAACTTCTTTCACACTTACACACACAATGAAAATAACTAATGTTCATATTTATAACCCAGAAACACAAGGTCCTCACATCATCAAAGAAAGATTCAATTTTGCTCCACATACTGGAATCACTGAAGAAATTAGATATATTAATTTTGGAAAGACTTCAACAATTAGGTTAGAAATCACAAGGTTTTCTAGTTTATCCGTGGAATTCTGGTTCTATCAAATAATAGAGAATATTGGGCAAAACATGTCACCCCTCTGCGCCTTGTCAAGGGAAGCCTATATAAAAGCTTGGAGCAGATGATCTCGAAGGTCCTCTAAGTCCCAAGCTTATGAGCCAGAGGGTTTATTTCACCTAACCAAGATGATAACTAATCTAACCTCACAATTAACCAAGGTAGTAATTTCTGTTTTCCAAAGAACTTTCCTTACAACAGTCCCTCAAGGAAGGCAGTGTATAGTGATTCTACTTTATGGTTAAGGAAATGGAGGCACACAGAGCTAATTAATTTCCTTCTGATCACCCAAGAAAGTGCTGGGGCTGGATCTCAACCCTCGGTCTCTGCCTCAGGTCAGCCCTCTCCCATTACGCTGCTTTGCTACAAATGTCTGACCTCTTCTGCACAGGGAAGGTGTTTTCATAGATCACCCAGTACTTACTGAGCACCTGATATGTGCTGATCACAACAAAGCCTCTCTGTAAAACCAGTGGAAAGGAGATGCCCTGTTTGTGAAGTGGGCTGAATTTAGCTTTTACTGAATCACATATTCTGACCCCAAACGTATCTGAATTATGTAAAAATGCAACCTTTTCCTAGTTTTTTTAAGGGGGTGGAAGAAGGATTAGCAACCTTAGTAAAATGATTTCCAGGTTAGGTTTTCAAATACCTTTCAAAGAACCCACTATCAATCTTCAGATTAAAGAGGCTAGCATCAACATTAACAATCTAAATTAGCAAACTGATGGTATGTCTAGAATTTCTTAAGCAATTTAATCCCTTGGGCAAAAGTGAACAAAAATATCTATCCATAAAATGAAATTATCTGGACAAATCTCAGTAAATTTAAAAGATTTATCGTATACTTAGTGTTCTACTAACTTCCCTCTTTCTGAAGCAGGCAGGGGGATCCAAGCCCATTTTACCTTAAGGATTCAGATAATGGTGTTAAAGTGCCATCTCCCCTATCTACTACACGGAAGAAATTCAACTGATCTCCTTCTCGGTACACCAAAAAGGTGACTTGTTTGTTGCATGAGGCCTTCTCCCAGACCTCATCACGACTGGAGTCCATGTATTCAGCCATTTCCCTAAGAGGGTCTTCCATTGGAACTACAAGGGGAAAAAAGAATGACAAACAGGCTCTCAATTTCTCTTTGGTTTAATGCATCTCAATACACTCACAGGACGTGATAAGTAGCTCTATCAAAATAATGCCTTTTTATACTTACTACATATGTAATACTTTTCTCTAAGCAAGTTTATGGCATTTGGGACCTTAATACAATGTCCTCTACATTACACAATAAGATTCAATTAAGTCACAATTTCCAGTTCTCAGGTTCCATCAGTAGCATCCTGAGACACAACAGGTTTCATTATGTCAGTGCAGTGTCTATGAAAGAGTACCTGCTAGGTCAGTATGGATGATAATTTTAATAATCACCTTGCCCTTCTCTGTCACTGTCACTGGAAGTAAACCCCAGTCAGCAAAAAGAAACATGTAACATACCATGTATATTATGCTAGGATACAGATATATGAAATCAGAAGATTTAATGAATCCTTTGGCTTTGGCTTACTTTCTTGGAGAGTCTGGCAGAAAGTTATACAAATGAGAAGATGCATTAATCACATTATGGTCCTGTTTAATGCAAATGAAGCTGAAATGTAGTAATTAGTCAATATCCTAGTTCTTCAAAGTATTTTCAGAGAGTACCCAGTGGCCTTAGGACCCATAAGGCAGAACAGAAATTGGCCAAGGAGGGGTCGCAGGAAGGGGACAGAGGCTACCACAAGTAGTACACAAGGAATCAGGGTTTGCTTTTGGTGTAGGGCAGTCCTAGAGACTCTTTCAACACCAGAGCAACCAAAGGGAATCTGTTCCCAAGCTCTTCAGCCACTGGAAGTTTCAAATAGGTTAAGAGAATTCATAGGCTGGATTGCCCAGCCCAAGTCTTATAACAGATTATTTCTATGAATTCTAAAACCTAAAAGCTAGACTTGTAGTACAACCGAGAGCTTTTGTTTAGAAGCATGAAAGTCTTCCAGTTTAAAATCCCAGAGTTTGGGATTTTATGTGAGGATCTTGGAAAGATGTTCCCCTAAAAGAACATCACTACCATGGATATTTTGTGCATCATGCTGAAAAAGGACCAGTATTATAACTCTGATTCTCATGCTGTGGCAGAAAGTGTTCAATGACTAAATTTCACCTAGGTGGCATTGATTTCATTTCAAAAGAATCAACACGATTTCCAAAGATGCTGCTGTGTTCTATTCCTTTTCCTATAGATTACTCTCATTCTAAGGTCAGAAGTCTAATTCTTATACATGAGGTAGGGATTAATAAACACATTGCCACTTGGCACTACTGGCCTCCTTGAAAGCTGCTTCCCCAGCCTTAATAAAGAGAAGAGACAAATGGATTCACATGTTGTAATACAGCAATAGAGCAAAAACCCCAAGAAGCAACCAGCTTCCAAAGAGACATAGCGTAAGTAAGGATTCGTGCAAGGATGAATAAGTTCTGGTTATTCAGTGGGGGCACTGTGACTTCCTGCACACGTGATCCCTTAGGGAATTCATTTGTAGTGTCAGCACCAAGATGTAACTATCCTTGCTAGCTATTATCATCCTCTTGGAAGGTTCTGGAAGCCATGCTAATTAGATCTGTAATGCTGACAACATCTTTACACAAGTCTACACATGGCTGTGGCTGAGACTGATCACATAGGCAACATTAAAAGAGACATGGGGACATTATAGGTGTGTTGAATTCCCAACGCCTGGACAACAACCCTCATAGGCTTGACTGGCTAGGACCATGGATAACAGAACAGTTACAGTCATAAGCCTAATTTACATGTAGCTCTACCTGACAAGAAAAATCTAATAATAAAAATCCATTAAATTCTTTAAATATAAGCAAACAGGGGAAGGTAGGTGGTACAGTGGATAGAGCACCAGAACTGAAGTCAGAAGGACCTGAGTTCAAACCTGACCTCAGACACTCACTAGTTGTGTAACCCCGGGCAAGTCACTTAACACTAACTGCCTCCAAAAAACCCAAACCAAACCAAAAAACAAACAAAAAATATGAGCAAATATATTTTGAGAGTCCTTGTCCAGTAACTCTCTGAAGGGGCCCAATGAGCCTTACAGGCACATGGGGGAAAAAACCTCCATCAAATACAATATACACACACAATTTAAATAAACCTTAACAGATAAAGTAACTGTTTTCAGAAATTCAGGTGTCCAGATTCAGCATCACCTATGGATAACATCACAACCTGTTCAGCATGGGCTTTTGGTTGCAATCCTTCAAATGTACAGTAATTGAAGAGATAATTATCTTTTAAAGATACTACATTTGTTTCTGATTTGGTATGTATCACACAAATCCATTTATTGCTTTTAATGCAAAAATATTTTTATTTGTTACAAGGGTGGTTTTCATTGGGGTGGGATAGGCACAGCAGTAAACAATATTAACGTGAAAAGCATAAAGCATGAATAAAACTTTCTGAAAAACAAATCATCTTATTTAGCATATATAACTCTTATTTCAATCTTCCAAGAGTATAATCATGTTATTGTGACAAAAGCAAACCACCCACCCACCCACCACAATTGTCTTCCTATCCCTGCCCCTTCTGGCACATCTGGAAGAGACTGTTGTTCACTGGCCTACCATTCTGGAACCTGGAGTTACCACTACTCCTCATAAACCACTGGAGGAAGGACTTTAGAGGAGGTCAGCAAAACTTCCGAGCTAATTTTATTGGTGGATACCGGTTCCACTATAGCAAGTCATCCCTGGTCTTACAGAGTTGTTATGACTGAAAAATTCCTCACCTTGTAGTCAACCTGTTGTTGAACATCTTCAAATGTAGTCAGGCTGGTGCTTGGATAACAGAGACAGCTTTTCCAACTTGGTAGGACCTGCCCAGGTAGGAAGTCTAATGGTTCAGACTTCCAGAACCCAGGGTTACCTCCAGGAAGAAGGGGGCACTTTAGTGGAAGTAGCAATATGTACAGGAAAAGAAATCTTAGTGCATACTCAAATAGAAATCAAGATTTGGGGGAAAAATGTTCCCCAACTGGCCTAAGTTTAAAATGAAAATTTTAAAGAAAACTCTTTAAGATAACGAGTGAAACTATTTTAACCATAAACAGAATTCAAAGAAGAGAAATACATGTGTATCCAAACCAAAGATGAATTCAAGACTAAAAATGGTATTTCTTAACTGTAATCTTTTACTGGTGCAAAGATTCAGTGCTTATCAAGGAGAATTCCTGTATCTATGTACAACTTTTGCACTCAGGTTTATACTGAAGTATGGTTGGTCTAAGCTCCGATTCAATTTATGTGGGAGATTCAAGTTTTTACTCTGAATCACAGAAAACATTCCACATGAATAATTTCTAACTGCTTGCTGAAATGTTTATCCTTAATTAAGGATAAACAGGAAGTTGTAGGGAATATGCATAACCGTTTGATGTTTCAAAAAGCACTTTCTGTTCTTGCATTAATAAAGGATAATAGTTCTGAACAAGTTCATAGGAGGGATTTAGAAGTGGAAGGAACTTCTTTAGAAGTCAACCAGTAAAATCCCTCATTTTAAAGATAAAAGAAATTGAAGGCAAGAGATCATAAGTCAACAAGTCAAATCAACGTGCATTTATTAAGTGCTAACTAACTACGTGTCAGGTATTGTGCTAAGTGCCGTGAATACAAAAAAGACAAAAACCAGTCAAAGGCAAAAAGCTATCTCAAGGTGCTCATGGACTCATGAGGGGAGACAAAATTCAAACAACTACACAGGAACAAGATATGTGGAAAACAAACATTTATTAAGTACCTACACTGTGCTAATCACTTTACAATTATGATTTCATTTGATCCTGACAATGACCTCTTATTATCTCTATTTCACAGCTGAGGAAACTGAGGGAAACAAAAGTTAAGTGACTGACCCAGGGTCACACAACAAGTTAATGTCTGAAGATAGAACTCAGGTCTTTCCAACAACAAGCCCAGTACTCAATCCTAACTGCTATTTGTACATATGACATAAGTATGCATATACACATACATATATAATGTGTGTATACACACTGGAAAATTGCAGATAACCTCTTTCCTGACTTCTATCTTACATCTCTAATCTCTTATCAGGTATCTTGAACTAGATGCATCACGTATAACTTAAACTCAGCTGGTCCAAAACACAACTAATTCTTTCTCCTCCTTGCAAGTTTTGATTTTTCTAACTTCTCTGTTACAGTCCAGGGTCTGTCCTAAGAAAGGGGAATGAGACTTGTTCTGCTTGACCCCAGAGGTCAGAACGAGGACCAATGGGTGGAAAATGCAAAGAGGCATATTCAAGCATCACACCCCAAGCAGCGTGGGATGGAGTTCCCTGGGAGTCAGTGGCCTCCCCCTTACGAGAACTCTACATGAAGAACTCATCAAGGGCTAGATGGTCACTGGCAGAACATGTCCCAGAGGGAATCTTGCTCATGTGCGAGTTAGATTAGAAAGATTCTGAGATTGATATTGATATAATTTCCAAGCTGAAATTCTGTAAAAAAATAAGCATTTTTAAAAATTCATATTCAAATTGTTTTACTTTATGTGCCTACCTCTTCTGGTATTTATTGGTCCACCACGCATAGCTAATACCAGTTTCAAGGTACAACCTTCTGAAATGCTGTGGATAAAAAGCATAAGAACTTATCACCAAAATGTATTTAATTCTCAAAATACACATAATATCACGCTGGTTGGCTGGACACAGTACTCATCTTCCAAGAAATCTGAACTAATATATTTCAAGGTAGAAAAATAAAAGGATATATATTCAACTGCTTGAACATCAAAAATCAAATGATTTTTATAAGTCTTTAGTATTTATTCATGCTGGACCTGGGATTTCATGGGGCATAGGAACTCTTGGTGAGGGAGCTCCCTCTATCAATACAAGTCAGTCAGTACCAGCTCTACAGCCTAAAGGGTCTCTCAGAGGATGGGCTGGGTGACTAAAAGATTAGGGCATGAAGCCAGGGTCACAGTCAGCATATGTAAGAGACAGGACCTGAACCACAATCTTCCTGACGCCAAGAGCCATTACACTATGCAGACTTTAGTCAGTATATTATGTTAGTGCTTCAGCAGGGAGAAAGGAAATGGGAGTCTTTTCTCTGAAACAGCATTAAGTGCTGAAGACTGGAAGGTTTTATAGAATTATCCTTTGACTACAAGAAAGGGAAATAATTTGGCTACCTGTGGGCAGGAATTCATTATAAACAAATTTCTAGAAAATAAAAGGATTGGAGCAGCTAGGTAGTGCAGTGAACAGAGCACTGGTCTTGGAGTCAGGAGGATCTGAGTTCAAATCAGATTTCAGACTTACTTGCTGTATGACCTCGGGCAAGTCACTTAACCCCAATTGCCCTCCAAAAGAGAAAATAAAAGGATCACATATTTAGAGGTATAAGAGGCTGTATATAAGACCCACTCCAATCTCCTCATTCTACAGATAAGGAAACTTAGAGGGAATGCATGGTTATAAAGGTAGGATGAGCTGGTAAAAAGAGTGGTCAAATAGTTTTAGGAAAGTGAAATGCAAATGACTGAACATATATAACCAATATCAAACCGCTTTCTGAATTTTGGGGCAGGGGGAAACTTGGAACTCAAAAATTTTTTTTAAAAATGTTAAATATCTTCTTTACATGTAATTGGAAAAAATAAAATACTATTTTTAAAAATGTGAAATGCAGACTGAACACAGAGGTAAAAGATGTATCTCAAGTAAAAAACTTGAATCTTAGGGTGAGAAATTTGTATCTGATGCCTAGAGAAATTGTGAGCCTCTGTAAACATGAGGCGATAAGGGGGACATAATTAAAGCAGTAGAAAGAAAAGAACTGGTATCAGTGTGATTATTTTTCAATACCATCAGAATTTTTTAAAAAGAATACTCACTTGTAATCATTCAAGCAATAATCATCTTCAAGCTCCATGTTATTCCAAATTAAATGTTGCTGAGAGATAGGAATGCCTTAAAAGGAGAAAAACCACAATAAGTTAAAAATAATTCAATATCATTTCCCAAACAGCAGGATAAAAAGCAATTTTATTTATAGCATTATCCATGGGCAACATTTTTAACAACCCTTTGTATTTTCTTTATTTTCACACTGCCTCTCTTTTTCACATGTAGATATTATGACAATACTCCTTTGGCCCTTTCGGAAAAACTAGATCTTAGAACCATGTGTAAAGAAAGACAGAAAGTTCTCTGATCTTTCCCATAATAACAAATACATCTGAATCCTGCTTCACAGAGTACAAAGCATTTCCCTCAAGACAATACTGGTGGGATAAGCAGTATATGTAGTCTTCTTGTACTACACAGATGAGGAAGCTGGCTCAAAAAAATTCATGAACGCTGCTCATGGGCACGTGGATTACTAAGAATAGTTGGGGCAGACTCAAGACCAGGTTTTCTGACTCCAAGTTTGGAACTTTTCTACTTCTATGATTTACCCTGGATTTACCTATTTCAGCTACTCAGAGATGTTCTGGATGTTTGAGAATTATGGGAACTTTAACCTATGGATAAGTAGGGTTATATTATATTGATTTTTTTTTACTCTACATCAAAATGTAGTTTGGTTCGAAGGTACACAAAGTAAACTAGTTAGAACTAATGTTAACTAGTATTTCATGAATTACTTAATAGGACAGAAACTGATTATTCTCAAACTTTAACTTGAATCAGCCTAATACCTTATTTGGTTTAAGTATCAGTATTCAGGGTCTATGGGACTACCTTATACAGGGCTATATTGTTTTGACTTCCACTTATCAGCTGAAGGATTATTGAATAGGTAAGTTATAAAAAAATCCAAGATGTAATCCATTGTTTGCTGAATTAAATTCTTTAGTGGTAAAGTCCCATTGTGTTTCTAACCCTAACCTCAACAACTAAGAAGAGTTAAAATCAGTTTCTTAGCACAGAAAAGTTCATTTCTATTATCTGGGGAAAGGGAGACAATGGATAAAAGGCATTACTAATTACCCATCTAGTACTTGATCTGTTGAATTGGGACAAACGTGAGTATTTTTGATATTTTTTTTTTGTTCAGACCTCCTGATTTTACTGGTGTCAAGGAGTTAAAAAGCAGATCACCAATGGTTCTGCAACATCTATGCCAGTCTTAATACGGCTGCCCAATTTACTAAGGGACTTGCTCAAAGTTACAGAGCCAATACATTTCAGAAGCAGGATGTGACGTGGACTATGAAATTGGCTGACTCTGGACGTGGGAGTTTCCCTCTCCTTCAAGGTCTTTAAGCACGACCTTAATGAATACCAGTGACTAGGCTGATTAAATTATAAGAGTAGAATTACTTTTCACAATGAGTTAAAATTCAATGGCAGATGAAGATCCTTCCTACTTAAAAATGTCTGATTCTGTGAGGGTAGTGCAAATATTATTCTCATTTTTTACAAATAAGGAAATAAGTTTAGCAACTGATAAATCTGTAATGCCATGTGAAGATATACAAGTATGATAAAGATAAACAGAATCACCTGTTTATGCTACCTTCACATCTAATTAGCCGTTAATACTTCCCATTTGTCATCTTCTCCCCACACTCACTGCCACCACCTTAGGCCAGGCCCTCTATCATCTCTAGTCTAAACAATTTCAGTGGCTTCCTAATTCATTTTATCTGCATTTAGTCTCTTCCTTCTCCAATCCATCCTGTACACAATTACCCCACTAAGATCCCTAAAGGACAGGTCTGATCATGTCTCTCCCTCTTTGAGTCTATGATACAAAGTCCTTTGCAGTTTGGTTCCAGACTCTGCCTTCAGATTTTTGGCACATCAGTCTCATTCTCCATTTCCGTACCCTCCCCCACCCCCAAGTCATCTTTACTGTTTCTCAGAGCCTAGCTCTGTGCCATGATCCCACCTGGAATGCACATGCTCCTGGCCTCTGCTTTGCCATGGCCTTCTTCCTTTTGGTCCAGCTCACATATTGCCTGCTTCCCATAAGAAATCTGTATTGATCAACCTTCCTCCACTACATCATCCTGTAAATATTTTGCACTTAACTTTCTGTTAACAGAAACATCTATTGTTTCTTTCCAATAAACTCTAAGGTCATTGAGGATGGAAGCTGTTTGGTTTTCAAGAGCCTGGTATGGTACCTGGCAATATTACATGCTTGATGCTTGTTGAGTTGAATTCTACCCAATTCTGAAACAGGCCCTCATTCTACCATGCCAGTGGTCTCCAAGCTTTTTGATCAAAACCCCCTAACAGTAAAAAAAGTTTGAGCACATGTACACATATTCATTAATTGTACAATATACTATATTTACAATACATTATCGTGTCCATTACAAAACACAAAAAAATTTTTAAAAGGCTGAGATAAAGAAGAAATAAGTTTCAAAAAGCATTTTGTTTATTAATGGTACAAAACACCTTTTTGCTCTCAGTTATTCAACTATTACTAAATGATATTTTAGTGAGAGCAATGCAATTTGATCAGTTTGATTATTTTGAAAAATCTTGGCCAAACACTTTGTGAAACAGCAATTTAAAGGTAGGGGAGGGGTCTAAGGTCATACTATTTCAGTTCTTGATTTTAATGGTCATCATATTGAAAAAGATCCCCTGCCAAAAGCCACAGCTCCAAATGGGAGAGCTGAACTGCTGCCTAAATTTAGGTACTAAATCACAACACTCATTTCTCAATACTATCCACATATTATGCAAAGGTCTTTTATTGAAATCTGACTAGTACATTTCCATTTTCCTTTATGACAATCCATTGTTCTTGAAAACCAACTGCAAGGCATTACATGTTTATATATATATAAAATGTTTTTTACTTTTATTTTTTTTTGTAAATAAATCCAGGATTTTCCCTCATATTTAATAATTTCAATATGGGCAGATTACTTAGGTATTCATTTATATATTATTATATTATGTGTATTGAATATTCATATATACATTTAATTAGCATCCATATATCTAACTTTTACATATGAGTTATGGTATAATTAATAATGAATACATGTTATCTGCTCTAATTGATTCTAAATTTCTCAAGGTTATCATCCATATAAGTTAGCCATCTTTTATTCCCCTTTACCAGTCATCCAACACATTGCCTAGCACATGGGAGGTTCTCAAAATATATGTTTATATTTTTTAACAAATGGGTTCAAAACTCCTTGAAATTTGGAAAATGTCTATAATGGTGGTCAAAGTAGTTTGGTTCAAAGTTATGAAAGTGTGCATACGGGATATTCTTACATCGTTGTTGGCAACAAAAGCTTGGTTTTGAGATAAAATAAAAACTGTGGTTTTATATTATTACTAATTAATATCTTCTAACACAACATATGCCAGGGTGAGATTTATCACCAGATATACTACCGTGTTTCCCCGATAATAAGACCTATCCTGAAAATAAGCCCTCCCCTTACTGTGTAAGATTCCTCTAAAATAAGCCCTCCCCCGAAAATAAGCCCTATTGAGATTGCTACTGTAG
>NW_027187353.1:11925241-12033418 GCF_028583685.1 Petaurus breviceps papuanus
TGCGCTACACGCTACATTACAGTACCCTCTGTATGCACTGTCCCCTCTCTTCCCCCCCCGTGAAACGCAAGCCGCGCTCCGAGCTGCATCCAATCAGAGCTGCAGCAGTGAGCGTGTCATCCTGTTCTTCCCCAGTGATTTGCTTGCTGGTACATTTTTTTGTTCACATTTACCTGTTTATTAAAATTGCTGTCAATGTTCATTAAAATAAGCCCTCCCCTGAAAATAAGCCCTCTGGTGTTTTTCTGTCCAAAAAAATAATAAGACAGTGTCTTATTATTGGGGAAACACGGTAGATGTAAACATGTATTTCAAACAATGTTCTAGATAGTTTTGTTTCATCAGCTCTAATTAGATCATAATTGCACTAGGTATAGAGTATCAGCTCTGTTTTGGTTGGTTGCCTATGTTGGCATTACTAGTATACTTAATTGTTAAACATTCATTAAGCATCTATTATGTACCAGCTACTGTGCTGAGTTCTGGGAATACAAAGAAAGGCCCCCAAAGGAACTCAAAGTTTAATGGGGGAAACAACACATTAACGATGCTATACAAACAAGCCACTAACATGATAAAACTGGAAACAGTCAACATGGAAGGGACTTGAATTAAGAGGGATCAGAAAAGCTGCCCATAGATGGTGAGATTGCAGCTGGGGCTTGAAAGAAGCCAGAAGGCATAGATAGGGGAGGAGGATGGGTTAGGGAACAGGACAGGACATATTCCAGACATGGCAAACAGTCAGAGAGAATGCCTGGAGCCGTTAGATGGAGAGTCTAGTGTGAGGAACAGCAAGGTGGCTGTAAGCTACTCTTATCCATCTTACTAGGCTTAGTTTAGCTGAAACTAGATGACAGAATCTATTTAATCAGGAACAGATAAAATTACAACACATTATAAAAAGTTAAAAGTGAATAAAGGAGGGTACCCTGCCCTGGGGAACTCCTTCCTAGTCTTCTGTCAGGTAACCTTTCATATTATATGTAACCCACAACTATATCACATAGGAATTGAGTGCATGGACCAATAAGAGACCATACTCGCTGTTAGGAGGGGTTGATTTTGTTATTTTTAAATAAAAAACAGTCACTCAGGTTCCACCATTTTCTGTCTGTGCCCCACTTTGGAGTCCACGGCCCTACAACACACCAGTGGCCTTTCCCATCATAGGCCATTTAAAATCTATTCACCCATGAAGGCGACAGAAAAGAGAATACTCTCATCAAGCTCCCCCAAAATCTTAAGTAGAAGTGAATTCCCCACTTACAGCTGTATATAATGAACCCAGAGAAGCTGAGGTGCACACACTAAATCAACCATACATAAAAATCAAAACTAAGCCTTGGTACTTAATCTAGATAAGTTATAAAAATTGTCAAGTCATCTGATATTCTAAAAATAAGAATTTTAGCTGGGGATTCATAATAGCTTCCATAGCTATAAAACTGGATTTAAGTAAATAAAGATATAATGTGCTACATTAATTATAAAGGGGTTCAGTAGCAATATAATTCATGGGATGATAGAGCAAGAAGGGGCCTTCAAGGTCACCTATTCCAAACTCATCAAGGCCAGATAAAAAATCACCGCAGGAAATCAGGGTCTGGGGTTCAATCTGAACTCTTTTCCGTCTGGGAAGCAGGATGGAAATTCAGTATCTCATGCAGACATTAGTTCAGGGACAGAAGGCAAAATATGAATACCAAAAATTGGTTGACCAGATTAGCTAGAAAGGACCAGACTGAGGGCAGTGAAATCTGGGATGGAATGAGGGTCAAAACGAGGTATTAGAAGATCCAAGAGGAGAGCTGATGAGAAGCATGGCCAAAGTTTTAGGATCCAAGACAGGGAACGGTTGGGCTACACAAAACCTAAGAATGTAACTTGCCACACACAGGTTCATGTGAATACTAAGCCTGGTTATATGTTGAAGAGTCTCCTACTACCAAGTGACACCCAAAGCCTTCCTTGCCAGACAATTGTTCATGCCACTGCTGTCCTCATTAACAGCCCCAGAAATTATGAGGCAAGAGAAGTCCTTCACCAATTCAGAGGCATGAATCATGTGAAGTAAGCACTAACCTTTCTCCTTCTGCATGTATCATTGCATTTTCCTCATCATACCAACACTACAGACGGCCCCGACATAATTCCTACAGTCCATGACCATGCCGGGTCTGTGGGGTTGGGAGTGGGTTGAGAAATGGAAGGAATGAGTGTGTATCTAGGAGGCACAAGGCCACCATGAACAGGGAATGGGGTAGCCCATAGACAAAGTGAACTGGAGATGGCAGGCCATTAAATATACTGCCTATACAATGCAGTAGAGTTCAATTAATTGATCTGCTAGTTGTTTTCAAAGTTTGTAGTGTGGAGTTTCTGTGTACTCATATTTTCAAAGTCCCCTGGAGTTACAAGGATAACTGTCTGACTATTGCAGGCCGAACTTTGTTTACATGGAATTTATCTTGTAAACTGGTCTGTTTCCATTGTTATGAGGGACAAGTATAGTTAGTAAGTCAACAAGGATTTATTAAGTGTTCACAGTGTACAAGGTACTGTGCTAAGTACTGGGAATACAAAGAAAGGCAAACAGCTCCTGTCCTCAAGGCGTTCACATTCTATTAGAGGTAACAAACATGAAAATAACTAGGTTATGCACAAGATACACAGAGAGAAGATGGAAGATAATCTCCAGAGTGGAAGGCAACAGCAGCTGGAGCACTGGAAAAAGAAGGAAACAAGCATTTAAGCTCAGAGCTTCGAAAAGATTCTATCTCATTTAATAATAATAATGACATTTACATAGTGCTTACCATGTGCCAAACACTTTATGAATATTATTTTGTATGAGCCTCACAACCCTCCTGGGGGGAGGGGCATGTTATTTTTTTATTATCATTTTATAGTTAAGAAAACTGAGGCAAATGGAGATTAAGTGACTGGCCCAGAGTCACACAGCTCACAAATAACTGAGGCGGGATTTGAACTCAGGTCTTCTTGACTCCAGGGCAAGTGCTCTATCCACTGTGCCACCTGTCTCTGAAGAAAGTGGGATCAGAGGTGAGCACGAAGGAAAAGTTAGGAAAACTAAGAGGCACAAGTAAGAAGGGAGAGCATTCTAAGCAATATGGGGCAGCAATGCAAAGGCTGGGAGAGGGGCAATGATGTCTGTGGGTGAGGAATAGACCACAGAGGTCGAGACGGGTAAAACCCATGGAGACTGAAAAGGCAGGAAGCGGCCAGGTGACTACGAGATTTAAGTGGTGGAAGGAAGTCTTCATGGTTGATCCCAGAGACAAGAGGGAACCAGAGTTTACTGTGCCATGGTTAGACCCGTGCTTCAGGAATATCACTTTAGCATGTGATGAGGGACAGACGACGGATAAATGTAAAGAAGGAAGGAAGGAAACAATCATTTACTAATGAATGGATTAGGAAGAGACGTGAGGCAGGAAAAGGAATCAGAAGCCGGTAGCAATAGTCTTGTGGTTGTGGTTTGTCCTTCGTTCTTGAATTAGACCTTGACATCAGGGAGGTGATGCCACGACTTGCTAGTGAATTGGACTTGTGATAGAGGGCTAGGCAAAGTCACCAGCCTCACTTTCTCCTTTGGTGTCATCTGGTCCAGAGGCCAGATATCGATCAGTTATCTATGTAACTCCAGGGGACTTTGCAGATATGAGACCAGGTGTAGTTGAGTACTGACGGACAGCTGGAGATGGCCCCAGAGCAAGTCTAAGCAAGAAAAGGAGAGGCCTGAATTATTTGTGTAAATGAAGAGACGTTTAAGAGAGCTAGTGCAAAGGGAGATATAACAAGCATTTAAATGTCTGTCAGCTTCAGTTTCTTCATCTGTAAAATGGGGAAATAACAATACTTACCTCCCAGGGTAGCTGTGAGGATGAGATGAGATATTTGCAAAGTGCTTTACAAACATTAAAACACTATATAAATGCAAGCTATTATTATGTGTGTAGAGTGTGGAGTTGAGGATGACTCTTGATACTGCAAACCTGGGAGATGGAGAGGATGGAAGCGTCCTCAGCAATAATAAAGAGGTCAGAAAAGGGTGGGTTTGGAGGGAAAGACAATGAGTTTTATCCACTCTGAACGTGCTGAGCTCAAGCTGTCTAAGGAACATAAACTTCCAGATTCTGAAAGGCAGCAAGTGAAGGGATACTGGCACTTGGCAAGTCAGGGGGCTGGCTCAGTATCTCTGGGAACTACATGCATAGATAGTGAAAACCTGGGTGCTGATGGGATCACCAGATGAGACTGCAGAGAGTAAAGAGAGTACAGGGCAGCTTGAGGGGCACCCCCATGCTGAGTGGGTGTCACACGAATGAAGATCTAGAAAAGGACACTGACAAGGGGTGGCCGGAATGAAAACCAGAGAGCAGAGGGGATCCAGGTGCTTTGTTGGACAAGACAGATGAAGACTCAGAAGAGGCAATTAAGAGATCAATGGTAAATCTGAGAGCAAAGTCTCAGACAGAGGGCTAATAAGAGCAGGAGAGGAAGTGGAGATAAGTGGTACAAATGGCTTGTTTTGTGCCAGATACTCTGGCAATCATTGGGAATACAAAGCAAGGCAAACACGAGGTCCCTGCCCTCAAGGGACTCACTAGTAAATGGGGGAGGAAATGGGAGAGACAACAAGCATATAACTATGCACACATCAGATAGGTATACAGGATAAAGTGGAGGGAAAGGAAAAGGAAAAGCAGAAAGTGAGATGTAAGTGGAATCTTTTTTGAAGTTAATCAGGATTAGGTGACTTGCCCAGTCACACAACTAGTAAGTGTCTAAGGCCAGATCTGAACTCAGGTCCTCCTGACTCCAGAGCTGGTGCTCTATGCACTGTGCCACCTACCTGCCCCAATATCAGCTGAATCTTGAAGGAAATCCCTTCTAATTCTGAATCCTCTAAACCCAGCTGTGAGTTTTAAGTGCTTATTCAACAAAAATGTCTAAAAAAAATACTCTCTCCTGAGAAGACTGAGTGAAGATCAAGTACCTAGATCATTAAGTTTGTTACAGGAACTGAAAAGCAAAATGGGATTATTATAGAATTATGCCATTAGATCTTGATAGTTAAACAAACAAAAAGTTTCTCATGTTGCAACTAGCAAGTCCTGATTCTATTAGCCTAGAGGGAGCCCAGATTTCCTCCACCTCTCTCTGCTCAGGTGTTAAAGAGTTCTCGTGAGATAGTGACCTAAGTCCCTTCTCTGTTAGCCCCTGAACTCTGCCAGAGCTGGAGGGAAACTCTAATACCCCTCCACTCTGAAGCCAGAACTAGTTGCAAACACCTGAAAGAGGGAGCAAGGAGGCCACTGATGAAGCTGATTCCACTTACTCTGATGAGACAAACATGCATTCTTGTGTCCTTTTCAGCAGCATGCAGAGTCTAGAGAAATGTTTCATAACCTTAAAACGCATATACAAAAGCTAGAAATGGGGGGTGGGGGTTGTCAGGCCTAATGACTGGCCCAAGCACATAAAATGTAAAAATCAGCAGTTGTAAAGGGCAATAGAATTTTGACAAAACGTTTTGGAAAGCCACAACTTTTTCTTGGCTCAATTCTAAGACTATCTGCATTAAAAATGACCCAACAACTAAACTGGGTGTCAAAGCATTACATTAAAAAAAGAAACAAGGTATTTATTATGGGGTAATAAGATGAGGAAATAAGTTTTTTATTATGGGATAATTTCACAGATGAAAGGCAGAGTGAAAAAGCAGACACAATGGCCTTGGAGCAAAGAACACCTGGGTTCAAGTAGCATCTCTTGAGACCCTAGGCAAGGCATGTAACCTCTCAGGGTCCCAGGTAAGTCTGCTCCTCTAAGTTACAGAAAGTCTGCTGACCTTCGTTGGTGGAAGGAGTCTCCCCTCTGGAATGTTCCTCTACCCCATCTAACTACATCACTCTACTTCAAAAGCATTAACCTACACTGATAGCATGAAATGAATTTCCATCACTCTTAGTAATAAGAATTAAGAATACAACTACCTTCTAATCTTTGAATTTTAGCTTTTACAGAGATGACAGTTTCAAAAGGTGAAACCCTCAACTCAAAGCATGTCCCGGTCAGTGTCTCAATGAAGAGCTCCATAGTCTCGTAGAAAGGAAGTTTGTAGTAAAATGGTCCCACGTTATCTTCATTAAAGAACGGAGGTTCTTTCTTGTTAGCCATTAGATTGAATTTGCCGATTCCTTGTGGATATGCTGTAGACAATTGTATTCCAGTTCTAGCCAAATTAGCTCTGAACACTGGCTATGTATCTTGTTGGTCATGTTTTGAGTTCTGCACCTAAAACATAAGAATAATGGCATCAGTCCTATCTCAAGCCAAGTCCCTCCTTTCAGCATTCCTGAGCCTGTGGCTTACTCACTTTTTAAGACATCCCCAAACCCACTGGCTGGACCACTTTACATTCAGAATGTACCTTCCTGCAGAAATGATGAGCAGGCTTGTTTCCAGAACCATACAAGAATAGGAGCCAAGGTTCCTCTGGAAACTGTGGCCAGGAGGCAGAGAAAGAATTAGAGAAAGGCTCACAGAACAGGCGAGAGCCCTAGGAAGCCAGAAGGGGAGTGGCTGCCACAGCAGCAGCAGGAGAGGGAGGGTCACTGGGGCCATAGGTTCTTTATGCACTCAAGTCATCTCCAAGACAAGCATTCACCAATCAGGCAGTGTCTTTATCCAAAACTGGGGGGGTGGCGCCCTCGGAGTTTAAGGAAGCCAGTAAGGTTCTCAAAATCTGGCCAGCCAAGATCAGGATTTGGGGGGCACAGAGGGACACTGGAACTAGCTCGATTCGAGGGAGAGAACACTGGGTTTTAAGGTCAAAAGACAGGAATCAAGTTATGACTTGATATGAAAGGTCTGGGACCTTTGCAAGTTTCTTCACAGCTGCAGTTTCCTTATCTGTAAAATGAAAGAGCAGGATGAGATTGGACCTGAGGTCTCTTCTAGCTCTAAGTCTTTTGATCCTGATTCAATGATTCCTGGAGAATCTCTGAGGGTTGGGAAGCTTTCATTTTTGTTTTTGTAATGTCAGCACCTGCAAAAAACAGGTAGACTAAACACTTCTTCAGCTGAATTCTATAAAATTTAAGCAATATGGAAGAGGGGAGAAGGATCTAGAGTGGGGAGAGTGCTGGATCTGAATCCCAGTTCTGCCATCAGGACCTGTGCAACCTTGCTGAGTCTGTTTCTACATCTGTAAAACTGAAGGACTGCTCATGTTCCAGCTCTAAAACCCTCAAGTCTCTTTCCTCGAGAACTGGGAAGGGGAAGACCTATTGTTACCATACTGCTTTGAGCTTGACTTTTTGGCAGGATGTTCAATTCTAGATACAATGACCACAGTCCATAATCTGCCACAGAAAAAGAAGGACACCAAAGAGATCTGTAATCTCTAAGTAGCAGAAAAAAATCGAGGAATGGATGAACTCACCAATGAAATGGGTCCAGTGGGAGAAGAGCAACAGCCCAAATACTAGAGCAGCCACGATGAAGGGGCCTTAATCAATGAAATAATAAAGGAGCAAGTACTTATGCAGGTCAAGAACCAAGAGGTCTGAGTACACGGCTAAGAACACAGAAAAGCAGGGACTGAGAGTATCTGAGAGCAGAGGCAGCAGCCTCAAGGGGAGGACTTTGTACATGGTCCCATACCATAGCTTTGGCCATCTTACTAAAAGCATGTTCCAAGTTAACGCTCCTCCTCTGGCTTTCTGGATCCTGTGAGTGCCAGCACCACTGTCTCCAGTCTGCCTCTGCCACTGGGTGTTCTGTTCTAGACAGCACATCTTGGGAAAGATGGGGAAGAGGAGCAGAGCACAAAGACATGGGGCACACTTAATCTGGATAAGAGAAGGTGTGATGGAGAACATGACAGCTGTCTTCAAATATTTTTTTTTAAAGCAATCGGGGTTAAGTAACTTGCTCAAGGTTACACGGCCAGGTGTTTCTGGGTAGGTGCTAAGTGTCTGAGCCCAGGATTCCATCTCCAGGTCATCCTGACATTGGAGCCGGTGCTCTTACTCGCTGTGCTACCTGGCCGCCCCTGTCTTCAAATATTTGCAGGGCTGATGTGCAGGAGGATTAGATTTATTCTGTCTGGCCTCCGAGGGCAGAACTAGGTGCACCAAGAGAAGGTTCAAAGAAGAAAATAAGGCCGGATGTGAGGAAATGCTCCAAAGGAGAGGTCCCAAGCACAATGGGCGATGCTGAAAAGCAACAGCGTGCTCCAAAGTAGGAAGAACCTCAAGAGGTGATGGGCCCCTTGACAGGCCTTCAAACGAAGGCCAGGTGACCCTTTCTTGGATGTGCTAAAGACGGTTTTTAATTACATGGTGAATCCGATGGCCAACTTAGGTATTTAGTGATTTTTTTGACTGCTAACCCTCTCTTGCCAACTCTCACTGGTAGCTAAGTCTTTGACTATACATCTCCTTCCTTTCTCTTCCTACTGTCAAAATCCTAGTTCACTCTCAATTCAACCCAATTAGAAGCAATTTACTGAAAGTGTATGATATCCAAGGCACCATTGGTAGACATTGGCGAAACAAAAATTTAAAACAAAACTGTCTACCCTCAAGGAGCCTAAAGTCTAATACTTGTACACACTGAAGGAAGGACTAGAAGGAAACAAATATTTAGTAATTGCCTACTACTACACTGTGCTAAGCACTCTACAAATGTTATCTCCTTTAATTCTCACAACAACCTTGGGAGGTGGGAGCTATGACACCATCCTCTTTTTACAACTAAGGAAATTGGGGCAGCTAGCAGTTAAATAACTTACCCAGGGTCACAGAGCTAAGAAATCTCTCAGGCTGGATTTGAACTCAGGTCTTCCTGACTCCAGACTCAGTACTCAGTACTGCAACACCTAGCTGTTTTTAATGAATGCAAGTACTTACAAAGTGCCAAGCACTAAAGATATAAATAAAAAATGAGACAGTCCCTGCCCCCAAGAAGCTTACAATCTAATGGGAGACACAATATATTAGAGGGTAGTAGGAGATAAAGTTATGATCTGAGAAATCACCAAGACTGTGAGTAGAAGAAAGGAGCTGATTAATGCACTCTTTCAAGGGAAAATGGTAGCGGTGATTTATCATGGTTTTCAGAGAAAAGGGAGGAGGTTGCCTGTGCAAGCTGGGAATGGATGGGGTGGAGATGAGGATTTATGGTCCCAGGAAGCCTAGCTTGAGTGGCTTAGCTCCTCCCAGGTATGGCCTCTGCTGGTCTGCTTTGGAGGCTGGAGGCATAAGGGCCACAGAAGCAGCAGTATGGAAGATGGGCAGAATGACACTGAGGTTGAATAAGGTCTCAATGAGGACAAAGGAAACATTGGGAGGAGAGGGGGTAGGGTGATGCTCACAACAGGGAACCTAGATCCCATGAGGAAATGAAGGGTTTCAATAGGCAAACATAGCAGGAAGGGTTCTAGGCCTGGGGGACATTCTGTGAAGAGGAAGACAAAATAAAAAAGCAGTCCAGTTTGGATGAGATGTACAATAAGTAAAGGAGACTAAGGAGAAGGTGAAACGATGGATTAGAGCCAGACTGAAGGCAAGCTTAACTTAGAGCTAGGCTAAATTCTTAGGGGACAAATAAATAGGGGCTCAGATACTAGCTGGGTGATCCTGGGCAAGTCACTTAACCCTGTCTCAGTTCCTCATCTCTAAAATGAGCTGGAAAAGGAAACAACAAACCATTCCAGTATCTTTGCCAAGAAAACCCCAAATAGTGTCATATAGAGTGGGACATGACTGAAAAAAGGGACAACAACAAAAAGGACAATTGGGAGCTACTGAAGGTTTCTGACTGCGGAGATGGGCCCAGCTCAAAGCTCTTCCAAGAGTCCATTAATTCTCAACCTCTTCACTGGTCTGTCTTCAGTTCTGCCCAGTTCCATCCCCTTTACAGTACTGCCACATCAATCTTCTGAAGGAACAGTTCTGCTAATGTCAGTCCTTAGGCTCAAAACTTAGCCCAATCCCACTGCTGCAGGCCCTGCACCGTGGCCCCACTCTGCTCTAGCACCTTCACTTTCATTCACTTTATGCTCTATAATCCAGACAAACTGAATTATTGTTAGTGAGACTCATATTAAGTTTAAATCTGTGCCAGGGTCCTTCACAAGGATTCTCAACCTTTTTTTTGTATCATGGATCCCATCTCTTTGGCAATCTGGTAAAAAGCCCATGGACTCCTTCCAGGAATATCACTGTACTTTAAAATGCATGCAATAAAACACACAGGATTGCTTTAAAAATTATATGAGCCTACAGTTTTCAAAATATAAAAAAAAAAAGTTTCTGGGCCCAACCTAAGAATCCTTGCTCTACAGCTATCACTAGGGTTATTTCTACCATGGATGTGTGCTGTTTCTTTGGTATTTCAGTAATCTTGGGAACTTGGGATCTTTTAACTCTGCCAAACGTGTCCTCTTCAGATGACTGTACCCAATGACTCAAATTTTCACATGTCATTCTAAAAACAGAAGTATAATATTTGCTTCTTTTCAGAATATGCTAATTAGTTCAGTAGACACAGCACCATGATAGAAGTATTATTAAGGACCATAATGTAGCAAGGAAAATAGGAACACTTTGTGGATTGTGCCCTGCTAGATTCTGGTCTGGGAATTATCATGTGAGCCTGCATAGTTTTGCGGGGTCTAGTTTCTTTTAATTTCATTTTGATTTTGGGTATAGCTTGGTCTTTTTTTGTGCTGTTAAAGGACACACAACCCAGATGTCTGGTCAGCCAAACTGGATGAGGGGAAGAGGAGATGCCCCTTTAAAGAAGCAAAATAATGGGCTTTTCAGAGATGTTCTGCCACTATTACTACAAAACTTGCTTCTCCCTATTCCTAAACATTCACCTGGGATGGATTCAATAGAAAGCTCAGGGCCATTAAGCTTACATTTTCTGTCTTTCCTAAGCAAGTATTTCAGTAAGAAGCATACCTTGCTTCTTTTTTATATTTTTGCAATATTACTTGCTGCCTCTCTGTTAACATCCTACACATTACTGTTCCCACATTTTTGCTCAGATTAATCCTTCTCCAATTCCCTCCCCTCCCATCTCTGCCTGTTGTAAACCAGTCTAGCTTTCCAGGTGAAAACTCCAAAGCCTTTCACAAAGCCTTCTGGGGGTCCCTGGCCAGAAGTGATCTCTCTTCCTGGCCCTCATAGCATTCGGTACCTCCCTTGCACATTTAGTGTGCTCTACTAAGTATTCCAGTTAATTACGCAAATATTTCCTCTGCTTTAGATGGCCTGAAGCTCTATGTGGGCAGGGCCCATTTCTCACTCTTCTCCGTAACCCACCCCACCCCCAGATTAGGTGTCCTGCACACCAAGGGCACCTAAAGCAAGGCTGGTGACGTTGACTTGCTGGTGGTGAAAACAAAGGCCAGATGAGCAGAGGGTAGAAGAGCAGAAGGAGGGTCAAGAAGAAAAAGAGGCAGAGCAATTAAAGAAAAGCAAAAGGGCCTGGGCATGCAGCCCACGTGCAGCCCCAGAGACGAAAGTTCAGAAGGAAGATGCAGAAAGTGGTGAGTAAAAGGGGGAAATCACAAAGCACTATGGGAGGGAGCAGTGATGCAAGCTGAGAAAAAACAGGCCTTCCCAAGGGGTATCGGCATTCTGCAGGCTGTGTAGCACCAAGCAGATGCCATGCTGAAGCAACTTACTGGTTCCAGTTTGTTGTTTATCCTTTGTGTCTTCTGACAGCAGTATTTGTTGGGAAGGTTTGGGGGAGGGGGCGGGGGGAGGGTTGGATAGAAAATTCAGTGAAAAGGCTCTGGTTAGACTCATGAAGGAAATACAACCAGCTCCCTCCTATCCAGACAATAATGCATGACTCAGCAATTAAAAACTGCACAAAGAAAGTGAAAAACTTTCTTTACCTTAACTTAAACTTAAAAAAAAAAAAACCAAACTTCTTAAGAAAGAAGGCTCGAATGAAGCTGCCAGCTTCCCCCTTGATGACTACCTGGTGACCTGACACCCAAGTATTCTGAGCTATCTTTGATGCATGGCAACAACTCGGCTCCAATTCCCTACATCATCATGGGCTCTGAGAGGGTTATGGAAAGAATGTTTAACGGGAGCTTCTACTGGAGGTCAGGAATGACAGGTGTAGCAGGCAGACCTTCCCTAGCCCTGGGTAGCGTGTAGTAGCAATAAGCTAATGATTACCTCAATTGTCTTGGTCTCCAGATTATTTTTCCTAGCAAATCTAGAGGGACTGATCATACTCCCTTGAGGCAGACATGGCTGTAACCGTTAAATAAGACATAAAATAAGGAAAGGCAAGGGAGAAGTTATGGGCCTACATAATCCCAAAGCTGACTAGAACCCCGAATCATCAAACTGTTTACAAATGGAGCTTGAATACTTGAGAACTTTGTATCCCCCAACCTCATAAGCTTAAATTTGAACATTTTATTATGGTAAAATCAGCAAAATGATCCAGAAGGGCAGAGTTCCTGTGAGGCTCAAGTAGCTGATGGCCACTACAGCACCCGATGACCCCCAGCCCCAGGGGGTAGAAAACATTTCCCAAACTGAAAACACACTTTCCCATGGAAAGTTACAGGTTATAAATGATGGCTGGGGTCTACAGTACTACTGGGTAAAATGGGTTTTCAGACAGGCCTAGGAGCTTCGATACCACTAATACTTTATGTAAAAAAAAACATTCAATGTTCCAAACCACAAAGTGGGGCTGAACCCCATCCTAAGCCATTCGCTGTCTGAAAGGCCCTTCGGTTTCTTCACTGCTTGTATGAATTCCACCTAACCAACAAGTCTCACTAGTCTTTGAAACCCTCCCTGATCGTATTAGCCAAGAATGTACTCTCTTGCCACTAAATTCTTTCGGAACAGTTTGTATTACTTGTTTGGCTCTTTCAGTAAACTTGTATTGTAGAACATCCTTTCAAGTTCAGAGGCTTGATCTACACTAATTTGTGAGCACTGCTGTTGTTAAGTTATTTTAGACTCTCCATGACCCTATTTGGGGTTTTCTTGGCAATACTGGAGTGGTTTGCCATTTCCTTCTCCAGCCCATTTTACATATGGGGAAACTGAGGCAAAGTGGGTAAAGTGATTTGCCCAGGGTCACACTGCTAGCATGTGAGACCAGATTTGATTTCTGGACCAGAGAACTATGCACTGTGCCACTCCTATGAGCACTCAGTGGATATCAACTTGGAATCAGGAGACATCTGGGTTCAAAGTCTGGCTCTCAATCCCACAAGCCTAGGGCAGATGAAAGTAATAATAATGAATAATCAATCAACAGGCAACATTTTAAAATTTACAAAGTCCAGAGGCTCCCAACAACCTTGTGAGAGAACTCCTACAGCTATTAATGGCTGCATCTTACAGATAAGGAAAATGAGACTCGGTTGTCAGGTGATTGGTTTATTGTCATATAAACAAACTGGGGTCCTTCTGAATGCAGGTAGGACTCTATCCACCATGCCCCAGGAACAGAATTGCCCTACTCTACCTCACGAGAATATTTTAAGGTACACATTTTAAAAGCTTTAATGCTTTCTATATGTGAGTTACTATTATTGTACTCTTTTTATTCCCAGCACAGAAATACCTGAACGATAACCATTAATGCTAGTATTTATAGCTTTTTACTTGGAAATATCTTTCTCCTCTGAGGGGCTACATAAAAGAAGCTTGATGAGACAAAACTATGGGAGAATCCAAGTGAATGGGGATTCCAAACACACTCACATCACAGAGTTACATACACACTTTTGTAATTATTCATTACTTTTCTCCATCTCAGCTAAGAAAAGGTAGAATCTACCTTATCTGTAAATACTCCCAAAGAATATTTTCTCACCTTTCGCCATTCTAACCATCAAACAATACTGGAACCAGCAAAATAAGACAGCCGGGTACAGTGGAAAGAACTTGGGTGTGAGGCTGGGTGGATGGAGCTGGTTCAACCCCGCTCTGGTAGGCCCTGAATGGGCCTCAGTTTCCTCTTCTGTAAAGTGAGGGTTTGGGATCACATGGTCTCTGGATGTCCTTCTAGCTCTATGAACCTAAGATTCTAAGGCTTAAGTCAATGTTTCAGCAGGATGGAAACTAGCCAACCCTTATCCTCCACACCCAAGTCTTTTTGTTAACGATTTTCATCAGAATACTGGAAGAACTTCTGTTGGTCCTCCCTGCTTCAGGCTTAAAAACCCTAGACCTTCCCAGACTACCTTTAAAGATCTCAGGAGCAGCCTAAGTTCTCCAAGTCCCCAGACTGGACATTTTATAATTAGTTTAAAGTATCCGTGCCCTTTCCCTGTTGGACTGGAGAATCCAAAGGGGAGGTGCTGTCATTCTTCTTATTCAGGACTACTTCTTTCTTGACAAAGAGGCCAATGAACCACTTGGTAAAGCCCAGAACACACCCGAGATCTCTAGAATTGCTAGAGAACCAGGTGAGATCATCCAGCATCCCCTACGCGCAGGGAAGGCTTTGGGCTAGTCCCTGGGGATGAGAACAAGCCCTCGGGGCAGACTGAGGGCTCCATTCACACTGGGGTCTGGTTTAAATCCCAGCTCCAACATGCACTAGCCGTGGGACGAGGGTCGACTGTCCTTATTCGTAAAACAGCTGCCCCAGTCCCCCCACAGGGCTGGAACCCCCAAATGCGTGCCCTAGAAGACGAGGTGCTGCGCTCAGATGGGGGGCACCGAGGGGGCGGTAAAGGAGCGTCAGCCGGAGGACGTCCCCAGGCATCCAAGCCATTCTCTAAGGCCTTTCCTTCTCCACACACCCTCACTGGGCACCTAAAACGTGCCAGGCTCAAGCAGCACGGCCCGGCGGGCTGCAAGCACAGCGGGGTCCCCGGCAAGGCCAGCCTGGCACTAGCTTGGTGACCGGGCCCGGCCGGAGGGGGAAGCACGCACGGCGGGGGGGCGGGGAGGGCTCCAGGGACGCGCGTGGAAGTGGCCGAGGTGCGGTGCAGGGGCAGGCGAGGGGCACCGAGATCGCGGGCGCGGAGGCTGCCTTGGGGTGCCGGTGCGTGCTCGGTCTGGGGAACGCACCCCAAGAGGAGGCCCTAAGACCTGGGCTTCGAGCCTTCGGGGGCTGAGACCGGGCAGGACCGCGACCCTACGGGCTCAAGGAGGGGCTGCCAGGGAGGTGCTGTTGGAAGGCAACTGCTAGGGCTCGGAGCCTCAGTTTCCCCACCAGAACCGTAAAAAGACGAGGGAAGGGGCTCCTGCCATTTCTCGGCGGCCGGGGGGACTCTCTCGGGGTAGGGATGCTAGACTTGGAGCGGGCACCCTTGTGGCCTCAGTTGGCCAGTCTGTAGAATGGGTAGGCCTCGAGGTACTGGAAGCTGAGGAGCCCTCCCTCTCCGGCCTGGAGCGCTAGAGGGCGGGGCTTGGCGCGCGCGTGCGCGGCGGGGGCTGGCGGCGACAGGAGGTGGGCGTGCTCCTTAGCTCGCCTGGGGCTGCGCCGGCCGGCCGAGGGGCGGTGGCGGGGCGCCCCGGGGAGGACGGAGCCGAACCAGGGCGGAGGGGGAGGGGTGAAGGGGCGCTCACCTGCGCAGACCCGCCGCGGCGCCCAGGACTCGTCTCCTCCTCAGAAGGGAGAGGCGGCGAGACAGCCTGGGGCCACCTGCTCCCCGGGTTTAGTCGCCGGCCCCATCCAGCCCGGCCCCCCGGCGGAGGCAGCCCCTCGGACACTCAGCTCTCGGTTTCGCTCCCGGAGCGGAGCCGGAGGGGTGGACCGGCCGGGCCAACTCTCTAGCCCACTCCCAGCTCCCACCTACCCCCTTTGTGACATCCTTTACCAATCGCGGGCCCGCGCTCACAAAACACTCCAATCAGCACCGGGCTGGGGAGGGGCTTCGGTGACCAGCGCGGGCGGTTGCTCGAGGGGCGGAGCCCCCATTCTACCTCGGAGGCTGTTGTCGGTTACCAAGGGCCCGGATGTTGACCCTCCATTGCTAACAACAGAGGGCACCTGACCGGGCGTCGCTCGCCCTGAGGTCAAAGGCCATGGGGGTTGAAGGCCAGTGTTTGTAGCACTGAGAGTGGGCTACTGGTCGGAGCTGATTCCCCCGCCGGGTGGGTGACCGCGACTTGTCTCCGTGGACCCTCACCTTTCCGAGCTGGGGAGGCAGCGGCCACAGAAGGCAGTCAGGGCCAGGGAGGCTTCCTAGAGCAAGAAACAACCTTTGACCTCGGGGTCACCCACCGTTCGGGGGTCTCCGTTACTTCATACCTAAAATTGAGGAGCTCCTTTTTTTAACTCTCAGATTTCTTTTAGGGTTCCATAGTCTCTCCTTTCGTCCAGCCTCTCCCCCTCGGCCTCCCAGTCCCGACCCTGGGAGCCCGGCACAGCTTACTTTGCATGGGGCCACTCGGCTTGCGAGGGGCCTTCGGGCTCCCGAAGCGCTTTACAAATGGGATCTCATCTGCTCGGCACAGCAATCCCGGGAAGCGGGCGAGAGTGATGATCGTCGTTTTACAGAGGGGGAACCTGAGGCCTGGCGGACTTGCCCAGGCCCGCGGGAGGCCATCGGACGAGTTTGGCCAGCAGCTGCCCCTTTCGGTTTTAGAAAAGTGAACCCGAGGCGTGTGTCTGCACCGCCCTCAGCCGGACCAGTGACCAGTGGCAAAGCCCTGGCTCGGGAAGCCAAAGACACGACTCGCTGGAAGCCACCAAGAAACCTTCAGTATGAGGCAAAATAAACAAAAGACCCTTGTGGTCAAAACAAGCCTAAAAAGGTGTGCCGCTTTACTTTTAGCATTTCGTAGCAAGATGCTGGAGAATCATCTCCCACCTGCTTTCAAAACAAAGCCTGTTTAAATAAGATATAATGAAAATGGCCCAGGATCCAGGCTGGGTCAGTATGTTTTCCTTGTATTGTAAGGCTGCCTTATTGGCCACCATTTAAAAAGTGAATAATAATCAAAACTCCGGCTTGAGTTAAATAGAAGAGTTGACTAGTAGATCATACAGTTAAGCAAGACCCAGAAGCAATGAAGAGAGTAAGCCTGGGGTGATACATTCTAAAAAATTAAACGGTTAGGGTAAGAATTCTGCATTTGGCAAAAGTTACTATGAAAAACTGGAAACCACCGTTGTCAAAAATTAGGCTAAATCTTAACATTTTGAAGGTGATTCCACATGTGTAGAAAGGGTCCCAATTTTATTTTAAATGGGGAAATAGATACCTTATGGGTAGGCAGGGGAATTTTTTTTAAAGAAGTGATTGTAAATGTAAAAATAGACCAGTTCAGTTACACAATATTTTAAAAAAGCTTTTGTAGGAGCAATGCAAATACAGTTGAAGTATGAACAAAAAGCAGGGGATTAGTGTTGTTTGTCATCCATTCCCAGAGGACCATGACATAGGGGAGGTGATGCCACAAAAGGCAAGTGAATTGGATTTAAGTGAAGGAGGGCTAGGCAAAGTCACCAGCCCCACTTTGTTCTTCTGTCATCTGGGTTCAGTGGCAGGATATAGATCAGGGAGACTGGAGCTAGTTCTGGTTGCAGTGGGAAACCTTGGCCTTTTTAAGCTATGGTCTATAGGTTTCAGTCTGACTGAAGCAACACCCATTCAGTGACTAAGGCTCTGTAAGAAATGGGACAAGAGAATGGCCTCTTCACCTAGTCAAAAAAAAAAAAATTATCTGGAAAGGGAAGACCTGCAGGGTTTCAAAGGAAGGGACTGGACTAAAGGGAAGGCCCCAGAAATCCCCTCTACCTTAATGTCTGTCCTGCCATGTGTCAGGTACTGGGCTAAGAGCTTTACCACTTTGCTTCAAGTTGTCCAGAAAGAGGACTGAAGGATAATTTGTGGATCACCAATTATTAACCCTTATTAACTACTGAACAGAGCTGATAACTCAGTGATCTTTAAAATGGAGTGACTTGCTCTCCATTCTCACAGGGCATATGACTATGCTTCAGACTTTTCTGTAGAGGCATTGGTGTGGGGACTGGGCATCCCTGTGCTCTTATTCTGTCTATAATAACTGTCATTCCCCATGTGCCAGCTAAAGAAAGGAGAGAGACTTGACTAAGTTTGAGCCTGTGCCTCTGGATGCCTCTTCTGCTGGGTGTTTTTTTTTTTTTTTTTTGTTTGACCATAGGTGATTGAAGAGCGATACTGAGATAGGTGTGTCTTGTCTTGGAAGCAACCTTGTGAGTTGCAGAGGTTAGAGATCCTGGGTCTGTTGGTTGGGGCTGAATGGTGACAAGGGAAGTGGGATGGGAGGAAACAACCACCACCAAGAATCTGAACCCAAGTCCAGGCCTAGCTTGCCAGAAGACTTGGACTAGGGATTATTTGGACTGCGATGTTGGGTGTTCTTCATTTCTCAGAGGACTAAAATGACATCACTATATTAGAATCAAGTTACAGTGTGTCCAACTTCAGCTGATCAGACCAGTACAAGCTCAGAATGCTCTACCATAGGTCGGACATATGTGAATATTTGGGGTAAGATCTCTAAATTTGCACATCTCCCTTTTCTTTTGAACTACTTCAATTCTGCTTTGCTCATAGAGCACAGCACCTTCTCTGATGAGGGCATGTCATGCTGAGTGGTCCTGTGCCACTGTCTCCCATGTCACACAATCAATTTCAAAGTTCTTAAGAGAGACCTTGAGAGAGTGTCCTTGTATTGATTTTTTTTTTTGACAACCATGTGAGCATTTTACCTGTGTGAGTTGTACATAAAATGGTCTTTTTGGCAAACATATGTCTGGCATTCAGACAACGTGACCGGCTCATTAGAGTTGCACTCTCTGAAGCAGAGTTTGAATGCTTGGTAGTTGAGTTTGAGAAAGGACCTCAGTGCCTGGTACCTTAACCTGCCAGGTGCTTTTCTTTTTCTTCTAGACCCTTCCTAAGACAATTAAAATGAAAGTGATTCAGGTTCTTGGCATGGCACTGGTATACTATCTGGGTTTCATAGGCATACAACAGTGAGGCTTACATACACAATGGCTCTGTAGACCTTTAGTCTGGTAGTCAAATATCTCTTCTCTCCCACACTTTCCTTTGGAGCCTTCCAGACACTGAGCTAGGGCTGGAAATGTTTGTGTCAACCTCATTGGACAGTGCAGAGCTAAGGTGAAAGTTAACAGCAATGACTACTAAGAAGTCCTGCAAACTATTTCACATTCAGATTTTTAAGTCTTAACTTGTTGGTAGAATATAATAGTATTTAGTACTGCTACATGTTTAGCTTAAATTCATTACTATAAAAATAAATACAAGTTACTGAATCCTGTCTTTAGTCTGTTAATGATGGCCAGTGAGAGCCTTTTGTATGCAGTATTTTTGTTTGTCATATATAAATACTTGTCCCATAGCGGGTTTATGTTGTACATTGAGTGTTTTTCTTCAGTGCTTTTGGGACACCGAAAAGAGACACTTAAGTACTTTACAGTCATACATTGGAGATATTATAGGTTCAGTTCTAGACCACCACAATAAATTGAATATTGCAATAAATTGACTCACATGAATTTTTTTTGTTTCCCAGTACATACAAAAATTATGTTTATGCTATTCTGTAGTCTATTATGTGTACAATAGTATTAAAATACTTTATTGCTAAAAAATGCTATCATCTGAGCCTTTAACAAGTCCAAATCTTTTTGCTGTAGAGGGTCTTGCCTCGATGTTGATGGCAGCTGACTGATCTGGGTGGTGGTTGCTGCAGGCTGGAGTGGCAATAGCAATATCTTAAAATAAGACAATGAAGCATGCTCTTGATTAATTCTTCCTTTCACCTGAACACTTAGAGGCCATTGTAGGGTTATTAATTTGCCTAATTTCAAAACTGTTGTCTTTCAGTTAATAGGGAGGCCCAAGGAGAGGGAGAGAGATGGGGCACAGCCAGTTGGGAAGTCAGAACACACACATTTATCAATTAAGTTTGCTGTCTTGGGGGCGGCCAGGTGGTGCAGTGAGTAAGAGCACTGGCCCCAGAGTCGGGATGACATGGGATTGAATCCGAGCTCTGATACTTAGCACCACACCCAGAAATAATTGGCTGTGTAACCTTGAGCAAGTTACTTAACCCCAATTGCTTTTTTAAAAAAAAAACCATACATAAAAACCTAGTTTGTTGGGGCAGCTAGGTGGCACAGTGAATAGAGCACCAGTCTTGGAATCAGGAGAACCTGAGTTCAAATCCAGCCTCAGACATTTAATACGTAACTAGCCATGTGACCTTGGGCAAGTCACTTAACCCCAATTGCCCTGCCCTCCCCCCTCCAAAAAGAAAAAGAAAAGTTTGCTGTCTTATACGGATGAGGTTTGTGATGCCCCAAAACAATTACAATAGTGATGTCAAAGACCATCGATCACTGATCGCCAAAACAGATATAATAATGAAAAGGTTTGACATATTGTGAGAATTACCAAAATGGGACACAGAAACACAATGCAAACAGATGCTGTTGAAAAAAAAAGGCACCAGCAGGTTTGCTTGATGCAGGGCTAGCTACCATAGATCCTCAATTTGTAAAAAATGCAGTATCTGTAAAGCACAATAAAATAAAACATGCCCTTATTGGGGTAAAGGAAGATTCAGCAAAACATTATATGAAGATTTTTAAAACCTGAGAGATCACTAGACCAGCTGTTTCATTTTATATATTAGCTTTATGGCTTCAGGTGCCTCTGGTAGAAGATGGGGACACTAGTTTATTTGGACACAGCCACAGGCTACAACCAGAGGGTCTCTTATGGTCTTTTCTAGCTTTAAGAACAACCATTTTATGATTTTTCTATACTTTCAAAGAATGGCAACAACTGTGTTCTCCTTCCTTCACTTCTTACTCAGATTAATGAACCCTTTCGTTATGACATAAAATCTAGAGTCTGTCGACATTTTAGTATGAAGGTTGCTTGTTATTTGGTTCTCTCATTACTCTTCCCACACACTGCTCACTCATTCCAGGTTATCCTCTCAATTTAAAAGTTCCAGGAAGATTGTAAAGTCTTCTTTATGTGTCTCCTATGGACTTGACTGAAAAGTAAAGTGAATTGGGAAGTTTGATGTAAGATAAAAGGTGTCAGCAAATCATAACCATTGTTGTTCAGTTGGTCCAATTCTTCCTTGACCCCATATGGGGTTTTCTTGGCAAAGATACTGGAGTGGCTTGCCATTTCCCTCTCCAGCCCATTTTACAGATGAGGAAACTGAGGCAAATAGGGTGAAATGACTTGTCTGGAAGTCACACAGCTAATAAGTTTCTGACACTGGATTTGAACTCAGGTCTTCCTGACTCCAGGCCTGGCACTCTATCCTCTACGACAGCTGGTAATTTGCTTTTAAAAAATGTTTTAAGCTTTATTACTAAAGTAATATAGCTTTATATTTTCATTGTGCTTAATAGCTTGCAAAGTAGTTTAACATTAACGATCCCATTTGATCCTCAAGCAACCATTATTATTCATATTTTGCAGAAGACTGAAGTTCAGAGATGTGTAAGGGTAAGGGAGGTTGTGGGGGGTAGTGGTGGTAGTAGAAAGAGCCCTATATTTGTAGTGAGAGGTTCTGGGATTAAATCCTGGAGCTATGACTCACCCTTCCCCCCTTCCCAACCTTCAGTGAGGCACTGGCCATCTGTAATGTGAAGACCAGATGATGTCTGTCATTCCTTCCAATTTCACTTCCTGTATCCCTGTGACTGGACGTGTCTGAAGTCACACAAATGGTAAGCAGCAGCAGGACTGATTCTACATCCTTATGGTTCTTCCTTCTGCACTACGCTGCTTTACTTGATATGATGCAAAAATTCCTAAACTATAAGAGCTTGTTGTGAGGGTGATGTACATAGCATTTAACCATCTTTTATACAATATTCTGTGTCAATATTGTCATTTAAAATACCTAAAATCTAATTAACAAAGGCAGTGTCCAGAACAAAGGGGATAGTTCTACTATGCTTTGCTCACATCTAAAATATTGTGTTCAGTGCTGAGTACCATGTTTTGGGAATGTCAGATTATAATACTTCAGGAAGCCAACCAGCACGGAAAGAGGACTAGAAACCATGACACACAAGAATCAGTCACAGGAAATGGGAGAGGGATTCAATATACTCTACACCAGATGGCAGAAATGGGGAAGTTTTAGAGGTAGAATGAAGCTCAATGTAAGGAAAAACCACCCAACCATCAGAGCTGTCCAAAATGGAAGTTTGCTTCCGTTATTAGTGAGTTCTTTGTGTATAGTTGGCAGACTTCAAGTAGAGGGTGGAATATGTAGTCAGGGATATTGTGGAGAAAATTCCTTTTCAAGCATGCATATTAGACCTTTGAAATTCCTTCCAGTGGAGGGATTCTGTAATGGAGTGGTATAATCTTCTCAAGACCCACTGTGTCAATTATGGCACTGTGATCCATGGGTTCTCAAGGGCTATGTGTGTTATGTGTAAGTTCTAGTAGGAAAGGTTTGCATATGGTCCTGGTGAGGGACTGATGACCAGTTTAAATAGTTTGGAGCTCATCTCTGGGATCAGCCAAAAGGTGAAGGACTTTTCACTGCAGCAACTCTGGGAGACCTTCTACTAGAATAATAGAAAACGTGCAGGTAAAGAATTATGCCCAATAAATTTCTAGAGCCCAAGACTTAGCAGAGATATAGAAGCTTCTCAAGGGTCGTTGGCAGTCACCACCGAGCCATTTTGCTGCCAGTGAGAGAAATCCAGATGAGAACTTTTTGCCAAAGAGAAAGGCTCAGCCCAATTCATGGCTCTGGCTGGAACTTTTCCACTGAAAGAGTATATTGAACTAGTAAGGACAAAGAGTGCACATTGACTGTTTTATAATACAATATTTATTTTTATTGTATTTTTTCTTGAAAATGACCATGGCAGGCTGATATACTGGGATCAGTGCTATTGGTGTCAAGGAAACCACAATAAGTCACAGAACTGAGCATCAGGATTTCATTCAGCCTGAGGGGCTTCCATGCTGACCTGGCCCTCAAGACTGGTCAGTAATGGGAAACCAGCCCGAAAAAGGGCTTGCTAATTTTTCCTCTCTTGAAACTCATCTTGTGCCAACCTGGCTGTTATGTAACTATTTACTCACTCTTACTCATTCTGCTTACCCCTTGACATTCATTCACTGTGCAACATTTAGGTGTGGAAAGTACCCAGTGATACCTGTCCTAAATTATGTTCTGGCCAGGAAGATTTAGTCTGTTCCCAAGGCTCCAAGATGTCCCATGCCATAGATATTGCTTCTGTGCTAAGTTCCTCTTCTGACAACTAAATTTAGCACTGGCTCTTAACTGGGATTCATAAACTTTAAAAGGGGTAAGGAGCTGACCAAAAAACATTCATTCCCCAGTGTGGCCTAAGTAGCCAAGAGCTATCACCTCCCCCTCCCCACCACCAAACCATAATTTAGGAAAACATCAACAGTCTTGAGTAAAACAAACATAAAACAAAAAATGTCAAGCAATACATAAAATTCTTCTGTCATCATCACTGTGCTGACATACTTTGTCACTTCAGCATGGAAATGAATTAATAAAAATGTGCAGGACCAAACATGTATCACTTCTCTTTGAGGTGGGGAAATGAAGATCAATTTGACACTTCCCTTTTTCTTCTGTACTTACTGTTAACACTGATCAGACCTGTTTCCAACTTGGATAGGTGATTTTTTTTTTTACCAAAATGAAAGCCTCATTATTTGTGGGAAGTTTCTGGTAGAGTCCTACATGGTAGCTCTTTGCTCAAGCAAGTCCTTAGTCTTTTTGGCACCTCAGTGTCTTCATCTGTAAAATGAATGTGCTGAATCCTATGAACTCCATTTTTTCAGCTCTGAAATTCTATAAGTCAGTGATTTAGAAGGGATGTTTATTCAATTTGAAGATGACAAAAGCCAGGAGGCATAATGAAACCAATCTGGAACACAAGATGAAATGAGGTAAGATCCCTCCTTTAGGTAACACACAGACAGACACACACACACTCTACAAGATAGGGGTGATTGGCAGATCAATGGTACATGTGAAAGAAACGAGCATATAAAGCTCTTATGTATGTATTATGGGTGGCCAGTTCCATGGCACAGATCACATTGGGATCACTGTAATTAGTACTAAGTACCACAGTTTAAGGACACCGAAAGAGTAGAATGATTCCACAAGATGGTAACAGGCCTGGAAACCATGTGATAGGTAGTACAATCGAAGAAACTGGGAAACTGATCCTTGAGAAGAGCAGACTAAGCAGAAACCTGATACAGGCTTCAAATAACTGAAGGTCTGGTGTATAGACTGGTGCTGCTTTGTTCCTGAGGGCAGAACTAGGATGAACAGGTGGAAGTTACGGATAATCAGATTTTAGATCAGCGTAAATGAAGTTCTCACCCTAACTGTTCAATAATGAACTAGGCATTCTCCAAGTGGTTATCTTGTGGCTACGGGAATTGTTCAAGCTGAGGCTGACTAAGCATTTGTCACAGATGTACTAGAAATGATTTCCATGTTATACCAGAAACTGGTCCCTTTCCTCAAAACAAAATGGGGAAGTTTGCTATTAGGTAAGCCTTTAGAGTCTGCAGGGACAGAACGGTAGCATAATGAGCAAATAATGCGGGCAGCTTGGTGGTGCAGTGGATAGAGCTTCAGGCCTTAAGGCAGGGAAGACTCATCTTCATGAGTTCAAATCTGGCCCCAGACACTTACTAGCTCTGTGACCCTGGGCAAGTCACTTCACCCTATTTGCCTCAGTTTCCTCACCTGTAAAATAATCTGGAGAAGGAAATGGCAAACCACTCCAGTATCTTTATCAAGAAAACCCCCCAAAAGGGGCCACAGAGTCAGACATTACTGAACAACAAGTGGAATTAGAGAACATGAGTCCTGAAAGGAGAAAAAGTAGCCAGATATTTGATTTCTTTAGAATAGTGGTGTCAAATTCAAATCAAAACGGGATTGGGGGCTCCTAATCTGTACATGAAGATCCTTGCAGCCTCCATATTGACTTAGTTTTAAAATGTCACATTTTCTATGCTTTATCATATTTTTATTATGTTAAATATTTCCCAATTACATTTTAATCTGGTTTAGGCCTCCCTCAGGAGTGTTGTGGCCACTGCTTTAGAAGACCTGAAATTATGTTAGCACTGGGGTGTTGGCAGGAAACTGCCAATTGAAGATCAAATTTGGGAAAGTAGCAGCAGTCAACAGCAATGGCAGTTAGCATTCTTATATATTCAGTCTCTCTATTAGATGCTCCTGGAGAGAGAAGGGGTCATCAGGGAGCTTTTCTGTTGGCACATGCATTAAAGAAAAGACCAAACAGAGCCATGCACAAGTTAAGTGGTGCGCCTGAGACCGAGTGTGTGACTCACCATTCCAATCCTGGGTGGTTTGTGCTGTCTTGGATCAGGAGTGAAAATTAGCTACATTTAGAAAGCACCTAGAGGTTTCTCACATAACCCTAGGCAGTAGGTGCTATTATTGCCTCTGGTTTTACTTATTAGATGAAGAAACTGAGGCTGAGAGAGGCGAGTGACTTGGCCAGGGACACCCAACCAAAGGTGTGTTAGGCTGGATTTTGGCTCAGGGCTTCCCTTCCTCCAAGTCCGGCCACTCCATCCACTGAAGACCTCATTGCCTTGAGGGCGAGTTAAAAGCACTTAACTGTAAAATACTATTATAAATGAGAACAACAATGCATTAATTCTTTCTGCTATACTAAGGAAAATTAACTGGTCAATAGTCTGGATTTACTGAGAAGGTTTCAAGTACCTGGATGCAACCTCATCGTACCTGAAGCAGCCAGAGATTCCTGTGGGATGGCTGGTTAATACCCAGCAGGCCCTGCACATAGAATCAGGCTGGCAGTCAATGGAACAGTTTTAATGCTGTTCTTTACCAAAGGAGAATAAAAAAAAAGGACTGTCCTATGAACTCAGTGACCCGTTAAAACCGTGAACATGAAGGTGGGAGGCAACATTGCTAAGTCTCTTCCTTTTCAGGCTGTATTTTTCAGAGTAGCTCCTGATAAATTCTGACTACAATGACTTAAATAGACATAATAATCAAATAATAATAATACAAAAAATAGTTTTTAACAATTTATATTTCACCATTTTAATTCTATCAGCAATTTTTGTCTCTGTTCAATAAAAGAAACAATAGTCTATATAATAGAGTACATCATTGCATGTATTGCAGAGGTTAGAGTTGATCTGCACATAACCAAAAGTATTTTAGGATATCTATTTTTTCCCTTAATATTAATTAAGCATGATTAAAACCAGTGCAAAAATAATACTGTTTACATTGAACAAGAGAAGAGCCTTTTCCAGGATCTGCTTTTCCTGCTACAGTTGTTAGAATATAAGGGTATGATACTAAGCCAAGTAGAGATCCAACAATGATGCAATCCCCACTTCTACCATGGTCTTATGCACGTATGTGTCCTCTACTGGCTTCCCAGAGCATTCAGAGGGTCATCAAATGTACTGGACACCTTGGTTTCTAATCTTGTTTCAGGTGTTGACTGAGTGGACTGGCTTTTTGGCTTGGGCATCTTGGTCAAGCTGCTGCTAGATGAGAAAATATCATCTTGAATAAAAGAAAAAGAATTGATGTTAAATAAAACACATCCCACACAGAAACGAACTGCCCTGAAGGGCCAAATTCCTGAAATATGAAACGGGAAAGAGTTCCAAGCCGAGAGTCACGACACCAGATTCTAGGCCTAACTAGCTATGTGACCTAACACTCCGGACCTCAGTTTTGCTTATTCGAGGAACACAGCAATCACTGGAAGATGGCATAACACCCAGAAACCAAAATTCCTCCTACTGCTAAGAAGCAAAGGCAGGAAGACAAGATTTGGACCTCACCACTAGTGTGTAAGCCCTTCCTCAGTCTTCTCTTCTCCAGGCTAGTTCTTTCACTAGCCTTTGATTTTCAGATTTTTGAACAGAATGTTATAAAAATAGAAGCAGTAATGTAATCCCAAAGTGCCCAGAGACAAATGCAGTGACAGTACTCACGCAGAGCTGAGTGGATGGCAAAAATTCTCCCTGCCTTACATTCAATGTAATTTGTTCACCTGTAGGAAACCACACTCACCCATCTCATCATCAAATATTGACTTCGGCTCCACTTTCTTTTTTGACTTCTTTTCTTTGGGTTTTACAGTTAGGTCAGCAAAGATGTCAATGTTATCATCAAAAAGGTTGGGTTCCAAGGCTTTTTCCTTCTCTCTTGTTTTCTGTGCTGGTTTAATTGCTTCTGTAGCAAATATGTCATCCTTGTACCCCACCACAAAAGAAAAAGAATTAAATGAATTAATAATAAACATTTAAGAAATTCAATAAAAAGTAATTCAAATTAATAAAAAAATTTAAATTAAGATTTTTTTTCTACTTTTAAGTAAATGCAACAAATATCTAGACTGCATAGCTGCTCACACTGATTGGTGATGGTTATTAGTCTTGTCATGTATGTGTTATTATTTAATCTCAATTCCTACAGCGCCTAGAAGTATTTTATACTACAACTTTAGAACTTGGTGGGTTTTTTTGCCCTTACCTTCCCTGCCTCCTTCTGGGTGACTCTTAACGTCTGTGTTAGAGACAGAGGGACAAGTTCATTCCTTACGACCTCACTAGCTCATGAAACCATGCTGTTCCCAAAATTCTCATCTTCAAAACTGCTTGTTCCTAAACATCCAATTTTCTCATTCATGTTAAGTTTGCTCTTCATTTTCATCGTGACCTATGTATGGCCATTGGTGGATCAGGAAATCCTGAGTTCAAATCCTTAGACACTTACATATGACCCTGGGCAAGTCAGGACCTTTCAGTCTCAGTTTCCCCAGGTTTAGAGAGCAGCTAGCAGTCCAGCTGGGCAGGAATGTAGAGGAGAATAACTAGGAAACAGGATGGAGATATAACTCCATTATGAAGGATCTTAAATGCCAGGTTAAGGCATGTGTATTTTATCTGTCAGAAAACAGGGAGCCGAAGAACATATTTGAGCAGAGGAATGAAATGGTAAGAGATTTGCATCTTAGGAACATTACTTTGGTAGTTGGGTAGATTGGTAGGAAAATGGGAGGGTACTGGCATTCAATTAAGAGGCTAAAACAATAGTTTAGTGGGAATGTTTTAAGGACTTTAATGAGGGTGAAAGGAAGGGGAAAGAAGTAAAAAGTATCATGGAAATAAAACTGGCAAAATATTACAAATGATTAGGTATGGGAGATGAGGGAAAAGAAACAGTCTAGGATGACTACAGGGTTATAAATATATAAATGAGCTTGAGTGAGGTGACATGCCCTCCAAACATCTTATGGAAGAGGGGATATGGAGTTCGGTTTGAATAGTGAATCCAAGCTGCCTACTGGACATTCAGGTTCTAGTCCTTTACATCCCAATTCAAATATCACCCTCTCCATGTGAAGTGCTACTTGCTTCCCTAGATGGTAATGATCTTTCTCCTTCTCAGATGGCACAGACACTTGGCTTATTATATGTTGTTTAATATTTTAATCTGTGAGCATATCTCTTCCTACTAATACTTTCATCCTACAGAAATGACACAATCTTTGCCTTCAAAACCTGAAACTCCACTGGGAGAATTACAACATGTACTCTGCCTGCTATAAATTTTTTATCTCCCCTGCACCTAGTGCAGTGATTTGTATACAGTAGATAATTAAAAAATATTTACCTATCTAGGAGGGTTTGAATTTTGTTAAAGTAGAAAATGGGGGTTGTCATCTAAACTGGATATGCTTTGGGAAATTTTAAGGTTCTCTAGAATCTATTGATCAAAATCTGAGCAGTCAGGTCAACTCTGCACATAAAGTGAAAACATTCTAGGAAGCTAGACACAATACTGTTTTAAGGGTAATCTAAAAATCGAACTCTTTTCCATTTTTTTGGTGACCAAACCAAGGTTGATGCAACTCTTAAAGGACAGGAAGTGGTTCTAGTTTTTCTGAGTAAATTTCATGGGCCAATCAATAACTTAATTTATGGCAGCTAACCATAAAAAAAATGAATAAGACCCAAATAAATGAATGGGTTATTTCTCTATTGGGACCCTTAAAGAACAAAGCACCAACTTAAAGACCATCTAATTACCTCGAAAATGTCTTGTTTTTTTGAGACAACATCTTGCTGCCAGAGAGGTTCTGATGTCTTTTTCTTGGCTTTCTGGTTTGTGAAGAGATCATCTTCTTCCTCTAGGAGAGGTACAGCATTTTTTTTCTTTGATGGTTTCTGCTTCACAGATTGAAAGAGATCTTCCTCACTCTCTGGCTCATCCAGCACCGAAAGCAAAGACTGCTTTTCTTCTTTGCCCTGCACCTGGGTGGTCAGGTCCTCTGAGGCCTTCTCTTTGTCCTTTGCTCTCTTTGTTGTCAACTCTGACCCAGAAACCTTTGCAAAGATGTCACCAGAATCAAAAAGACTACCCTCAGTAGACAGGCCCACAGACCCAGCAGGAGGACCTTTCTCCCCTCCGGGCACCAGGGCGTCCTCCAGAAAGGGAGGAGCTGCAAACGCCTGTTCAGAGCTCCTGTCCTTTTCTACTTCCCTGGCGTGCTGCTGTCTGACGGGTGGGGGGATGACATGCTCTCTGCCCGACTGAAGGCCTTCAGCAGCATTTATATCCTCAGCCTCACTGGATTCCTGGGCAGCCAGCCTCCGGGCAGCTCGGGTTTGGGGCCTTCGTTTTCCTTTCATCGTGATTCGGCTCTGTAGTGGCAAAGGAATGTTCTCAGACCACAACCTGAAATTTTGTCCATGCAGACCATGTTACTTTACACCAGGGGTGCTTAACCTTCTTTCGTGTCATGGACCTCTTTTGGTGGTCTGGGGAAATCTATAGACCTCTCCACAGAAGAGTATTTGTAAATGCATAAAATAAAATACATAGTTAGTGGATTACAAAGAAAGCCAATTATATTGATATACAGTTGATAAATTAAAAAATTAAGTCCATGCACTGCAGGTTAAGTACTTCTACTCTATACAAATATTATTAAACAAAGAGGTAAATCAAAGAATCAATAAGCTGAAAAAGGTTACTCTAATTCCTTTCTCTTATCTCTAAGTATGACAGTATTAATGACAGCTAGGTGGCACAGTGGACTGAGCACTGGGCCTGGAATCAGAAAGACTCACCTGCCTGAGTTCAAATCTGACCTCAGACACTTACTAGCTGTGTAACCCTTGGCAAGTCACTTCACCCTGTTTGCTGCAATTTCCTCATCTGTAAAATGAGGTGAAGGAAATGGCAAACCCCTCCAGTATCTTTGTCATGAAAACACCAAACGAGGTTAAAGTATCAGACATGACTAGAAAAAGAAAAGAACAACAAAGAAAGTATTATCTTGTAGGTCATTTGATGCTTGTATATCAAATATGGCCAAAGAAGGAGACTCCCAGTCTCCTTACACTTAAATAAGTCTGAATCTTTTGTTTTTCTCTTATATGTTCTAATCCCTTAAAATTCTGACTTCCCACTACAATTTAAACTCAAGACTATAAATAAGGTGTTCCTTTGACACCAATTATTATACAAAAAATGCCTTGATCTGATAACTTGTGGAACTGTGGGTGATGATAACTATGTGTTCTGTCTACCATGTTGGTAAGATCAGCCAAATTATATATGAATCAAATTCTTTTAGGAAAAAGATTTTCAGTTAATTTTACGTAAAGATATGTAAATTTAAAATGTTAATAGCTAAGAAACCAGAATTATTAGTAGTATTGGTTTAGATTAAAAAGTAGCTATTTCATGTATTTTCCAAAATAGAAAAAGGTATTGCTTAAAATGAATTAAATTTGGGGGTAGAGGGTACAGAATTTTTTTTTTTTACTAAGAACTCATATTAGGGGTGGCGAGGGGGAGCAGTAAATAGAGCACCAGCCCTGGAGTCAGGAGGACCTGAGTTCAAATCGGCCTTAGACACTTAGCACTTACTAGTCGTGTGAACTTGGGCAAGTCACTTAACCCCAATTGCCCTGCCTTCCCGACTTCAAAAAAAAAAAAAAAAAGAAATCATATTGTTTGTCTACTTCACCCAAAGGGCAAAGTGCCATTAGGTGTCTGGCCAGAGAAAGTAAGTGGTTTTGGGCAGTGGGAAAGGATGCCAGGAGATCTGGGTCCTCATTTGGGTTCTTCTGGTAACTGGGCAGTCAGAGAACTGGATGAGATCAAGGCTTCCCAGCCTACAGGCTGTAGACCCTAGGAGCAATGCAAAGGACTACAAGAGACCTATAAAATGGCTCACTTTGATAAACAGGTAACAATTTCTATGGACTGAAAAATGTCTCATTTGAAAGTGTTCCTGAAGTCATCATAGTTTTTTGTCTTCATGAATGTTCCTAACCACTGAACTGTGGACTGAAAAATGTCTCATTTGAAAGTGTTCCTGAAGTCATCATAGCTTTTTGTCTTCATGAATGTTCCTAACCACTGAACTGGATACCTACCTCTGAGATTCCTTGTGGGTGTATACCTTTATGGTTCTACAGAATAACAAATAAAGAGAATGGATCCCATGTTTTCACTTACTCACTAGAGGGCAGCGGGGCTGTGCCTGGGAGTGGCAGGGCTGGAGTGTGTCAGACCAGTAAGGACAAGTGATGTGTTTGTAAGGCAAGGCTGATGATCCCCTGGACAGCTGAATGTGCCTAGGAAGGATGCCCTATAGAGGTGTCAGAAATACTTCAAAAGAGAATAAAACGATTCATCATCACCTTGTTTACACTGTGTAAGGTATCTGCTCGGGCTGGGTCCTCAAAGCTCACACCTGTCTCACCAGTAGAGGCCGTCTCCACACCCTGGACTCCATCGGGCTCAGATGCAGTAAAGGCAAACCCAGGCACAGCAGCCTTCACCCCAGAGATTTTGGGAGCTGTCCCGGGCAGCAAGGCTGCTGGATTAATAGCTAAATCTGCCTGGGGAATAAAAATAAAATTTGCTATTTCTTCTTATCTGTATCCAGATCATGACAGTGCTAGGGGAGATGACAAGGGACTGAAAACACTTAACGAGAGCAGGGCACTAGATGGGCAAGGAAAAACAGATGCAAGGGAAGGTTCCACAGAGCCCCCAGATTCAGACAGAGGATATGCAGCCGTGCCCACAATCACTGCCACAGGAAAAAGAGGAAAGGTGAGACAGGCCTAGCATCATGTGGGAAGCAACAATGGGGGAAATGCCAGGGGAAGAGCTGAAGAAGAAACAAGATATCCAGAGATTAAGGAGGCCCCACAGTGGGCAGTGAGGGCTCCCAAAGTGTGGCAAGAATTACTTGTAGTTTCCCGATCCGAGAGGAAGGCTCTTTGGTTTTATGTGGAGGAAGGCCTGCAGAGTCCTGTGTGAAATGACACTGGATTAAAAACCAGCAGGGATAAATGGTGGGAAAGGTCCCCAGACTGCAACACTAATTAGACATTCATGTGTGACACACATCATTCCTCTATCTTTAGGACTAAAATGAGAACTGCTTTGAAGAATATATTAGGGGTTTCAGAGACTTCCTCCAGAGGCTTTATCAGCCCCTCCTAGCTGGGGGAACGCACCCTCATGCACCTCAGAAATGAAGTGGCCAAAGGATTGCAGTGTCATCAGGCCATGAAAAGTCAAGCAGGGCTGAATCAAACAATATCTTGTTGGTCTCTGAGGCACATGTCTAGGCACAGAGGGAAAGTTTGGCATCTCCAGAGAATGGCCCAGCTCTGGTTCACTTTTCTGGGCATGGGCTCAGACTACCAAAACAAGGAATCCTATATTATTTGGACTACAGTTAGTGGGTCATACCCCCACTGTGGAGCATGACACAGGTCCAAGGTGGACCAGAAAGGGCCTGGGAATGGTGAACCACACTCTGCCTCCGTCCTAGAAAAGATGTAACTCCAAACAAAATTTTAGAAGTTTGTATAATAGGTATTAATTTGAATGACTACCCAGGGATAGTTAGTTATTCTAGTCTAAAGGTGTATCAGAGATTGAGGCCTCCAAAAAACCAGAGAGGAAAGGTAAAAAGTAAGTTAAGAATACCCAACGTATTCTTCCTCAGTATTAGCTTATTCAGAAGTACTCTTTGGGGAATTCCTAAATATAGGTCTATACTAGGTTCTTAAAATTATCCCCCAAAGGTATTTTATCTAAAGGCAACCCTTGGGTTGGTTAGGTGGTACAGTGGATAGAACACCGGCGCCTGAGTCAGGATGACCTGAGTTCAAAACTGAGCTCAGATACTAGCTGTGTGATCCTGGGTAAGTCACTTAACCACAACTGCCTCAAAAAATAAATAAATAAAGGTGACCATCAATATTTGTGGAACCATCTAAGAAATCTACAGTGTATTAAGCCATTCAGCATGTTACAGAGGAGTGTTAAATTCCAAGCAGATAAAACTAGCATTTTCTCCTCTACACTGACTATAGTTTCACCAACAAAATGTGAAGGAAAAACAATTACTGTAGCTTAACATCATTCCATTACTTCCTTCCCCAATTCAAATATGGGAATTTCCACCAAAGAAACACTCTAAAAGGGTGCATTCTTCATCTCCTTATGCAGATTTTTAGGTAGGCCAATAAAAACTTTAAAAATCCATTTGTTCTCACCTGGGCTGTTTCCAGTTTCCACACATCTGTTTCATGTTTGATACTTGGAGATGATTCAAGGAATTTATGGCTTTCAAGAGGAGGACCAAAATTATCTTTTTTCACTGCTGTTTTCTTTGGGGCTACCTTCTAAGAGAAAAGTAGGGCCAAAATTCACAATCAGGTATAGAAATCATCCATCCTAAGGAATCACAATATAACAAAGGGATCTAATGTTTTTCTCCTCTTAAGTGAAATGATATCTTTATTTTAGTGAGTTGGCAAATTAAAAGATAAACATTCTCAAATTATTCCAAATCTAAAGAAGTTAAATCTGCTCCTTTCTGATATGCAAGATTTAACAATACACTAGTTCAGCATTTCTCCTGAGACAGGAAAAAATGGTGCTAAACATCCAGGTCCACCTACATTCAAGATCTGAAACCTTCATATACACGTCTATTTTTATTACTATATTGAATTGCTTTATTCTTCAATAAACTATTAAAAGATCCAAGCAATAATATACTAACTAAAAATGCTGGATTAACTCAAGATATTTGAATATTTAAAAAAGTAAGCGCTATTTGGCTAGGGAAAAATAAGGGGCTTTAGTGTTCATTTACTAGTAGGCAAGCTTTCCTCCTATCTTCTGAGGCCCTTTTCCCTAAGACACTGAAAGTTGAAGATTTTAAGCAACCATTTCCTTTCCAAGAAGTTTCCTCTACTCCTCAGTCTTTATAAGAACAACCAAAAAAAGCTGGTACCGGTGGATGTGGTTGAGCAGAAGTGAAGAAATCATCATCGTCGTCTTCTTCCCCAAAAAGGGCCTCTTTGGGTGGGGGACCAGCTCGCTTTTCTGATGACTAAAAGAAAAGGACAAATCCCCTCTGTGAGAAAGCAAAGGCAAGAAGATCCTGCATTCCTGAGGCAAAGATCTCCTCTGACTCAGACATGGAGAACTGACCCTGGCAAAGAGGTCAACGTCAGGATCATTGTCCTGCTGGAGCTTATGGCTGAAGAGGAGCTTTTCATCCTGAAAGATATCAGTGGTAGTCTTGAAATGGGCACCAGGACTGGAAGGCTAGGAATAAAGAAGAAGGGAGATCAGTTGAGGACCTTAAGAGCATCTATTTCAAGCAGCCCAGGAAGTGTGGTATGAGGAAACGAAACATTTTAAATGGAAGAGCAGGTCTGGATATAAAATTCAATATCATGCTATCTCAATTCATATGCCTCCTGGGAATTAAACTGCCTCATTAAAAAGATTGGTCATCTTTATAAATCACTCAAGAAAGTAGATGCTCTAGTTCCAAACAGAGTCTGTCCAAAGTCTCATATCATGTGGTTTCCCAGCAAAAATCCCTGTTTTTTGCATAGCTCTCCCTGTTAATGTGACATAAAGCAAGCTCTAGATGAAACGGTATTCAGTGACACCGATACCTAGCTGGTATCTCTAGACTCCTCTTCTACCTTGAATACTTGCTATCTCCTGTTCTCCAACTCTCTTCTATCAACAAAGTGAAGGATCTGGTACCAGTTACAACTGAAGGCTGACTTGATTACATTTATGTATGAATGAATTTCAGTTAGTATTACCATGAAGCATGCATTTGCATTTTAGGTGTTTTATTTCTAATTACCATAGGAAAAACCTTTTCTTCTATTAAAAGAAATCCAATTTTAGATATGGGTCAAACAGGCAAGTCAATTATTGGTTTACCTATGTCTTGTTTCATGGGTTGCCATGACCAAAGAGTTAATCACCAAGTGGGCTTCCTACTGGAGATGAATCCCACTGTCCTTAGGCAGGTTGGTTCTTGGGAAGCACCAGTTTGGTGCTCAGACCATTCTCCAAGCCTTTCCTGTACAGTAGACTCTATCACACCATATGTTCCTCTGCCAAAAGCTCTATGAACCCTGTGTAACCTCTACACCATGACAAATGAGGTATCAGAATAGCATTCTGTGAAAATGCTGCTGTACAGCTGTTAGTCATCAAAGACCACTGTAAATGAAGAATTAAAGCTGAACATTATCCACATGGAGAGCCATATGGTGAACATGAATAGTCAGTCAGTCAGTAAACATTTATTAGGCAGTTTGCTCTGTGCCGGGGATAGTGCTAACCACTAGAAGAGGCCACAACCCATTAACAGCCTAAGAAGTAAAAATGAAAAATGTTATGATGGAGGTCATCAAGGAGATGTAGCACTAGAAAAAAAGATGGGATGGCCATCAAGCAGGAATCAAGGGTAAAAGATGGAGAAAAAGTATTTCACTGTCAGTCACATACATATGTATGTATGCATATATGTGTGTGTGTGCATATATATATATATATATATTTTTTTTTTTTTAAAGCAATTGGGGTTAAGTAACTTGCTCAAGGTTACATGGCCAGTTATTTCTGGGTGTGGTGCTAAGTATTAGAGCCCAGATTCGATCCCAGGTCATCCTGACTCTGGGGCCGGTGTTCTTACTCACTGAGCCACCTGGCCACCCCTGTCAGTCACATATTAAGAACACCAGAGCTAAGCATTATGGGAAGGCATGGGAGGTGGGTTGGGGGCTGAGGGTAACCTCGCTGGCTAGAGGGAGGTGTACCTGCATCAATGAAATCAGTGTTGCACCCCAGAGTATAGAATATATAAAACTTCATATGTTTGATTCTGTCCTTTGCCTCTCTCTCCAGTGGAGACAATGGAGAAAATAAATTTGAATTTTTGATCATCCCTAAGCAGATACAGAGAAGGGACATCTCCAGAGGATAGCCCAGTTCTGGGTTTCTTTTTTGAGCATGACCTCAGACTAGTAAGACAAGGAAGTCCACATTATTTGGACCATAGTTATGGCATCATGCTGTGCTGGCGCCTGGCCCACCCCCCGTGGAGCATGACCACAGGTCTAAGGTGGTCAAGAAAGGGTCTGGGAATGCTAATCACAGACTCTTTACCTCCATCATGGACAAGATATAATCGCTCAAAAATTCTAGAAGCTTCTTTAATAGGTATTCATTTGAATGAATTCCCCAGCATAGCTATTCTGGTTTAAGGTATATTAGAGATCAAGACCTCCAAAAAGTCAGGAAGGAAAAGTAAAAAGAGAAGTAGAGAAAGGTAGAACCTCAAGTATTAACACCCAGTGTATTCTCCTCAATACCAGCTTATGTAGGCTTATTCTTTGGGGAATTCCTTTAAATTGAGGAAAGAATTAAGAGACAGTGGTCAATTCAAAGTTGCAGAGGTGGCAGCTAGGAATCAAGCACCATGTCTATGGTACCACATGGTTGTACTGTAATTGAATCTGTAGGTGTTGTTATAGTCAAATCTCTACAAAGTACCACTGAGCTTTTGATTATTTGTACTAAAGAAATGTACACTGACATAAAATCTAAATATAATCTAAATAAAATCATGTAAAGTCTAAAACCACAATGGGACTATGGCCCCCACTCACTGAGTTCTCCCACTCAGGAGGAATAACAAACAGCTGGAAATAGTTTCTAACATATAGAGACAATGCAAATGTGGCTAACTGGGAAATAATTTGTTTAGACAGTTAACATGGCTAGAAGGGATAACAGAAGTCATCTTGGGACGACCCATGATCCCCTCGCTTCCCAGTTCCTCTTTTGGATATTGTCTTCCTCCTTACAATGTAAGGTTCTTGAGGACAAGGGCTGTCTTTTTTTTTTAAACAGATGAAAAAAACTGGGGCATAAGGAGGTTAATGGACTTTCCCAAAGTTATACAGAAAATTAGTGGCACAGCTGGGAACTAACCCGAATCTATTTGCTTTTATTCTAATACTTTTGCCACTGTCTGCTAAAGAGACATCGTCTGTTTTCTTGTATCCTAAAGCTTATAGTACAGAATATCCAAAGAAGCAGTCTAAGTTACAAAGTTATACACTCAAACTTTGCTAGAATGTCATAGACATTCCAAGTGTTTAATATATGCTTGCTGAATGAGTGCTTGCATGTGACACCATAGTATACCATTCACTGGAGTTACAAGATTCCCTGTTAAGATCTTGGGACACATGAATTTGAAATGGTGCCAATCCTAGTAAAGAGTGAGCCAGTCCCTCATTTGTGCACAAATACAAGGTCTTTAAGGCATTAGAATCTGGAGGTATTTTACAAGTCATGACAACATTCTGCATTCTTCAATAATGAAGGGACAGAATGAGGAGGTTTGTGCTGAAGGGACAACTAAGAGGAACTCACTGACTTCTCTTTGCTGGAGGACAGCAGCCACTAGGCCATGGATATTGGTTCACAGGTGTTTCACAAGAAAGCTAAATTAAAAAAAAAACTCAACACCAATTCTATTATGTTCTATAGATACATTCAACATGAACAATAACATTTTACAATGGAAAATTCAGTCCCCTTCTAACTTATATTTCAAATGAGGTACAGCACAGGACTAGCAGAAAACAGAAAAATAAGGAGCTGTGAGGCAGGAGTTCTTAACTTTTCTGTGATATGGACCCTTCTGGCAGTCTGTTGAAGACCACAGACCCTGTCTCAGAATAATGTTTATAAATGCCTAAGAGAGTATTGAAATAAAATTATCAAAAGATTAAAAAGCAGGTTCCTAGACTTCAGATCAAGAGATAAGACTAAGATTAAACATAGAAAACATAATTGTAACCCTATGAAAATAACATTTCACCTTTTCCTCCTGCTTGACCACAACAGTACTCCCAGATGAAGCCGACCCAGCCTGCTGATCTACTGGTTTCACAGTTCCAAATGGAGCTGCTTCTTCTTCCTCATCACTAAATAATGAGGGCACTGCTGGAGGGATTTTCTCTTTTTCCTACCAAAAAGGAAAAAAAAAAAACCACAAAAAGTCTGGATGGTGTCTAAGGGACTCACACATTCAATCCACTCATGCAACCTATTTCCTGAATGTCCAGTGGTTCATTAAGGCACCTCAAATCCTTTTTTGGAAGGAGGAGAGCATATATAAAATCACCAACAGAAATACAAAGCATATAGTTCTTTATAATGTAAAGCAGGATGTCTAGTAGGACATAACTAAGAATATAACTTTTCTTTAGTATGGTGTTTTTTATGGATTTGACTTCAGTTTTGCTGAAGGTGAAAATAACAGAAAGTAGTAGGGTAGGGACGAGTCCTATGGGGCCAGGACAGTTGGATGGAGTACCTGGGCTTACCAGTGAACACACTGGGTGAGCAGATAGCCTAGACGTTGGAAATGGAATAGATTCTATGAAGGACATGGACTATGGAAGGCATTCTGGAATGAGATTCAGGGAGGCAGACCTGCAGCTAACCTGGGAAAGCTCTTCCAAACATGATAGTCAAATGAAAGTAGTAAAAACATAGCTTCACGTCACTGAAGCAAAGGAGTAGGGGAAACAGGATGAGGAAAAGAAATGAGGGATAGAGGAAATTATAATTAGGAGGACACTGAAATTCAATATAATCTGAACTTGGGATAGAGAGAAATGAGGTCATGAAATATTCTAAGGAGGGATGTATAAATTCCAAAATGATGAGCTTCAGAGAGAACCCAGCTGTGAACTCAGGCAAAAGATTTGTGTGTTCAGGCAACTTACTCTATTCATAATTACAGTGCTTTACATATTGTAAAATGTGAATCTAATTATATGGAAATCTCAAAAATAAGTAAAATATCTTTCATGATGTTTCTTTTTTGAAAGGTTTATATATATATATATATATATATATATATATATGAACCAAATTTTGAACTCTCCACAGTCTGAAATACTAAAGAATCTTTTGGTGTCCAGAAGTGCCTGCATTTTCCATGTGGGAAAAGAGACATGTATATAAGCTGTTCTGTTAATTTTATCTCTTATTTAATATTTATAGCCTACAAGCTTCCCCCCAAAATTATGATGCTTACAGAATGACATGCAACTGTTTAGCTACCTCTCACAACTTCTCTGGTCCTAAGAATTTCAAAAGTACGTTAAATTAAACCTCATCAACATAGCTTGATACTTTTTATTTGGCATTTACAAATAGGAGAAATGGACACAGGCATCATCAGTGAAAATGTTAACACACTCGCCATTAAACACCCCTTTAAAGTATCATCATAGTTTTATTGCAAACTCTGTCATTTTTGTGAACTAAAATAAAAAACCTTTTTTTCAACTTTATCAGTATAACAACCCTGCACCAAATAAGAAAATTTGTAAATACTTTCTAACACTTATGCAAAAACATGATGACTACAACATTGGGGTATGGTGTCCTTCAAAAAGACATTTTTGGAAAGGGAACTATTGTCCCTAAGATTGTAGTTATTTTCCCAGAGATGAATCTGATCTTTACCTTCTTTATGTCATAATCTATTTAATAATAAAATTCAAGATCTGAATTTTATCCTTTGAATTAAGGTCCTTTAAGGTACAAACTGTGCCCATCTGTTTTCTGTTATCATAACACTATGCAAATGAGAATGCCTAATAAATGTAAGCAGGTGATAATGATGAGGTCCTGAACTGCCTAAATTAGAAGGGTGGCAATGGAGCCCAAGGAAGAGAATCATTGCGTACAAATGCAGAGTTTTGGGCTCTACTATTCAAATCTGCTATCCCATGTACTGTTAAGTATAAATGAATCCTTTTATTCGGTCTATAAGCCTGTTTCACTGACTGTAAGGTAACACTATGGGCTTGGAAATGTACTAGCTGCAAAATGGCAAGACAAATGTCCATTTGATATTCTGTCCAGAATTTTAACTCATGTAGTATGGAAACAAAGTCATATCTAAGCTGATTAAATTTACCGTTTTTGCAGGAAGAACAGATGGAGGAGGAGAGCCAAATAGAGACCCGCCACTATCAGCATCTTCTTCAAAAAGGAGTGAAGCTTTAGGAGCTTTTTTCTGGCTATAAAATAAACAACAACAAAACCTCTAGAGTATTAAAGTCTAATTATAATAAATCAGAAAAAATAGGCAGAAATTTTGGGAAAGATAAATAATAACTACATTTGCATCACGATGATGCAACTTTAGTGCCTCTTGGGCTCCCAGACCATATCACTAACAATTTATTGGACATTTAGAACTTAATGTTCTCTAGTATCTTGACTTCAACATGTTAAAAAAAAAAAAAGCTCCGATTATCTTTCCCCCTCAAACCCACTCCTATTCTGAACACTCTCATGCTAACCTCATCGGCTACCACGTCTTATCTTTTCTATGTTCATGTCATCTCCTGCATCTGACCCCATCTCTTTGTTCACTCCAATTCAGGTCCTCATAAAGTCTCATCTACAATTACAATGTTTCTGACATATGACATGAACACACCTTTCTGCCATCACCCCGGCTCCCTGGCCCCTAAGCAGTTCATTTTGTTAAAGGTAAACACCAGTCGCAAAAAATTGGAAGGTGATCCATCAGCAGCCAAAGTGGTTTCTCTAAAGTGTAGGTCTGACCATGCTGCCCCCTTGCTCAGTGAGCTCCAGTGACACCTTATTACCACCAGGATCAAAATTAAAATGCTGCAGTTGGCATTTAAAGCTCTGCACAACTCCTTGGGTCAATGGAACAAAGCCTTCATATTTAGAGTACTAACAATTAATGTTCATGTAGTGAAAAATCTAAATTCTGGTCAAATTCATTGTTCTTAATGTGATTATTGTTTTATTGTAATAAGTCTATTTGGATTCTGAAGACAATGCATTGGGAACATGCTCCCAACAGTTAGCACAGTGTTTGTCTAGCATACAGTAGGTGCTTAATAAATTCTTGCTGACCTGATTTTGTACATCTACAAACAATGTGCCCCTGCTATTCACCTGGAACACAGTGAACTAGTTTGGGGGGCTGGTGGTGGTGATGGCAGAAGTACTGCTTCTCTGGATGCAAAAAATTAAAAAACCTCAGTAGCCTTCATATTACTAAGAGAAATGCTCTTAACTTAATCCCTGAAGTTCATTACTACCCACAGTATATCTCTGTGCTACTCTCTAGACAGCTGTCCATTTTGCTGCAGCAATGTCCTTACCTGTCTTTAACAACAGCAAACAAATCCTCTTCATCATCTTCCTCAAACAGACTTATCTTTTTCACATCCTTCTCTATGTGATGCTGCATTATCCCAGGCTTCTTAAGTTCCTTTACATTGCTGTCAGGCATCTTACTGGTCTGTGAATCACGCATGCTCCACTGGTCCTAAAAAAGAAATTAAAACAGTATTTTATCAACCAAAGGAACCCTAAAAAGAGACTTTTGTCTACTTCTCCCTGTCAAAGGTAACTCAAGTGAAAGTACATAGGAAGCAAAATAAAAGTAGTTATTAGCTGCACTTTCACTAAAGTCTTCTTCCCTTCATGCCTTAGAGTCATGGAGGTAAGCTGGTGTTTGAGAATGACACCAAGGTTGTAAGGCTATTTGGAAGGATGGTGCTTCTCTGTATGACTTCTACTATAGAGTATCAGAAAGAAGGAAGCATTAAGGTTGCCGAAGAAATCAAATGAAAATGGATGCAGTGATAGGCTCAGTCAAATAAAGAGCAGAGAAAGGCAATTATGGTGAACTTTTTAAATCTAAGTGTCTTCTAGAAATAATACTAGTATATCTGGGATGTGTATAACAAATTTCTATTGTAATTTTTGCTTTCACATTTACTATCTATGTCTCTGTTTGTCTGTGTGTGTGTTTATGTTGAATTTATTCTTATGACAGGTAGAGAGAAGAAAATAGTTTACTTTTTTTTTTTAAAGCAATTGAGGTTTAGTAACTTGCTCAAGGTTACATGGCCAGTTATTTTGTGTGGGTGTTACGTATCTGAGGCCAGAACCGATCCTGGGTCTCCTGACTCTGGGGCCTGTGTTCTTATTCACTGTGCCACCTGGCCACCCCAAAAATACATTTACTTTACAGAAAGTAGTGCCCAGGATGCTTGAGTTACTATAACATGTACTTTTCTTTAAAGTTAGGAGATTGAAATGGAAATTTACCTATACTCATGGCCAGTTTTTGCCAGACTGCCTCACTGCACAAAGAAAACAATTCTGAGTGTCCTGAATGATAAAGCTGACAAACTTGCATTTTCTGCTGTCTCATCTGGGTATGTAAAATTTCTCTTACTGAATAATGCTTAGAAGTTAAATCATTCAGTGAGATAAAAACTAAGTCAAACATACACTATATAAATCATGCTGTTATTTTACTTAATACATGTTTATTAGCTTTGGAAGTATTGGGATAAGAGAATCTTAAACTCTTCAAATAATGCATTTGGCATGTATCAAGTGGCTCTCAAAAGAGTTTTGGACATTCTCACTTGACAAACTCCAACAGTTCTAAAAACTATAACATGTATGTCGGAATTGGGGAAAAAGTACTTAGGTCACTGTGACAATCTGATATTGATTGTGTCAAACTAATTTTTCCTTTAAAAAGAGTTATATAAGAGTGGGGCGGCGTGGAGAGACCTGTGGCCCTAAGGCTGCAGGTTCCCCACCCCTGAGTTATGTTGTCTCCCTGATTAGAACGTGAGCTCTTTGAGAGCAAGAACTGTCTTCTCTATCTGTACACCCAGAACTTAGCACAGACGTTTGCATATAGTAAGCTTTTAAATGTTTCATTCGTTCAAGATGGTGGCAATTGTACCTCCTCATCACTGCTGAACAGTAAGGTAGATGTTTTTTTGTGTGACTCAGAAGATGTTGTCTTTTCTTGAGTTTGCTTAGGCAGAGATGATGCAGAAGATTGCTTCTTAGATGTTTCCCCAAAAAGATTTTCCTAAAAAAAAAAAAAAAGTTCCCCAAAGTGCTGAGTAAAACCAAATCACAAGAGTCAGAAATCAAGACAATATCTGCTAAAATGTTAGGAAATGAGTTTGATGTAAGTCAACCCAGTGACAATGGAGAACAAGAGACACTTTTCAAAAGTCATTAGATACTAAAATAATGCTATTCCCTTATCAGTTTTCCTCTACAATATACTCTGCGCTCAATTTTACAACCAAATTAAGGGACAGATAACACAGGATGGGCAATGGGAAAAAAGAAGGTCTCCTCAATTAATGGAACAGCAGGGAGAACATGACTTTGGAGTTCTTACTGCATATAGCCTCAAACAAATCAACTATGAAGGCTCTCCAGCAGGCACGACAAAGAACTGAGAATGTGGCTTTTAGGGACAGATAGCTCCTTTCCCACTCTCTCAGGTTTAAATCTGAGCAAGAGAAAAAATAGGATACAACCAAAATAAAGGTTTTTCTCTTTCTCTGTATGGAAAACGCTTATCCTTTAGATAGGAAGAGGCCAAGATGAGGAAAAAATGACCTTTATGTTTCTCTACTGTCAAAAAGATGTAGTAAGTTTAAGAAACAGTTTTTTGAAACATTCTAGAAATTATCCAGTATAAATAAAATGACATCCTTTGAAAAAAGGTATATTTTCTTACATGTGAATTTTTAGTGTAAAATCTCTAAAAAAAAAAACAACAAGCAACCCAAACACTTGTATAAAACACCTGATTATGAGGCTATTGATCCAAGCAGGTAGTCTACTTCTCATATAGACCAAGACTTTTGCAGTACTTCCTCTTTTCAATCTGGGGAAGGTGAAGAAAGGATTCCTTAAAACAGTTATAGAAATGTCCAGGCTATGTGATCTTCCTCTCCAACTTCCCTAAAAATAGCTATCAGGCTTGCCCTGATCCACCCACCTCGTGAGACTGCAGATTCCTTAATGTTTATTGTAAAGATATCAATATTTTACCTCTTCATCATCATCATCAAAAAGAGAAAGTGGTTTCTTTGTGGTGAGTTTGTTGGAATGGGGAGCTCCAGCTTTTGCCTTACTCAGATTCGGAGCAGAAGAAAACAAGTCCTGTTGGATCCAAAAATAAAGTTATAAAGAATAGTACAAATTAGAAAAGCAGATGAAAGAAGGATTTTATCTTGTTATAAATAGTTACCTCTACAAAGTCTATTCTGATGCCTCCTCATAGTATGGAGGTAACCTTCGGGCCCTAAGGCTAGCCAGCAGAACACAAAACTTGGACCTAATCTACCATTCTAGAAAGGCTTTGAATACAATCCAGGCAAAAACTACACTTGCTTTCTGAGGACCTGTTTAAATAAGTTATTGATAGTGAAAAATGGAAAATGGAGAAATGCATATTTATGTGCACTATAACAATTTCCTAAAATGGCATAATTAATGCAAACCAGTTGCCATAAAAAAGGGACCAAAAAACCAAAGAAGTTGCTTCATCCAGGAAACACCTGACTTCTTTGTCAGGTGGACAGACATGATAGTTAGAGGAACACCACTTTAAAATAGAAAATCAACCACGAAATCTTATGGAAAAAAATGATTAAAGATTTTAAGTAGTATTGCCTCTTAGCTCAGTGAGAAGCAGCAGAGGGAAAACAAGTTTAAAGAAAACTTAGTAGGAGACCCATTTAAGCAAAGTCATCTCGAGTCTATTTAAAAATGAAACCTGAAGGATCACTAATAGATGAAAAAGGGCAAAGTCTAGAAAGGCTTTTATATTAAACTCTCTTTATCATTATAAGGATAGCGGACCCCTTAACATCACAGTGCTAATGTGGAAGCAGAGGGATAAGATGGAAGGAGTACAGGTTCTGAAGGAGTCACACAACTTGGGTTCAAATCCTACTTCTGATTAATTTCTTTTGTGGGACTCAATGTGGCTGGGCTTATGTTTTTTTTTCATCTAAAAAGTACAGGAGGGCCTGAAAGGCTTTGGAAGCACCTTCTGTGTGTTGCATGAGGAAACAGAAATAGTGCTGCAGGAAACACAGGTTGAAAAAGATGATGGACTAGACTCAAGTACACAATGAAAAGGTCCATGCTAGAAGACCATTCTGAGGTGCTAAGGGATTAAGGAGTCTGGAACAGGGGAAGATACAGAAAGTGTGGGGGAAATTTTATACACCCTGCCCCCCACCATCCCCACCAAAAAGATACGGGCCACCAACAATTATCAACCCCTACTGTCTTTAGAATGAAATATAAACTCCTGTTGGTCTTTGGGAAGTGTTACCAATCTGGCTCCAACCTATCTTTCCAGATTTAATTCCTGTTATTGTACCTCACATGCCCTTTCCAGACAAAGAAGAGACAAGGCTCCATCTCCTGCCTCCTGGGGACAGTGTGCACAGTTTTCTATTAAAAGTTCAAACATTATGGCCACCAATTTCTTCCTAGAGTCTAGTATATGAATTAAACTCCTGGGTCTGAGGTATATAAAGGGCTCCTTGTGGATCTGTATTGACTAACTCACTAGCAGACACTGTACAGAAAGAAAGTAGCCCTAGGGGCGGCTAGGTGGCACAGTGGCCCTGAAGTCAGGAGGACCTGAATTCAAATCTGGCCTCAGACACTAAAAAAAAAAAAAAACAAAACTAGCCTTGTGACCTCAGGCAAGTCACTTAACCCCAATTGCCCTACCTTCCCCCTCAAAAAAACAAAAAAAAAGAAAAGAAAAAGAAAAAAGAAAAAAGAAAACAAAAGAAAGTAGCCCTCAATGGTTCTAGGTATAGCTTATCCTTGTAAAACCAGTATGAGACACTAGCTGTCTCCACATTCTACTTGGATGATTTCAGTTAACATTAGAGGGGATGCAATAAATATCCTCTATAGGTATCCTCCAGATCACTATCATTCTAAAACATGTCACCACAGGATTCCAAACTGAATGAGATTTCAGAGAACACCTACTACAAATGCTTCATTTTATAGATACAGAGTCCAGAGAGTGAAGCTATAAAATGTTCCTGCTTAAAAGGGAATGATTAAGTTTCCCTAAATAATAGATTAAAAGGAAAAATGAAAGGTATGAACAAAATGAACTACAGAAAATTAAAGAGGTCAGAGCAATGATTACCAAACTAAATGGAGTTACACTATCTCACATACTCAGTGGAACAACTCAGGTCCTCCTTAAAGGGTTAATATTTTGAAAATTAAGTGAATTAGAACTGTTTAGAAAATCTGGAGAGACTAACTTGTGATAAACTCTGTTAGAAAGATGTTAAATGATTTCCGAACAGCTATAAAAAGCCAGGCTACAGCACAGAAACAGACACCAAGTTCTGTGAATGGCATGTGCTAGAAACAGAAGTAGGACAACTGTGCCCTGGGGAGAGAAAGCTAAATGTAGACGGCACATTTATTCAGTAAAGGAAATATTTTACAAGGCCTCCTTGGACTGTTTCTTTGCTTTGGACCTATTCTCACCAAATAAAGGATATATTACTGATTTTTTCCTATTAAGAAAAAACAAAAACCCACCTCCAAACTTTATTTTACACTCTCCAGTGTCTGCCCTCTTTACTGTGTTCCAGAGTGAATTTTTAGCTGCCTACTGTATGGACACCATTTAACTATCTGACTGGCATCTGAAACTGCATGTATCCCGAAATGAACTTACTGTCCCTCCCCAAAAACCTCTCCTTTGCTTTCCTATTTTTGTTAATGAACCACCCATTATTCTTCTAGCCACGTTGGTTTGAAACCATTTTTGACTCTTCTCTCCTACATTCAAATCAGTTTTTACAACCAGAATATCTTCCACATCTATTTCCTCCTTTCTACCACCTTAGTCCAGGTATTCATTAACTCTTACAGCCCATAACTTCTTAAGACTTGAACAGAATGTTCTAACCAAAGTTCCTGGCCACTGTCCAATAGTACATCAGAAAAAGATACGGTTTTATCACTGGGAAAGGCTTGGCCCCACCTGCGGTGTCAAGACCATGGGCCCTTTTTCTTTTGAATTAGAGCCAAGGGCTCCTCTATAGGTTGCCCACCCTTTTACGTGTGCTCCCTGAGAGCAGGGACTGATTCACTTTCTTTTTCATATCCCTAGTCCTGGGCGCAGTCTGTATTTAAATGCTTTTTCATTCTTTTATTAATTCGCTGCCTGGATGATAGCAATAGTCTCCAGACTAATTTCCCTACCTCCAGATTCCCTCCTATTTCTTTTTTTAAAACTATCTTTTTAGTTTTCAACATTCACTTCTGTAAGTTTTAGATTTTCTCCCTCTCCCTCCCCAAGATGGCTTGCAATCTGAGATGGGCTACATAATACATTCCTATTAAACATATTTTTACATTACTTTTGCTCCCTCCTATTTCAATTCATCCTTTATACTGTTGTTTTCCTAAGCATAAAACTGATACAGTGATTATTCTGCTCAAAACAAATCAACCCTTAATCAGCTCCCTACTGCCTCCCAACCAAAATTTTGATCCCTGAGCCTGGCATTTAAGACCTTCTATAAACTGGTACCAGCCTATTTTCCCAAACTTACTTAGCATTATTCCTGTTCCATGTTTGCTCTCTCTCACCTAACCCAAAACATAACCTGACCTTTAGTCTCGTCTTCATATCATTCTAAATGCTTGGAAGTCATCTTCCCCCAGTGAGGTTCTACCCTTCTTTCAAGACTCAGATCAAATACCACCTGTTCCCTAAAGCCTTCTTCAGTTCCCATTCCTGATTTCAGAAATGGCCTTTTCTTCTCTGAAGTTCACCTAACTATGCACCTTTTGCACACACTTACTCTATTTTGTGTCCCATTTACTTGTGCACATGCATCTCAATTCCTGTGCTAGACTGGATGCTCCTTCGGGGGAGGGCTCATGTCTTCTTGGTCTTTATCTGTTGCCTAGCACAGTGATCAGTGCCGTGGTGTTCAGTAAACATAGGTGTCATTTAGATTAAAGCACACGACAGCGTTTCCAAAATGAAGGTGATGGCACAAGAAGGGGGCAAAATGCAAATAGACGGTTACTGATTACCAGGCTAAGAAATAAGAGAGAATGAGAAAAATCTGGAAACTGTATTTCCACAGAAGACTCTCTTGCACAGGACTCCCAAAAGTCTGCTGGAAATCATCTTTCCTCTCTCCCTTGGCCTGCCCCCGGAAAAAGGGTCCAACAGGGGGTAGCACTTAGTAGCAGGAGTCACCAAGAACTGGGGTTCTCAGGTTCAGCAAGAACAGAAGCCAAGGAGACTAATTTTTTTTTTGGCTTTCTGGAGGGCAACTGGGTTAAGTGACTTGCCCAAGGTCACATGGCTAGTAAGTGTTAAGTGTCTGAGGCTGGATTTGAACTCAGGTCCTCCTGACTCCAGGGCCGGTGCTCTATTCACTGTGCCACCTAGCCACCCCCAAGAAGACTAGCTCTGCATCCAACAGAACAAACATTATGCTTGTGTTTCAGTTAGTATTAAAGAGGAATTTCTCAGTATAAAATGTGTGTGTGAGAGTCTCCGCTATGCCAATGGGGTGACAAGCATGCTGTCTTCCGGTGGGTATCTAGCACATGACTAAGAGAGCCCTTTGACACCTGTCCCAATATGACCACTACTATCCATTTATGAGGGCACAAAGGGTGCCAGAGTACATAGAGCAATAGTCTGGAGTCAGGATGACTTTGAGTTCAAATCTGGCCTCAGATACTTAATAGCTGTGTGACCCTGGGTAAGTCACTTGATCTTGTATGCCTCATTTGTAAAATAACCTAGAGAAAAAAATGACAAAGTACTCTAGTATTTTTGCCAAGAAAACCCCTAAATGGGGCCACCAAGAGTCAGATTCAACTAGAAATGAATAAACAACCTCCCCCCTACCTGATTTTTTTTTTTAGGGGGTAGGGCCCACCAAGGCAATCCAGGCTAAGGGACTTGCCCAGGTCACACAGCTAGCAAATGTCAAATGTCTGAGGCCATATTTGAACTCAAGTCCTCTTGACTACAGGGCTGGTGCTCTATCCACTGTGACCTAGCTGTGTGTACATGGGTGACACGACTGGATCTGTACTTTAGGAAAATCCCTTGAGAGTCTGAATGGAGGACAGACTAGTGTGGAGGGAGCCTTAAGGCAGGCAGACCCTCAGCAGCTATTGCAGGAGTTCAGGTGTCAGGTGAGGGGATCTGCACCAGAGTGGTGGCCATGTCTGAAAAGACAGGCAGAAACAGTAAGACTCATCACTGCTCTACACCCAATGCTGGAGACTGAGAAGAGAAAAGAAGAGGTGCAAAGACAGTAGCTAAGCAAGAAGGCTGTGTTAGAAAATGGGAGTCAGATTCCAGAGGTTTCTGATCAAGAGAGTGCAGCTAATGAGGAACAGCTAGACACGTACTCAGTGACTTGTGGATCTGATCAGGAGGGTTTTAAAATGGGAATGGAGAATGCAGGTGAAAACTGGTTAAATCAAGCTATCAAGCTAGATACAACAGAGTGAGAGTCAAGACAAAGAAAGAAGGGCAACACTGGAACCATGCAGTGGTTCCAGGAATCCGTAAGACCCAAAGGTACAAGGCAGTGATGACATTCTTAGACTTAAAGTATGGTTAAGAAGCAAACTAAGCTGGAGCTCTCAACACAAAGAAGTAAATGGGACCCCAGGTATCCATCCCTGAGACTCGGTTGGCTAAGACCCACAGCTACAATACCAGTACACTAGCTATTAATACCCTATTCCAAAGGAACATAGAGTTCGGCAGGCAGTCTATCAGGAAATACAAATTCATGCACAAGTGATGGAACGGCCCAAGGGGGAAGCATGGTGGGGATCACTTCCATGAGGACTAACGGAAGGAAGGAGAGGCCAGACCACAGCATATTACCGACTCCCCAGCCAAGAGGAGGAACAACTGGGCAAGTGGCTCTGCAAGTCGACCCCGAATCTGACAAAGGCTCAAGATCAAGCAATAATGGGGAACCTAAAGGATCAGGGCAGTTGCTGAAGGTCTTGTTCTCCTCAGAGAATGGCAGCTGAGAAAATCCTGAGAGATTATCTACGACACATGACATGTAACAACTCTGTTCCACAGGATTTGTACTTTCTAGCCCTGAGTGGAAAACAAGCTTTTAAAAGGCGACCACCCAATAGGGATTTAGTTCTGTAAAACATCCCTCAGATGCTCTGCATCTGAAGTTCCAAAGCTGAATGGACAGAAACAAGGGAAAGATTTCTGAAGCCTCTCGTCCAGTCAACTCTTCTCTTCATAAATACACTTTCTTGAATCTTTCCTTTAATGCCCCCTTGTTACTTTTTAATGAAAAACAAACCAAAATAAGACCCCCCACAAGATCACCATCCTTAGGCCCCAGAAGCCCAGCTCACCACCAGCAAAGGCCAGCTGTGGCTGGGGGGGTCTGTGCTGTACATCACAGACATGAGAGCTGGATGTATATGTCCCAGAACAAAGCAGAAAACACTGCAATGAAGGCGCGGATATCCAAGGATGGGACCAAACCCAGGAGCTTTAGAACCTCACAGTACTAAATTCCAGATAACCCAAAATCCAAGTAACATCAGTTATTCTCACAGGCTGTCAACAGCAAAGGAGTAGGAAGGTGCCCCTAGGGAAAATGAGCAGATACAGTTTTTTTTGCAAATCTTTTCTCACGAACTCTAGCTAGTGAACATGACCCAATTTCAGGGGAAGAGTATCCAGAAATATATGAACACCTTACCTCTGAGTCCTCCTCATCTGAAAATAAGCCTTTCTGTTTCTTAGAAACTTCTTCTGACAAGGTCTTGAGATTTTTGCTGGAAGGTGGCATACCCTTTGTCAAAACAAAAGAAAATACAAAAATTGGGGGAACCATTTCAGACACAAGACTTTCATTAAATAGTAAGATCCTGTGAACAGAGTACCGGCTCTGGAGTCAGGAGGACCTGAGTTCAAATCCAGCCTCAGACACTTGATACACTTACTAGCCATGTGACTTTAGGCAAGTCACTTAACCCCAACTGCCCTCTAAAAAGACAAAAAAAGTTAAGATCCTAAATCTGAGTAAATAGATGCCCATGTATCACAGATATCTAGAAATTATGTTTGATTTCTTAAAAATTAGGATAAAATAATGACAATAATACTTATTATATAGAGTGCCTACTTTTTTACTAGACACTGTACTAAGTGCTTTACAAATATTATCTTGTTTGATTCTCAAAATAACCCTGGGAAGTAGGTGTTATTATTACCCTCATTTTACAGTTGAAACTAAGGTGGGCAGAAGTTAAGTAACTTGCTCAGAGTCACATAGCTAGCCAATGTCTGAGGCTGCAGTTGAACTCAGGTCTTCTGACTCCAGACCTGGCACTCTATTCATTGCCCCATGTAGGTGACTCAAAAAGAAAATAATCTTTCTGAGAGTATTAAATAGAGAACTGCTTAAAAGAAGTTTGGTTGTATTGCTTTAAAATAGTAAAACCTGAATGCACATACACTTAAAATGAGAGAAAAAAATCTCCAGGACTGGACTCTACAAAAAGCTATCTTTGTGCACTTGGGACTGCAACTTCCTCTGGGGAACTGAAAGCGTTCTGAACTGTGTAGTGTTATTCATAGTGCTATTCACAATTGGACTTTCCAAAGTTAGAGATTCTAAATTGCCTGCCAACTGTTAATGCCAAAGGCCTTTGAAGGTAAAGCAGAATTTTAGCATGATGCTCTCTCCTATGAACATTAGGTAGAAAGTGATAGCATGCTCTCAAAATAGTTCAAATGACATGAGAATATGTATGCTTCTAAACCAAAATGCACATGGAAGTTTCATCATAAATTAATCATCATTACCATTTTTTCTACAGTAGGACAAAGCAACATGTTAAAAAAGGAAGAACTGATGGAAGAAAGAAAAGAAAGCTGTCAAGTCCACACTAATGGACCACCTGCTAAAATCCAACTTTTACTCTGGGCTGTGTCCCTGGGTAGTAGGCTTTATCCAAAGTGTACATGGTGCAGGCACTGAAAAAGAATAGAAATTCAGCAAGGATTAATGGATAGTCAGACTCTGGTACACTTGGAATACTAAATATGAAAGATAATTGGGATTTAGGTAAGAAATAGAGGCATCAAGAGGCGGCCAGGTGGCTCAGTGAGTAAGATCACCGGCTCCAGTGTCGGGATGACCTGGGGATCAAATATGGGCTCAGATACTCAGCACCACACCCAGAAATAACTGGCTGTGTAACCTTGAGCAAGTTACTTAACCCCAACTGCTTAAAAAAAAAAAAAGAAATAGAGGCATCAGAGCTCTCCATTTACTCTCCAGTCCATCCCTCTGCTTTAGTCACTGCAGGGGCAACAAAACCTGGACCAACAGCCTGTCTCAGTCCTCTCTGGGCTGCACCCCGGCCTTCTTCTGCCCTTCCCCACCCTTCTGCTTTAGGTTATGTTGTTTTCTTTCTTTAGAGTAGAAGCTCTTGGAGGGCAAGGACTTTCTACTTCTACTTGTATATCCAGCAGTATGCTAGCTGACTGAGATCTGTGAAGGGTCCCACACTATCACCATCACCATCACATTCCAAATGGATGTGCACTTAGGACAGAAAAACTTCTTCCTTGGAGCTAGTTAATTTCCCAAACCTTCCATCCATTAAGGGCTCAGTTTTCCACTTCCCTTGTTGATTTGCAGCTTATAGCTGACCTCTGTCTCCTGACTTTCAGTGCCTAGACATCATTCTTCCTGGTCAGATAAAACTGGGGGAATGAGAGAAAAAGCAGCCATGTCTAATGCGGAAACATGGAATATTTAAGGAGATGCCCAGTTTCAGTGAATGGGAAGATAAGCAATAATGCTCTAAGGAAGTTCAATTCAGCAAACAGTTATTGAGTACCTACTGTGTACACTAGACCCTGGGAAAGAGGGAAAGCTTAGATCACAACATGATCTTTCCCCTTTAAAAGCTTATGCCAGTGGGGGCAGCTAAATAGTGCAGTGAATAGAGCACTGGCCCTGAGTCAGGAGGAACTGAGTTCAAATCCGGCCTCAGACACTTAACACAAAAACTAGCTGTGTGACGTTGGGCAAGTCACTTAACCCCAAATGCCCTCCAAAAAGCAAAAAAAAAAAAAAAGCTTATGCCAGTGGAGGTCACACAGGGAAGATCCAGAAGGAAGAAAAGCTCAGGGCAGTGGAGGGGCTTGAGCAGGCCTGGATGAGTGAGGTACAAACCACATGGCCTGCACTCTGTGTTTATCTTGTGTCAGCACTCTACGGCTCTTGGTTCCCTGCCCAGGTTGTATCTTTTCTATCTTTTCATTCCTTTTCCTGCTCAGCACAGTGTATCACCCATGGTAGATACTGGATGAACATCTCTTAATTGAATGTTAAACCTATTGTATTATACAGTCCAACTCATTTTAATTTGGTTCAAGGTGAACTAAGTATAGGCTACCCCAAGAAAAACATCAGCGTGTACATCCAGCCCCTCCTCCATCACCTTCTCAGCTGCCTCCTTGGCTTCAGGACTGAGAGAATCAGTGGAAGGAGTGGCTGCTTTCTTTTTGAAGAGATCTTCTTCCTCCTCTTCCTCATCATCAAACAGATCAACAGTTGGCTTGGCTTTGATTTAAAGAAGAAAAAGTTGTTTTGAAAAACTTAGCACATTAGTGTTTTTGTTATTTTTTAAAGGAAAAAACCCAAAACACTTTAAACTAACAGGATGAACAGCTCCCCCCGTGTGTCAAAACCAAGACAAAAGCAGAAGCACTGGGAGTCTTACACTGAGCTGTCATTAGGTGAAGCCAAGTCTACAAGAATGAGGCTTCATTTAATATTTAAGAAAACACTGAATCACCAGGGAGAAGGCAGCTAAAAACACTGGCAGTAATGGGGAGGGGGAGGAATTTTACCTTAAAGGCCTGGAGGGACAGTTGTCCAGCTTAAAAGGAAGCCTCCATTTTCTGACTACAACTTAAGTTGCCCTTCTAAGGCATGGGTGGTATCCTCTTTAGTTTGGCTGTTCTATTGATTAACAGAGCCCTACAAGGGTAATGATTTAAGTTCATGTTCTTCTTACATGTCCAGGCAAAATAATTTTGTTACCTTTCATTTTCTCACTCCTATTTTTATTCAACCACAGTAAGAGATCATAGGACTTAAGAGCTGAAAGGCAACTTACGGATCACCTAAGCTAAGTGCCTTATTGTGTATATGAAGAAACTGAGGCTCAGGGATGTGAAGTGGTCATCCCAGATTACATAGTGAATCACAAAGCCAAGATTTGAACCCAGGGCTTGTGATTGCCAATGCAATGAGTCCTGCCCCCCCTCCCACACGTGGTGTGAGGAGAATCTAGCTCTCTGTTTCTCTTGCTGAGGGGCACTGGGGAAATGGGAGAGGAGGCACAAATTAATCCCCCTTACTCCCCCCAAATTAGCTAGGACTGAAGAAGCTGTGGTGCAGACCTAGTCTGAGTTAACAGGCAGACTGATCTGGAATCCAAATGCGGGCCCTTTGGGCAAGAAGAGAATAAAAGTGGTTTTTAAATCTTCAACAGAGAGAAGCTGAGGCCCTAGGGAAACTGCCTGCCCAATGTTTTAAATTTTCTCATTGGCAGCTTTAACTACTGTGAATTGCTTTTTAACTGCCTCAGGAACTGCCTTTCCCTCGGGGTATTTGTATATATTTTTATTAACTGGATTGATTATTCAAACCTTTGAGGGATCAATTGCACTAAGAGGTGAATCATGACAAGACTACTGATGTTGGCAGGAGCTGTTCTTCAAGATGCTGAGGACCGCCTGCTCCTTAAATGGTATGAACTAGGACAGCAACCAGGCAGTCCTGAATAAATCTCTCTGGGACCTGAATGGTTCAGAATAACTAGCAAAGGCTTGCCTTAGCCTTCACACTACCTGATTAAAAACTATTTCAAATAACTCGAATGAAAACAGAGAAAGGCAACACACACCTGCATGTACTGGTTTGCTGTTAGATGTAACAAAAAAGTCATCATCATCGTTATCAAAGAGGCCTGCAGGGGCAGGACTCTGTGGCGTTTTCCCTTGTGTGGACTGTGGAGGCTTCTGGGGCTCCTTTGGTGATTGAACTGAAGAAACACTGAACACATCAGGATCACCTACAATCAGAGGGATGAAACCAAAAGGAGTCAGACACCTCATTTTCTCCCAAAGTCATTAAGGTTTCAGCTTTTTCAGAAACACTTCCCCTAGAGCAATAAAGTGCTAGAGCTGCTGAATAAGCCCATGCAGGAGTAAGGACAGTTCAAATAAATTCCCCTTAATACAAATCTATTCTTTGGGAATCTATTTTTCCAAACAAGCCTGTATGTAAAGGATTTTGTTAGAGGCAACAACAGCATGTATAACAGCTGGCCTAATAAACAAACTGGCCCCTTAATGAGGACTTTGAAATCCTGAGTTGACCACTACATGTCAGCCAGATCTCTGAAGGTAACATTTAGAAAAAAGATGTGTTAAAAATGATAAAAGTAAAAAGACAAAACCTTAACAACAGATATACCTAAGAACAAAGACACAGCTCCTACTGGTATCTTTTTTGCAGGCTTGGATGATGAAGTATCTGGAATAGGAAAATAAATCATTAAATTCACCCTTTTGCAAAGTCAAATTGGAGATTTTTTTTTGGTGGCTGAAATTAATTGATCTTACATATGCTACTTGTAAATTCACAGTTTATTTTTAACTCAACACCACACAATCTAAGGAAACATTTAAAGTGAGATTAAAATAGTATAAGAGGATTTTAATTCCACCCAAATTATAAATGTTAATTTACAGTGATGTTTTAATAGTATAATAGGTTTGATATTAGTAGTCATTTCTTGCTATTCTGCCAGGTCAAGGAGGAAAAAGAGAAGGTCAGAAGGCCCTGCAGGTGTGTTGATTGATAAAAGCTATGGTGGGTATAGTAGTTCTTTCTAATAGTCCTTCCATTGTGGAGAAAGAGCAGAGAAATTAAGAACTGCAGGAAGAAAATATGTAGACAAAACCATGGAATACTTATTTAGAAATGACCATTTCACCTTCTACCATGTTTCCCCGATAAGAAGACACTGTCTTATTATTTTTTTTGGACAGAAAAACACCAGAGGATTTATTTTCAGGGGAGGGCTTATTTTAATGAACATTGACAGCAATTTTAATAAACAGGTAAATGTGAACAAAAAACTGTACCTTTATTCAATAATGAATTCAATAAAGAACAGGATGACGCGCTCACTGCTGCAACTCTGATTGGATGCAGCTCGGAGGCGGGGGGGGGACGGTGCATACAGAGGGTACCGTAATGTAAGCGTGTAGCGCAGGGGATCACCTTCACTACAGTAGCAATCTCAATAGGGCTTATTTTCAGGGGAGGGCTTATTTTAGAGGAATCTTACACAGTAAGGGGAGGGCTTATTTTCGGGATAGGTCTTATTATTGGGGAAACACGGTAGCAAAGGTAATAGGAACTGTTTATTCTGATTACTCAGTTTCTTATTTGTTAATGGGGAAAATAATCCTTGTGCTATCTACTTTACAAGGTTATTTTGAAAAAGGTGCTTTGCAAATTTTAGAATGTTGTCTAAGTGTAAGTTATCATTATTCATCAACTCTGCATATACAAACAAAACCTCAGAAATACTCCTTGGAATACATTGGGTTTTACCCATATCCAGTCTTTATTATAAGTAACTTTTCTTGTTGGTCTTTGGAAGATGAGGAGTCAGATTAGAGAACATTCCCAAGTTGCTCACCCTGATGGACTAGGTTTGAAGACAGGGTTTACAAACAATGTGTTTTTTTCTTACGGTGAGATGAAATATTTAAACTGGATAGCTTTTAATTGGACTAACAATCATGCTGAACAAAATTCCTGGGAACAAACTAAAGAAAATTTAGAGCCTTAAATAGGTTAAAAAAGTATCTTGAAAACCTTTTCCCCTAGTGATACAAATAAATTCAGACCTCATCCATCCTTACCTTCATTAGCTGGGGCTTGGTTTTCATTGTCTTTAGGGGCTTCCGAAAAGAGGTCACTCTGATTAATCATGACATGGAAATCAAATAGGTAAGAAACAAAATAATGAAGTATTAAACACCAAGATTTCTTTGTAACTACAGACAACTAAGACCTTTACTACTCTGTACAGAAAAGAACCCTTGCAAAGTCAGGGTGCTCTATATAATTTGGATAAGGTTTGACCTCCTAAATTAAAGCTGTTGAACAATCAAGAACTTGAAAAATCATAGTCTATCCCAGGAGTTAATGCCTATAAATCAAGAGTATTACCTAGGAAGCATCAAACAGTTTTTTGGTCAGAGCAGTTGTAAATGACTCTCCTTTACACATCAAAGGACATCATGATAAGCTATCGAAGCATGAAAAGGAACAGAAACTACCTAAGGTAGAGAATTATTTTGGTAAAAGGGGAAATAGACCATTTCTTTTCTGCCTCCCACCCCCAACTGACCTCATCATCATCATCAAAGAGTCCCATTCCTCCACTAAAAAGGCCCCCTCTAGAGCCAAATGGTGAGAAGTCTTCATCTGTCAATTTGGGTGGTTTGAACATGTCATCTTCTTCATCTGGGGAAAAAAGAAAACAAACCACGATTCTGAGAAATGGAAATAAATGCAGAATCCTACTTTGTAGGCATCCCTTCACATCTTTCAGTAGGAATACAAGATGAGGAGTGCTAAGCCCTGAATTCAAATTCTAGCAGCATCTACTTCCACATGAACAGCAACATTTTCCAAATCATTAAAGCAATTTGTTTCAGGTGCTCTGCTTGGTCCTATATAAAAGCACATTAAATGACATTGTCCTAGCCCTCTGGGAATTTGTGATATAAAACCAAATGTCAATAGCAAATCTGCACTTACAGAACTTACAATCTAATAGGGAAGATAAATACATACACAAATAAACATAATGCAAAATAATACTAAGTGATAAAGAAGTATAAAGAAGGCAAAAAGGTCTATGAAGTTTAGAGGAAGAAAAGATCACTTCCAGCTAGAGTTCAAGGCTGAGGCAGAAGAGGCAGCATCTGAGATGTGCCTCGAAATGTGGGTAAAATTTTAACAGATAAGGACTGAGCTGGGCTGCGAAGGTTTAGGTTGAGGAAAGGGGAAGAGTATTCCAGGTAGCACACTTAGGTCGGATGGAGACTGACAAAAGTACAGTGATATTTCTATTTCCTGAAAACTAGACCATTAAACATCTATGAGCAGGAGCACCAGAGGGCTAGCCCATAGTAAGTTTTAGGAATGACTAAAATCTGGTCATTTTTCCCATGTGTACCACTGCCAAATGAGGTCTCCATCACTCTATGCTTACACAAGTGATTTTCCAAACCTCAGTGAAGGACTCGGTATTTATCTCTGGTGAATTCTATCTTCTTGGTTTTAGCTTTGCACTTCAGATTGCTGAGATCACTCTGAATCTTGATTCTGAAATCTATACAAGCTGTCTATCACTTCCAAAAGTGATAAGCATGCCTTAATCTAAGTCATTTACAGAAATATAGAGAAGGACATAGCCAATTACGGAGTCCTGGGACATGGCACCAGAGGCCTCCCCTTCTATGCTGACAGAAATACCAATATTCTCAGGGCACCATTACTAAACTACCTTCAAACGTCATACTAACACACAGCCCCTATTTTACCACTTTACCTGTATGGAACTCAAGGAAGATTTTGTCAAATGTTTTCTAGAAATCCAAATATAGTAAATACGATGCATTGCTCATTGAATGATCCAGCAATCATATCATCAAAGTATATGAAGTTATCATAGTTTGGGAAGACTTGTTTGGAATGGATTCTTAGCAAATTCTGGTTAATTCTTACATATCATTGCATTATATTAGAAATGTCAGTAAACCACCTGTTGGTTATCTGTTCTAAAATTTCAATGAGAATCAATGTCAAAACAAACAATCCAGAGTTGCTTGGATTCATGCCACCATTTTTTAAAAAAAATTTGGGATATGACCTCCTGGAGCTTCCTCGAGTTTTTCAATCTCACAGAGACACTGTGTGCAGCAGCAAATTCCTTCAGCATGATAATCACTTAAAATAGCTACATGCATCTTCCTTTCTTTGAAGAGAAGAGAGATGAGGAATGGAAAGCTGATATGCTGGGTGTTTTTTTATTCAAATCATTTCCATGCCCCACAACTCTCCTGAAATTCCTTTCTTTTTTTTTTTTCAGTACAAGGATGGCCCCCTGGGTAGGGGAAGAGAAAGAGAGACATCCTAAAATGATATTTAAAAGCAAAACAAAACAAAACCCAAAAGTGCCATATTCCCTTACTAGAGGGTAGGACAGTAAAGGAGTAAGAGGGCTGAACTTAGCATCAAGAGAGAGCAGAGTTTCAATTTAGCATCAAACACTTCCCATTTGTGTGATTATGGGCAGGTCACCACTTATCCAAACCTCAATTCCCTCAGTTATAAAACAGGGATAAAACTTACAATGCTTATTTTAGAAGATGTTTGTGAGAATCAAACAAGTATGTGAAGCATTCTGCAAAGTTCAAATTCGGCCATTCTTTTTCTTCTTACCACCTTACCTAATCTTGGGACACACTCCTTCCTCGCACCCTGTATTTATCCTTTCCAATCTGAAGATATTCCCCCTCACAGTAAAACTGTAGCTGGGCAGCTACCCATTCTCTTTGGCCACTATGAAGATCTCTCAAGCAAGTGAATCTCTCTTGCTTATTTGTACTCAGCCCCCAAAAGACTTGTACGATATTCTCTGCTTATTCTTTGCAGGACTTATGATCATCTTGCACTTGAGCCTTCTTCATGTCACCCTTGGAGATTTGTGCATCATCTCTCTGTCTTTGTTTTTGACATGGCCTGATCCTCTTTCGCATTTGCCCCTTCTAAGTGTGAGTTCAGAAAGCTTCCTACTAAGCCACTGTGACTTCTTTAACTTGTTCCATTTTTCTTTCCTGTTGGGATTATTCAAAACTGCCTAGTTGGAATTTTATTTCCCAGAATAAACCTCCCTTGCAAAACATTTTCTTCCAGAATCTCAGCTATGGGACTTTTTACCTAACTCCTTTCCCGAAAGAAGTAACTTTCTTCAATTTTTCAATAATTTCTTAAATTTTTATAAGTACTTAGTTTCTCCTCCTTCCTATAACAAACTTAGGATGATCGGTAACTTTCTCCTAAAGTTCTCAGCACTTCTATAATGCAAAGCAATTCTTCCTTGCCTGTCATAATTGGGGGCACACATAATTGGGGTTCTTCTGTTTCCCCTTCCATCAGAGTCAACACTGTTAACAAGTGCTGTCAAGGTGCTTTACAAAATTTAGCAGAGCTGGGTTTCTAGCAAAAGGATAGCTAGCTCAGTCCCTGAAACTACCACAGTCAGCCTCCAAACAGGATTAGAGAAAATTATCCATGATTTTCATCTGGCTAGGAGGGTCACAGTCTACTCTCAAAATATCACTTCTAAGGTGTGGCCAGGTAGCACAGCGAGTAAGAGCACCAGCTCCAGTGTCGGGATGACCTGGAGATCGAATCCCGGGCTCAGACACTTAGCACCCACCCAGAAATAACTGGCCGTGTAACCTTGAGCAAGTTACTTAACCCCGATTGCTTTAAAAAAAAATATCACTTCTATTTCTTTTTCTGCTCACCCAAATGCTGGGCTTCTATTCTGAAAATATGTATTTTTTCTTCATCTGATCTGCTTCTATTAAGCCAAACATCTCCTTAAAGTGCTATGTTTCAGTCCTAACACACCTCACACCAGCTAAGGAGAGGGTGGATATTTCAGGCATAAAGAAAAGACTGGCAAGGTGCTGAGTCAGAACTGGGAACAATGTAATAGGAGATACTGTTTTAAACAGAATGCAAAAAAAAGTTAAGATTATTGTTGGCTGAAGCTGAAACCGAATCTATCCTCTAAACATTGTATAGGATGCATCTTTAATTGTTTCTTCTAAGTTGATAGTATATTAAGAATTTTCCATTTCGAAAATATAGATCGAAAGTCAGAAAGGTATTTCTAAATGCTCAAACCCCAGATGTTCTAAAATCTGTCTAGGGAGCAAGATCAAAATGACCAGTCTGTAGTTCCCAAGATATATCCTTCCCCACTAAAGAAGACGGAGACAACATCTGGTCACGTCCAACCCTTGGAGCTTCCTCATTCTCTGGTACTGGTTGTCTTATCTTTCAGGGTCCTCAGCCCATCAGAGGCAGTGGCTTAACTTGAAGATGGCTTAACACTGGTTCTCTGGTACCCCTAATTTGTTTATGCCTAAAATCAAGACTTGCTCTCAGGGCAAAGGCTCTTTTTTTGGGATGTTCTAACCAAGCAAGCAAAGTTAGTTGTTTACAAACAGATGCAAAGGCTACTTCGGGCATTTTATGGGTGACATTCTGGGCCAAAGGTCTATAATTCAATATAAATGAGACAGAGAAAGGCCTACCATCGGAGGGAACTTTCCTGATGTCCTTCTTCTCTTTCATTGTTCTCTTGGTTTTTGTTTCCCCTGAGGCTGTGACTTGAAAAGAAAATTTCAGAATTTATACAAAGACTTTGCCATGGAAGGTTTTTACCTTATGTTAGTGTAAGGGAAAACTAAATGGTAAGTAAAATTAGGTCAAAACCAAAATCTAATTTTAGTATTTTTTCTGCTCTCACATGCAACTGAAATGTATCGCATGTTACTATTACTAATTCAGAAGGCACCAGTTATACAATCTCTAGCTGTTTTCTTTTAACAGTGTACATAAGCTGGAAGAGGATTTATTTTAATTAAAAACTTACAGGCTGTCCAAATCCATCAAAGAATAAAAGTGAAAAATATAGTACCTGATAAAATCTAGGGAAAGCAATCTAATCCCTTTTTGGAGAGGGGAAGAAGGAAAATTTCAAATAGTAATTGCCTGGGCTTACTTGTCTGCCCCTCATATGTTCGGCTTGTCACATCTCCTTTGATTCTTGCTGCCAGCTCATCAGCAAATGAAGTGGGTCGATTTCTTTTCTATAGGTCCAAGAACAAGAGATGAGCAACTTCTTTGCAAGGTACTGAAAACAACTGATAGCTTTCAGTTTAGGGTACTTACTAAAAGTTTTACAGGGTCAATAAGACTAGAAAGTAAAATGAGAGGGGTATAAATGGGACATAAATATAGAGCTAGACCAATATACCCCAAGCAGATCTCCAAGGTGGGAAACAAAACCTGTAAGATATTCCCAGGCAGAGGAAGTTTCCAGTTCTCCTCTGCTCTTATATGTTACTGCCCAGATCTGTAGACAAGGGCACTGCTTGAAAGAAAACCTTTTCTGTAGGGGAATAAACATCTTGTGCCTTAAGTTTCTGGCATGGCAATAAACAGTTGATGATGCAACTTTTAAAACTGGGATGATGAGACAAGAAAATGTTTGTCAAATGGTCTGTGTTTGAACTACCTTTTGGAGAACCAAATATAACATTGTTTTCTAAAAATACTGAGCAAATGTTAACTGTAAAGTATAGGACAAGAAAAAAGACAAATAAACAGAGGAGGAAATGGCCTCGAATAAAAAGTTCTCTTACAGGTCTAGCATTTTCTCCATTGACCTCATCTCCTTCTTCCTCTTCCTTTTCAGAATCACCAAAGAGATCACAACCATCTTCCTCCTCTTCATCATCACTTAGTGCTATGTGCTGATGAGCAATATTAGAACATTCCAGATTAAAACTTGACCTCTATAGGCAACTGTGCTCAGGCTGTTAAGGTAACAAACACTGTCGATTTAAAGCTTTAGGGTCTTTTCTCTAAAACGAAACATGTTTTCAACTAAAAGGTGTAAAAGGAGCTGATTAAAACAGCTCCCCTGATTGTGTCACACCAGTATTTAAGCACAAAGAATTCACATCTTTGAGATAAAGCCTTTTCATCACTGAAAGCTAATTTATAAATAGCTTATCTCCTTATATCCTGTTCACAACTGGCTTGAAAAGTTTTTTAAAATCTTACTACCTGTTAGACAATAAGCACTAAAGTAAATAGTCTTTTAGTGAAGGTGAAATTACTAGACTCCAAGCTAAACTGAAGTAAAATATGCAGTTTGTTTTGCAAACCTTAAAGCACCAAATAGTTACTATTATTACTATTTCTTTTATTATTAAATTTGTGAACTCATTAACAGGAAATACAAATAGAGAATGGTTTAAAAAAAAGAAGACAAATACTAAGAAGTTTTAAATGTTAGAAGAGGCTTAAAACACACTTTCTGGTCTTATGGATCATTTAATAACTGGAAAATTCATTTAAAAAAACTTTACATAAAAGGGAATTCTCTAAGGAAGGATATCAAAAGAAAGCAACATAAAGAGGAGTTTTTGTCCTGGTAACAAGTTAACCAATGGTTAATTCTTTTGGTAGAGAGACATACATTAAATCTGCTTTTAAGTCCTAACTTCTCTCATAAGTCAGAAATGATGTGAATTATTTCAAGATAGTAACCTTACCGGTTTTTGGTCATTTTCACTCTGATTGCCGAAATCATCATCTGACTCCTTGAATAGAAGAAACAAGCCAATTTTTGTTAGTACAAACTTTACATGTTACATACTTTCAAATTTTAGGTTTCTGAGGCAGGTTAACTTGTAAATTCAAGTGACTACTCTCCTTTTTCAGTTTATTTATGATTTCATACGCTACCAACAAACTAGGAACATGCAGAAAGATTTCTAGTTGAATGTAGAGTTTAACATGGCTGATTTTAACAGTCTGTAATAGTAATGGAATATAAAGATCCCCCTGTATTGGCTTTCACAAGTGGCTACTGATTTCTGTCAATTTGTACTATCAATCTTATATATTTTGTAGCTAAAGAATGCCAGATTTAGTTACATGAACAAGGTTAGCTTGTTCAAACTGCAGAGTACATATTTCACTGTCCAGAAGGAAATCCAACTACCTCATTTCTCTGATTGTTACCAGTCTCTATATTATAGATGCCAGAGAAATAACTGATACTAACTACTAATGAAAATATTCATATTACCTGATAATTTTACAAAAACAGAACAAAAAACCCCAATCCTAACTCATTTGCTAAAAGACACTACACTGTTCAATTGAGAAAGTCAAAGGATATGAACAAAAAGTTCTCAAAAGAAGAAACAACCTTATGAAAGAATGCTCCAACCCAATAAACTGGAAAAGACCACAAAAGATGGGAACAATCAATGTTGGAGTGTGGAAAGACAGGAACACTAGTACATTGTCGGTGGAGTTGTTAATTAGTAGGACCATTCTGAAAGCGATTTGGAATTAGGCAATTTAAGTCATTAAAATAAAAATACCCTTTCACCCAGAAATTCTGCTACTAGGCATATGCCCCAAGGAGGACATTGATAAAAAAGCTCTATAGACAACAAAATATTCAGAGCAGCACTTTTTTGTTGTCATTGTAACAAAGACCTGGAAACAAAGTGTATGACCAGCTACTGGGGAAAGACTAAAAAAAAATGTGGTGCATCAATGTCATGAAAAACTATTGTGGCTAAGAAGAAACACATACAACGAATACAGAAACGCAGGGAAAGACTTACAGGAATTTATGAAATGTGAATTAAGTAGAGTCAAGACAACAACATATACTACAATAAATGTAAAGAATCACTACCACAAAATCTAAAGCGAATGATGCAAAATGACAAAGAATAAGCTCAGTCCGTTGCTCCTTTGTAGATGAATATGGAACATGGCATTTACTTTCATACTTTTTTAATATACTGATCAGTTTTATTTATTTTTTGCTTTTTGGAGGGGGAAGGTAGGGCAGTTGGGGTTAAGTGACTTGCCAAGGTCACATGGCTAGTTTTGTGTTAAACGTCTGAGGCCGCATTTGAACTCGGGTCCTCCTGACTCCAGGGCCGGCGCTCTATTCACCGAGCCACCTAGCCGCCCCTGTACTTATCAGTCTCATTGCCTTTTCTCTTCTCAAAAAATTTTAAAAATACATATGACAGCTCTCTGGGAGGAAAATACAGGTGAGATATGGCCAATGTATAAAAACAAAATGTCAAAACTTGTTTTTATTCATGTTAGTGGTGAATTAGTAGCACGTGGTAGGTCTTGCCTGCCTAGGATCTTCATTTTATGTTAAAGCTTCTATTTCTAGAACTCTGAGTCTTAGCCCTTCTGCCATGACCAAGTTCTCTAGGCTGCAAAATATATTTGTGCCTTACACATCGTGGAATTCCTTTAATGTCATCAGGTTATAGCAATTATGCTCCAACTAGCACCAGGGCAAAAGCAAAAGCCAACGCCCTTGCTGTGAAGCTGTCAGTGCACAACAAGCATCTAATAGACAGTAGGGGGCAGTGGATAGAGTGCTGGGCCTGGAAGTCAGGAAGACTCATCCGCTTGAGTTTAAATCTGACTTCAGACACTTATTAGATCTGTGCCCCATGGCAAATCACTTAACTCTGTTTGCCTCAGTTTTCTCATCTGTAAAATGATCTGGAGAATGAAATGGCAAATCTCTCCAGTATCTTTGCCAAGAAAACCTCAAATGAGGTCATGAAGAGTTGAACATGACTGAAAAGAATGGACAAGACAGTAAGTCCTTTAAGCCTCTTTCCATAACAGAAATTCTTAAGACTAAAAAGGACCAGAAAAACTAGTCAATAGAAATGTGGAGTTTCAGATCTGGAAGTATCATAAAAGGATGAAATGTGATTAATGTTACAGCTCAGTAGATGAGTTTTTGGCCAAAAGGATGAAAAGGCTGTCGTAAAATTTTCCTTATTGTTCTATCTGGCATTAAATGTATAGATTGTGTATCTCAGAAAGGGCCTAGAAGAGTGAACTGACTTTTGGTAGGTGGCTTGTAGAATAGTGGAGAGAGCATGAAAATGGAATCAGGAGACTTGGGTAGAAACCCTACCTTTCACATTTATTAGCTGTGCAACCATGGTCTTGGGAGATGGAAGGGAACTTAGAAAGCATCTGAGGTAATGCTCCCTTTTTTTTCCCCCAAATGTTTTATTAACTTCTGGTTTGCATCATTCATTTCCGCCAGATTTTGAGTTACAAATTTTCTGCCCGTTTTTCCCCTACCCACCACCCCAAAATAACGGTCCCACAGGATATCCCCTCCTCCAATCTGCTCTCTCCCATACCCTGTTCTATTTTTCTAGTAGGGCATGGGAGATCTCTATGCCCCAGTGCCTGTATATCTTATTTTCCAGTTACATGCAAAATAGTATTAATAATAGTGTGTGTGTGTGTGTGTATTTAAACATTTGATTTTAAAACTTTGAATTCCTGATTCATTCCCTTCCTCGTCACCCACCCTTAATGGGAAGATAAGCAGTTGTACATATGTAGCTAATGCAAAACACTAACATGGTATATTATAAAAGACTGAGTATATTTCCCTCCCTCCTATCCCACCTCCCATTTGTTCTATTCTCTACTTTGATCCCGTCCCTTTTCAAAAGTGGGTGCTTCCAACTTCCCTCCCCCCCAGTCTGCCCTCCCTTCCATCATCCCCCCTCTCATCTCCTTCCCCCCCCTACTCTCCTGAAGGGTGAGATACCCTATTTAGTGTGTATTTCATTCCCTCCTCAAGCCAAATTCAATGGGAATAAGGTTGACCCATTCCCTTTTGCCTTCCTATTCTTCCCCTCCATTGTAACCATTTCCCCTTGCCTCTTCTATATAAGACAGTTTACCCCATTCTTTCTCTCCCCATCTACTCTCATTATATTCCTCTTTCACCTTTTAAGTATCATCCCTTCCTATTAAATTGATCCTGTGCCCTCTATCTATGTGTATCTGTAAACACATATACACATGTAACGCTCCCCTTTTACTGATGTGGGGCTTCAGCTCAGAGGGGGTGAAAGCCTTGTTCCCAATCCCACAGGCCCTAAGGGGCAGAATCATGCCTTGGATTCCTCTGGCTCCCTGTGCCTGATTTCTCTGAACCCTTTTCTTCACCTAGATCACACTTTGTATGGAGTTGATCATGAGGCTCTGCCAAAGACAGCATGCTCAATCTGCTTGACTTGTGAGAGTCTACAGTAACCCGACTCGATGGGGGCCAGAGCCAGGACTGAGCCCAGGCCTTGTGACCCTCTCTCCAGGGCTCTTCCTCTTCCTCTGAATGACATGAGAGAGCTCCCTGGTAGTTCAGCATGAACGTTCTAGCAGAATTACAGTGACATGAACACTCCGAAGTGGCTATGCTCAAATGACTCAGGGGAAGAAGCATTAAGCTGTTTCCCATACTTTGTCTGCCACTGGCAACATCTGCAGTCCTGCCTTTGTCTTCAGGGTGTGGCCTTCGTCCTTGCTCAGAGCTGTAGCGTGTCATCTGCCGCTTCACCAAAGCTCACTGTCCCCATCATGGTGCCCTCGACGGACTTACCTCTTCACCTTTCTCCTCTTCACTGTCCAAGACACTGTCTGGCTCGCTGTTTGAAGAGCCTTCTACTTAAGGAACAGAGAAGATCAGTTAAAACGCACCACAGAAAACCGAAATAACACGAGAATCCCTTCTTGTAACCACACACCCGTGACCGGCACCGCCAGAGGTTTTAACAAGTTCAGAACTGGTCTTCCACATACCCTCACTTGAAAGATCTCCAAGACCAACATCTTCTTGCTCCATGAACAACTTAGAACCAATCAAGTAGGGTAAGGGTCGATCTATATACAGATCCTGCAAAGAACGAACCGAGTTAAAGTTTTGAAGGCAGACTCCTTCAGAGAAACTGAGAGATAAACAATGCCACTTTCCCCTCAGACATCTTGTTCCCCTAGTCCCTCCTGCCCCATTCAAATTTTAAATCAGGGGAGAGTGTAGCAATAACCGAACACTTTATAGTCCAAATTATTACAAGACTAAGATGATGTCTGGGATTAGTCTGAGGAGACACAGTTGAAGCTACAAAGGGTAAAACTAAGGAAGAAGCCAAGCTAGAGTTAGTCGATTTTTGCCAATAACGAGGTATTGGATGGTAGGTGAGCATGAGCAGCCTGAGGAAGCACAGCACAAATGTTAAGTTCATAACTGTCATTTTGATTCAAATGCTTCCCCACGTGACAGTTGTTTTCCCCCAGTAGGAACCTGTGCTAATTTTCATGGCCACACTAGGGTTTTTTGAAAACACTTGCTAATATCAAGTTTAATGTTCACCTTCTCTAACATTATAAATGACTGGGGGTCCAAAACATAAATAGAGGGTTTCAACACTTGAAAATGATCCTTTGGGGAAATTACAAAGGTGAAAGCAAAGAAGAGAATGAAAGGAAATTCGGCCCTATTCTACCTCCAAATTAAAGGCAATATCAGAATCATGGATTTGCTTTTATAAACGTGTAGACTTGTGACATTTGCTGCTACACCCAGTCCTCTGGGGCCACTCATCTTATTTCAAGTGAAAGATTTGGAGCCATTCAAAAGTAAAGGGAAACAAGGCCAGCTGCCCAGGACTGTGCCAGTCTGACCAAGGCTCTGGGGAGCCTTCACCTTTGGCTCAAGGATCAGTTCTACTCTTTCATTTGCTTCTTCTTCTTCAGAGTCCGAGTTGCCAGCTTTTATATCAAGTTGTTCAAATGCACTGTCCAACACCAGCAACCCATAGTTGACAGCTTCCTGGACTTTGGGAATCAGATCTGCCTCTTTTTGTTCCCGGGTTTTCTCCTGTAAACAAACAAACAAGGTCTATTATATGTCTGTTCTGAGATGCTGTGATAAAATTATAAGCAGTGACAAAAGCACAGCAGAACTGTCAACACAGTGAACATGACCCAATGCTAGACTAATGTGAACATGTGTAATATGAATGTGTATGTAGAGCCTGTATCAAATTGCATGCTGTCTTGGGGGGGAGTGGAAGAAGAGGGAGAAAATTTAGAACTCAAAATCTTATGGAAGTGAATTCTGAAAACTGGAAGTAAATAAATTAATTAAAAAAAAAAAAATCTGAGTCTAGAGTGACAAAATTTTAGGGAAAATGAGCTGAGTTGCCAAAACCCAGACCCCAATGACTGACTTTTGTTTTTCCTTCAATGAGAAATGGATACACGGCCATCTGCTATGGTGCTGCTTCCACTCTCATCCTTTGATGCTCCCTGCTCCCTCCTTCCCTGAATTAATGACCTAGATTGGATGCTAGACATGGACAGTCAGATGTATGGGACTAGAGCACAAAGATCTCAGTTGAAATTGCAGTCAAAGGCATGAACTAGGTTCGTGTTAATAGGTTTTTAACTAATCTTCCAGCCTCCAGTGCCTCTCTAATTCATCCTGCATGTTTGCCAGATAATCTTAAAAATCTTTATAAGCTTTATAGACATCAACTTCTATTCAAAAAGCTTTTCAAAGCTCTCCATTACCCACAGGACTGCAACTTCTTACTCTGAAACTCAAGCCCCATCACAAAACTTATCTCTCTACACTTACCTCACCACACTATCCCCTACTCCCAAACCTCCCTTAGTTCTAGCTTAACTGGACTTTTCACTGTCACCTCAATCCAATACGGTACCTTCCTACAGTCTTCTCCCTGTCTAAAGCAGCCCTTCTCCTTTGCAGATTCCTTTATGGCCCAGTTCAAACTCTATCTCCATGTACCTACTGCCTCGGGTCTCCCTCCTTGCTCTGACCTGCTAGTGAATTCAGGCCTCTCAGTGCTACTCATTTTTCTATGTCTCTCCTAGATTACTAAACAGAGGAAGGTTCTTGGGGACCAAGATCACATCTTGGGCCTCAGTGCTAAGCACAATGCTCTGAACTCAGAAGGCAATCAGTAAGTGCTTGGACCAGTGTTTGGGTGTCTGCTCAAGTCCGAGTGAGCACCTGTCATGAAGACTTTCACAGATCATGGTTCTGTGAAAGAGGACCCAGGGTCACAGATTTGGAGCCATCACACATCTGTGGCTCCGAAAAGCTGATGTAAGAAAAGTCCGCCTCTAATCCTCAAGTACCATTGGAGCTCATGTGATACTAACTACACAGATGTAGTACAAACAACACTGAGAATCACTTAACAACCGATGACGGGTCCATGCCCGAAATGCCTATTTCTACATTAAGAACTGTCTGCCATGACTATTGCAGCTTAATGACTAGGATGGAGGATTCATAAATGACTGGAGGTCCCAGATACCTGCTCGTTTTTTTCCGCTTCAGCCTTGGGAACTGGCTCCTCCACTTCTTCATCATACACGCGCTAGAGAAGGAAGTATGTTAATTAAAATGCAATTCAAAAATCTACCTGGCAGCAACTATGAGCAAGGCTATTTAAGTAGCCAAGTAGACATAATTATTTCTTAAAAGGCTAAATTTCAATGTTACCCCTAAATAGCAAAAAAAAAAACAAAACAAAACTACTGTTAATTGAGATCTCCCAAGTTTTGCAGAGGGGCTGCTTTATAAAGATAATTTTGTTGTGAATTCTAGAGGATGCAAGTATACTTACAATACATACTATACTTTAAGGCAACAAAGAAATGACCAAGTAGCAGATACTATTATATACAGGGGAGTTTTAAAAAGAAAATGGGTCCCTTGTAAAGAAAGAGTAGCCCAAAAGTCTAAGTGCAGTTTTATTAAGGTTATTAAAGCTTAAAAATCACCCTTTTGGACCACCCGGTCTAAATGAGAAAAAGTCTGTATTGTACTATGCCAAAAGCTAAAGATATGAAGACAAGACTGGATCCAGAGTTGAAATATAAAAGAAAATTATCCTTCTAGTAGAAACAGCAACAGGTCATTGCCATTAAAATCAGTCCCTCCTGCCTCTGTCACCTGACATAAACACAACTCACAGCTCAAGGAGCTTATGATGAGGCAGCCAAAGGCTGACTTGCCCTAGCCTTGATCTCACCAGGGACAGGAATTGTCCATGGGTCATTCTCAGTGGACACCAGCCTTTATGAGGGGTTCAGGTTTTCCACAAAGATGACTTTGACCTTCATCTCTACTTTTTGATTTGCTGTCTCTGAGTTTGTTGGCAGCATCAGTCCTCCTCATGGTAATGAGGCTCATTTGAAAGAGGAACAGTGAGTATGAATCAAATGAAAACAAACAGCCTTCAGAAGTAAAAGGGTCCTGGACAACAAGCACTGTGTAAGTACCAGGAAAATTATCTTCCCTTCATCACTCTCTCTTTTAACCTGGCCATGTCCTTGCCCACACGATTCCACTTTCCCCCTGGCAAACAGCTTCAGCTCTGTATCTGCAGGGTTCTTTCAGGAGCTCAGTGTGTTACCCCCTTCCACCTGCAGGATGGTGTCAGACAATAGTAATCGGCATTTCTTTTTCCTCAGGAATTTTCCTCTTAAGACTTCACTTGTCTCCCTTGTGAAACAGAACTCATACTAGGGACAGCCCTGTTGTTCAATCTGCCCCTCTGAACATCAGGTGCCCTTCTGATATGACCTGGTACAGTGCCCAGAGCAGTGACCTGGGAAGTCAGCAGAGAGCCCTGACTCTAGCACAGACTGACTTTGTGAACTGAGCTATGGCTATCCTCTTGGGCCTCAGTTTCCTCACCTGAAAAACAAGTTTGGGCCACATGACTCCTGTGGTCCATTCCAGTGCTAACAGTCTGTGACTCTCTTTCATTAGACCTTTGCAGAATAAGAAGTTCATGCACAATGGCTCCTGACCTTCCAACTACCCAAATTCAGAACCCCATCTCTGTTCTTAAAGTATCATGCCCAACCAGGTAAGCATAAAAATGGATGTACTACCAAGAAAACATGAAAAATATCAGGTGAATTGCAAGTCTTGCTTTGGCTCAGTTGTGATTTTATCAGTATGGATACTCACTCTCACTCGCTTGTCCCTTTAGGCCTCTTCATCCCCTGCCCCAACTTTCTATAAATCCTTCACTGAGGAGATACCCAAGAGTATGGAGGAACTGACTTTCATGTGATTTGGTTGATTGGTCATTAAGATTTCTCATGGAGAATATTAACAGCTAAAGAATATTTGTAGAGAGCCTAAGACTTGAGAGTCTTCATGCCCTCTGCCCATCACTGCAGAAGCAGAGGGGACATTTTCCATTTGTCCTTTCCATCAGTAGCCACTGCTAAACATTTCATTACTTTGTGACCAACTGTCTGTTGATGAGAGAGGAAATATCCATTCTAAAGATGGAGACTCAGAAAACAAGTAATATACCCTGACCAGTCATATTAGTAGTGCAGCTTTACAAATCCTTTTCCTGCCCCCTCTGGAACCATAGTGTGGGAAGCAGAGAAGAGGGGTAAGAGCCCAGCTTATACCCTTAAGTATACTAATTCAGTTTTAATTCACCAAGCACTTATTAAATACCAATTATATGCAGGGCACTGAAAATATATGGAGCATTCAAAGACAAAATGAGATTTAAGCTCCTGCCTTCAAGGAGTTTATGTTCCACTGGGAAGATATAACATGTACATAGATAAATAAATAATCTTTTTTTTTTTTTTTTTGCTTTTTGGAGGGAAGAGGGCAGGGCAATTGGGGTTAAGTGACTTGCCCAAGGTCACACGGCTAGTAAGTGTTAAGTGTCTGAGGCTGGATTTGAACTCAGGTCCTCCTGACTCCAGGGCCAGTGCTCTATTAACTGTACCACCTAGCCACCACAAAAAGAAAATTTTTTAAAAAGGAGAAAGCACTCAAAATTGAGGGCACCAAGAAATGATTTCTGAGCTGAACCTAAAATAAATGAATAAAATATTTACAAAGCACTTTGAAGGAAGCTAATAATTCTAAGATGCAGAGGAGGAAGGGAAGAAGGGAGGAAGGGACAGAGGGAGGGAGGAAGGAAAGGAAGGAAGAAGGGACTTGGTTTTTTCTCCTTAGAGATCTCCATACAGTACATGGATGCCCACTTCTTGGGTATGTTAATATAGATGTTATTTTTTAGATGACTGTAGAAGCTCATTCCAGTTTTCAAATACAGTCCTTCTAAGGGGGTTCCAGGCATGGGGAACAGATGAGGCCAGGACAGAGGGTGGGAGATGGAATGGTGAGCTGAGGGAATAGCCAATGGGCTAGGCTGGTTAGAACACAAAGTATATGAAGAGGAGAAATTTGAGGTAAGTCTACAAAGGTAGGTTGGAGCCATATTTTGAAGTCCTTAAGAGAGGAAGCTTCTTGAACAGAGGAATGTCATGGTCAGATCATCTGTGCTTTAGGGAAATGATTTTGGCATTATATGAAGGACAGATTGGAGAATGGAGAAATTTAAAATGGAGAGAACAATTGGGAAGCTATTCTAACAATCTAGTCAAGGAGTGGTAAAGGCCTGACCTTGGGATGTGGCTATGTGAGTGAAGAAAAGGGCATAGACAGCAGAGGTACCATGAAAGGAAAATGGACAGAACCTGGCAAATGACTGGATAAATACAGGGAATGAGATCAAGAGAAATGGTAAGGATGAACTGAAGATCAGGTACCTGGATGACTAGAAGGATGGAAGAAAGTAAGAGCAGTAAGGGTACCTGCAAGGTCAGACAGTCGATGGCTTCCTCCTTTCAAGATATATGATCAGGATGAACTATGTCACTAGACATAAACTAACAGTAGCAGCTGACACTAATCTAGTTTTTCAAGATTTGTAAAATGCTTTACACACGATCTCATACTCAAAACAACATTGGAAAGTAGGTAGTATTGGCATTCTTGTCTCCATTTTTACAGATGAGGACTCTGAGGCTCAGAAGCTAAAGGACTTGCCCAGGGTCATACAGTCTGGGTCTCTCCTGACTCCTAGTCCAGGACCTTTCCCACTAGATTCCATGGTCTTAGCCTCCCTATTGTGACTAAAGAAGCTGTCATTTCAGCACTGGACAGGACCAGGAGCTGCCTGTTCTGAACCATGGCACCCTCTTCTGTGTCAGATAAGCAAGTATCAGAGGCAGGGAATGGCAATCTTGGATAGCCATTCTCTCTAAGTCTGTAATAAAAAAAATTTGATATGGCTACTATAACAACTGTATTTTATATTCAGCCAATCTAGCTTCTGAACATGGCAACTGAAAAAAATTCTCAATCACACATGTGAATTAAGAGACATTCTGAAGTTAGTCACAGAAAATCATACTTCGAGAGATCAAGAACTAGAGCCTTTATTTTGAAATCATACTCTTCACAGTTTCTAGGGGTTTTAAAAAATTGTTTCTATATCCAGCAATGAAGAAGAACCAGTAAGTATGTGAGACCAATTTTAGATACCCCCAAAGAGTGATTTTATCATATTTATTTCTATTTCCTAGAATTATTAAAAGAAGCATAACTCGTATGTATCTATGTGGATGTACAACATAGATTCAATTGTGCATTCAAGTGTGATGCTGTCTACTATATAAGCACGAAGATGGAGCTATTAATGCTTCTCTCCCCCTCCCCCTCCTTTTCTTTCCCTATGAAATGCTTGCCTTGCTTCATCCTTATGACTATACAACAGACAATTTCAAAGTGAAAAACTATGACTTAAAAATTCTTCCCTCATCAAATTATATGGAATACTTTCAAAGACTCTACTTTTGCAATCTTGCAAAATCAAGTGTATATTTAAGTTACTTCTCCTAGCAATTCTGTGAATTTAGTCAGTCTCATAATCTTTACTTAAAGATGAGGAAATTTGGGAAGTCAGTTATCAAATAAACTGCTTGGAATTGCAAATCAAGTCAGATTTGCCACATGAACCTTGCTAACTATCTCTCAGCATCTGAATTACAGAAAGACAATATATAACAAATATTAAATTCTTGAAAAATGAATTTCAGACCTCACTGGTAAGAAATTTCTTTTGTATAGACAATTAGTCAACAAGCATTTATTAAGCTAAAGATCCAATACATCACTGCCAACTTGCTTCCTCATCACTTGGAAAGGCCCATGATTTCTCTGGCTTCAATAACATAGACCACAATGCCTCAGTTGGACACTTTTATGAGCTGTAGGTGACAATGTAGGTGACAATGTAGGTGTATGAGCTGCCTAAAGGTGACAAGCCTTTTTGAATTTAGCTAAGCTGATGACTAAATGGCTGATGACACTGTGAACAGCAGGTCTCTTCTCAAAAAGGACGTGACAGTAACATACTTCACCTGTGGTGTTTGAGAAGCCACGGCAGGCTTTGGTGATGTGCCAATTTCAAAAGCCAAATTTCAGACTGGATTTGGAGTCAAAGGAACTGGGTTCATACACACTGCTTACTACTCTGTGAGGCGAAGCATGATTAAGTGGGTAGAATGCTAGATTTGACGCCAGGTGTGACCCAGGGCAAAACATTTAACATCTCTCTATCTTAGTTTCTTCATCGGTAAAATTGGAAAAATAATAGCAACAACCTCCCAGAGGTGTTTGAGAATCATTATAAAAAGTGTGTTATGCTCACTTCAAATCCTAAAGTGCTATATAAGGGTAAACTATGATAATTAAATCCCTTACTCTCTCTGGGCCTCAGTTTCCTCATCTGTAAAAGAAGCTTAGTTGGACTAGTTGACTTCTAAACTCTAAATATAATTCTATGACCCTAATAGCTGGTAAGTCTAAAATTCAAGACAGATGTCATTCATGACCAGAGGTGGATATCACTCAGAACCTGTTTCTTCATCTATAATATGGGGATAATTGTGTTAGGCACCTCACAGGGTTGTTATGAAGAACATGCTTTGTTAATCTTACAGTACCATGTAAATGTAAGGTTTTTGAAAAAAATTCATACCAGATGAGCTATAGAAACAAAAGTGTCAAATTTGACATTAGTATCTGAGGTACTCACATTCTCAATGAACTGGGTATTAGACAGCATGAGGAAGTCATTGAAGACATTGTGAAGGCGACAATCTGCAGCTTTTGTTTCATGAATCAATCCATCCACTTGTTTCTTGATTTCATGGGTCCTAGAGATGGTCTGCTGTGAGAACTCCTGAAGAAACTGTAAAAGCTGTTTTCAAAAGACACAGTGAAATTGGTTAAGCTTAAATTTTGGCTGGAGAAGCCAAGCCTCAGAATCTGTTCCTTCCTCCCCCCTCCCCCAGTATGTCAGTTGTGAAATCAACAATTCACTGGGGAGGGCTCCCTGCCTGTGGTGTATGACACAAGAAGGAGGGTTAAGGCTAGCATATTCACCATCATGAAAGGTGATGAAAAGTGTTGGGGTATGACATAAAAACTAAAGCAACATCCAAGAAATCATCCTTTGCCATCATTTCAGTGCTGTAAAAAGTATTTTTGGTTGAAATTTTCTCTAACTTGGTGGTCATGGCAGCAGAGATAAATATTAAAATTACAAACCAGAAGCAAAAGTACAAAAGGGGCTAAAACCCCCGGATTTTGTGCTTTTCCTCCTGAGGAGCCACTTGGTTCCTCTCTATGACACTTTAAACCTTTGGTCTTGTCTTGAGCAAAACTATGCAAACTAATGAGCTTAAGGCTTGTTCCCCAAGGAGGATCCAATAATAAACTGTGGAGAGCTCCCAGCGCTTGAATTATGGAGGGTCTGAAGGGAAGCCTTGGAAATAATGAGTTGTCTAGGATAAGTGGGTCAATGTCTAAGCCACTGTCATTGTGACAACCTTGAGGAAGGGTGATGAGGGTAAAAGAACGAAAAATTTCCTCTGGGCTTCCCTGCCTCTCCCCTCCCCCCAATCAATCATCAAGCATTTACTGAGTACCTACTATGTGCCAGGCACTGTGCTAAACACAGAGAGACAAAGAAAGGGAGAAGACATTCACTGATCTCAAGAAACTTTCTTCCTCGAGTCAGGCCATAGTTTTAAATCGTACAGAAAGCAATCTGAAGCCAAAAGGGAGATTTTAAAGGCCTCACAAGCTGGCCCCTTCCTACCTTTCCAGCCTTCTTTCTCCCGCTCCCCCCTCTTACTCTGCCATCAGAAGCCTCGGGTCTCTCTGCACAAGACCTTCCATCTCCAGGCTCCGAGCATCGGCACTGGCCTGGAACGCCCTCCCTTCTCACCTCTGCCCCCCGGTTTCCTTCATGTCCCAGCCAGAATCCCCTTTTCTCCCGGAGGTCTTGTTCTTCACCCCGGCTAGGGCTGGCTGGTCCATCCCTCACTAGACTGGGAGCTCCCGGAGGACGGGGACTGCCTTAACTTTCACTGTACCCGCAGCGCTCAGTATACAGTAGGTGCTTCATAAGTGCTCGTTAACCTCACTAAAGGGTCTCCACTCCGCCTCTGGCCGTGGTGCCCCAGGTGCTCCGTTTGGGGGAAGGGGAGACAGGTAAAAGCCCCACACAAACCCGGTGACCGCGGCCCGAGGGCTGCCGCTTCTTCCGGCTCGGCACGGGGTTCGAGTCCCGCCTCCCGCCCGCGTGACCCGGCCCAGCCCCACTCACGCCCGCGTCCGCAGCCAGGGACCAGCTCTGGCTGTTCTTGCGGATCTCCTCCAAGGACCAGGGCCGCTCCCACACGGGCCCAGGCCCGGGCCCCGGCTCCGGCTCCGGCCCGCTCATCGGTGCCAGGCACGGGGTGAGGGGGGCCCGGCCGGCCTCCACCTCGACCTCCTCTCAGACACCGGCCCCGGCTCGGCGGCGTCTCGAGCGCGAGCCAAGAGACCAGCCCCTCTAGAGCCGCAGTGCTGACTCCGCCCCTGTCTCACGTGACGGCCCCGGGGCACGTGACTCCAGGATCACGTGACGAGCCTCGCACACGCGTTCCTAGGCTGGGCTCGGGGGCGGGGAGGGCTGCGCGGGCGAGTGATCACTGCGCCTGCGCGCTCAAAGTAGCCGACGGGCACAGCCCCTCCATCCGCCAAGCTGTGCCCTAGTCCCTTACCAATCAATCAATTAACAACCTTTGACTGATTGATCTCCCACTTTTAAGCACACCACTGCTGGGTGGCGAAGCGAATGTCGGGAAGACGGATTCAAATGCAGCCTAAACCTGGTCTAACCGTGAGACCCTGGGCAAAGCACCGGGAGCCTCAGTTTCCTCCTCTGCGAGATGGGGATAACTGCATCTTACCGCCCAGGGTTGCTGTGACTTTCCAATGACACGACTCACTTAAAGCACTTTGCAAACTTAAGGTGCAATATTATCATTGTTGTTATTAAAGCGAATCACACCAGTCCCTATTTAGCTCTTAAGTCCATTGTCCAGACGAGCTCCCAGTCTGCACCAGTGGAGATAGTTTCCATACAGGGATTTCCTCGCAGAGGTGGAAACTGCAGTCCAGACGAAGAAAGCCTGTATTAAGCACCTGCCACTTGCATAGACTCCGGAGTAGCAGAGACCTCAGAGAGAACCTATCTATTCCAACCTCCTCATTTTACAAATGGGGAAACTGAGGACCCCCGCCACGCAGCTCTCATAAGCAGCAGAACCAGGCTGTCTGGCTCCAAGTCCTGTGCTCTTTGAGGTGTGCTGAACTGGATCTGTGGTTTTTATTGAGCTCTCCCAAGGTGGACGCCACCTCCTCTGCCACTCAGAGTCTTAGAACATGGCGCGGGGGCACAGAGGTCCCGCAGCCCCCAGAGATCAGAGGGTTTCCCTGCCTGTTCCGAACCACCTCTCTATCCATTGCACCGAACACGGCTCTGCCATGATGTAATTCAACGTTCCTTGAGCTCCGCTCAACAAACTATTTTTTTTTCTGATTAAAAAAAAAATTAATTTTCTTAACAAACTTTTATTAAACACCAAGGGGTGGATACTGAGGGCATGCAAATATACGAAATGGCAGAGGTCCTACCCTAGACTTCTGGGGCTTCTCACTTCCAGGCCTGGAGCTCCTTTCCCCTGCCAGCACCTGCCAAACTCACCCTCTTTTCTTTGCTTTTAACAGCAAGCCCATAACGTGGCTCAAAGGTGCCCCCTTCTGGTACCTACATGCCACCACCTTTTTTTTTTTTCCATTGGTTTCTCCAAAACCCAGTGTGGGGGACACATGGAAATAGAATATGATCTTTTGGGGGCATTAATTTTTTTTTTACTAAAATACGGGGCACAGCATCAATACATCCTTGTGCGAAGGCTATGGCTAATCTTTGTACTGTACCAACTTGAGTAGTAAATATCCTGCTTAAAGGAATGCCAGAGATGGTTCAAAAAGAGTTTGCTGGGAAATACAACTGGGAAGGAAGCAGAAAAATTCAGGAGGGAATTTAAGCAGTGGAGTTACTATGTTGTGTGGGTCCATCTTCCTATTATCATGACCCCATCTTACTTTGGCATTCATATCATCGGTGTTTGGCACTGTGCTTGGTATATAGTAAACATTTAATAAATGCTTTTCCTTCACTCCCTCATTCATTCATTGATAATATATATGAAAGAGAGGAGGATGCCAAAGTCTTGGGGGGAAAAAAACTCAGACTTGATTGCTAACTCACGAAAAGGTGGCCAAGAGAATATTAATACCTAATGATCCATAGGCCTACTTTCTCAACAGTATAAAAAATTTTATAAGAATAATCTACATAAGGGGCGGCTAGGTGGTGCAGTAAATAGATCACTGGCCCTGGAGTCAGGAGGACCTGAGTTCAAATAGACCTCAGACACTTAACACAAAAAAACTAGCTCTGTGACCTTGGGCAAGTCACTTAACTCCAATTGCCCTCCAAAAAGCAAAAAAAAAAAAAAGAATAATCTACATACATTTTAAGGACATCCTTGATGATGATGTGAGAAAAAAATAAGCAAGCTTCCACAAACAAGCTACAGCAAACAACATTTATAGTCACACAATTGACTGAAAGGTATAGAGAATAGGGTCTTTATCCCACTGTCTTCATTGCTTACTGAATATGAAAAAACAAAACAGCAATTGGTTCAGTAGAGCAAAATATTGCCTTAAAGGCTCTCTTCCAATGAGGGGTTTCCCTTCCATGTGTTGAAATCATACCAGATTCTAGGAAACTTTTAATGATTGAAATAACTGCTCAATTACCCTCTCATGGATACATTCAAACAAGACATAACAACAGGGAGAGAGGCCACTGAAATTATTTTCTATCCATCAGAGAATCCAAACTGAAGAAGGATTTTCTAGATGCTGAGGTTCTCCAGACATTCCTGATTTCAGACATTATATTGGTTGCATCAGTCCATAAGCTGTTGTAAAGCCTCTTAACTTAGACTCATAAATACTGAAAAGAGTTCAGTCTTACTCTTTCCACAGAAAAAATCAAGTTCATGATGAATGCTTATTACCCAGATTATGATATGCAGTTGAATGGGTAATCCATAAATTTGTTGCATTAGTACATAGATCTTGGATAGAAACTTGGTGTGGAGGGCTTCAAATAAACCTAAACTTCTCTCTGAAACAAAGCCCCATCCTTTTGCCACAACGTTCTTCCACTCAGTGTTGTATGACTTCAAATCATGAACTATCATAGTCTTTGAAGAATTAAAGGGTGAATCACACAGATGTCAATGGAGAAAGAAGAGCATGATTGGTCTGAATAAATTGTACTACATTACCAATGAAAGATTGTACAAGAGAAATGGTTGGAAGATATCATCAGACAGCTGATTGGTCACCTCCATTTGAAGAAGTGTCCAGCTCCACCATGGCTCCTTTTCTCTTGCTTCAGCTCCTGACTCTTGGGACTCTTCCACCTCTAGGCTAGCTAACCTCTCACCCAGGGGATAATTCTGTGCCTTCCTGCCTGGAGCCTTTATCTGAGCAAGTACCCAGTCCAACAAAGTCTCACTTCTCTTGAGGCTCTGCTCCTGATTTTCTGGACTTCTCTACCTTCCTCTGGCAAAGGCACCTTCTCCCCCTGAGGATAGAAACTGTCATCTTGCTTGTGGTATTTGAATTCCCAATATTTGCCACATAGTAAACACTCTATGTATTCTATCTGCCACATCTATAGCACCTCCACCTCTCTATTTTTTAAATTGTTTTTTAATGAACAGAAACCTATTTTCCCCTCTCTTCACTCTTGAAAAAAAAATTAAAGCAAAACAAATTCCTTGTAACAAATGGGCATAGTTAAGCAAAATATATTCACTCATTGGTTGTGTGCAAAAATATGTTTTATTCTGCATCCTTAAATACATCAGCAGATGGATAGTATGTTTCATCATTGGCCCTCTGGAATCATGGATGCTCATTATATTAATAATTGTTCTTTCAGCTTTTCAAGTTGTTTGACTTTACAGTATTGTTATTATATAGATTATTTTCTTGATTCTGCTTATTTTATTCATTAGCTTATAAAAGTCTTCAAAGGTAATTTGTCAGTGTACAAAATGAATATGAGATAATTTAGGGAGATAGAGAACTAGCTCCTGGGGGCATCAGAAAAGAGCCATGAAGAAGGTAATGGTTCACCTGAGACTTAGGGAAAACCAGAGAGCCCAGGGGTCAGACAAGAAGAGGGAGAACATCCTAGTCATAGGGAAGGGGGATAGTCGGTACAAAGTCCTAGAAATGGGACATAGACATTCATGTGTGAGAAACAGTAAGTTGACCAGCATAACTTAGTTACTTAGTTGAGTTTTTTTAAAGTTTTCCCTCTCCCCCCCACTGCTTTCATTCTTTCTCTTTTGTTCTCTCTTTTTCTATCTCTCTGTGTCTCTGTCTTCCCCCTATTTCTCTCTCTGTCTCCGTGTCTCTATTTCCCTCTGTCTCTTTTGCTCCACCCTCCATCTCCCTTTACCTTTCTCTCTGTCTCTACCCATGTCCCCCCTTTCTCTGTCTCTCTTGTCTATCTCTCTCTCTCTCCTTTTCTTTATCTCTGTCTTTGTTTCTCTCTCTCTGTGTCTCTGTCTCCCTCTCCTTTATCTCTTTTCCTGGAGTTTTTCTGGGGTAAGATTAAGGGTCCTGGTGTTCTTGCCTCTTCACATCTTTTTTCTTTACACTATCTTTGTTCCTGTTTCTTGTCAAGATAGTAGGAGACACCCTATTTTCCAGAGCTAAGGCCCAGAAAGAAGGCTTTTCCCAGAGCTTGGCATCATAGCGATCTTTTGCACTCACCCTCTGTATAATCTCACCCTCTGGCAAAATGTATTGCTTTGACTAGAAGCAGGTGTTCTCTGAGGGATTTATGATTTTCATATTAATCGATAATTATTTAGATTTATTGGAACTTCCCTATTTCCCAGGGACCTGAGAGCCAGAAGCAGCTGACATATTGCAGCAAAAAGTGACCAATCAAAATCTCCTGATATGCTAATAATCCCTGAATTCCCATGCTCATAACTGATAAGTGAACCAAGCCAGGTGCTTCACTCCTGTTCCCACCATGTCAACTCTGGTTCTGTACCCCGCTGAACTATCAATAGGCTTAACAATTCTAAGAACCTAGACTGTTCCCATAGGATCCAAGAATACCTGTATTGCCCCCAAGAAATGGCAGCTGTGGGAACTGTTTATTCAAGACTGTATTGGGTCCAACCTTCTTGTGGTTTTCATGTATAAAAGCCCTATCCCATCCATAAGCCCTAAATCTTCCTTCTAAGGAAGGGAGACTTCCACTTGCAAGTGTTTTCTTCACTTTGAAATTAAACTTCTGTTTGAACTTTAAACTTTCTGTCTTTAGCTTACTTTGTTTGACTTTGGCCACCTAAAGGTTAGAGACTGGTTTCTGTCAGGTTGACATTCCCAGCTTCTTATCCTTTATAGTGTGAAATTAAAGTTATGCTATATCATTTAATAGTTGAGTCTACTCTGCAATCCACCCTATTTCCCATTTTGTTTGTTCCCATTTCTCAGCTAAGCTCAAAATTGCCCTCTCTCCCAGTTGGAACTAAAGGAGAGGCTGAATAAGGTCACCTCTCCTAGCCCCCTGGGGATATTTACTGGCTAATCCATTTATACTGGGCAGTCTGTTTTGTCCAGTTCAGGCTGATCCCCTCCCCAGGGGACAATTCTTCTGCTCTTGCTGGTCCTTGCAAAACTAGAAGTGGTTTGATCTTCCCCAAGGGGAAGACCAAAGGGGTGGTCCTGATTTGGACTGTTCTGATTTTCTGGCCAAAATTTCTAGAGGTGGTTGGGGTCCCTAAAGCAATTGACATTTCATAATTCACAGAAAGGGCTTGACTGGCCTCCCCTGAAGGCCAACACCTGCAGTCAATTATAAGACCTCCCATACCCCATTCCCATTTCTTATATCTCAATAATTTTTTTTCTGTACCATTGAAGTTCCTGGCTTTACTGAGATTACCAGAGTGACCCACTTTATTAACTGTCATATGCATCATTGTTAATAAACTGTTATCCTACCTGAAAAAAAGTACTTCAATTTCCCTGTTACTGGCATTTTACATAGTAGAGAACTTATTCCCCCAGAACTTCTTAGCAGAACCTCTCCTTTCTTTGGGGCTCTGATAGATTTTTCCACCTGAAGGGAGGGTTTCTTCTAGGAACTTGTGGCTGTGAATGGCTCTTTCCTCCAGAACACAAAATCTTCTCTGGCAAGAAGGTAAGTACCCTGCTGGGTACTTGTTTTTTTTGTTTAAATGGTTTTTTTTTTGTTTTATGTTTAAAGTTGTGATAAATATTAAATATCATTTTTTTGGCCCTCAAAAAGATGCAAAGCCTGAACTAATCAGTCAGACTGCTTTGCTTTGCTTTAAAAGTGCCCTTTCCTGTATCTGTAACTTGAAAGACCAGATAAGGTTGGCAACGGGTATTCTCCCCTTTGTGACAGGATGCTTGGAAATTCAGAATTATGGAATTTCTCTTATCTTGGGGGCATACTCCATATGGGTGTAATGGGAATGTAAATTTTTAAGATCTTCCCTGCCCCTAGGCTAAAGTGTACCTGGAGCCTGGGGTGGGAGGCTTGTTTTTCAGTAGATATTTTTTGATTGGCCAGTGGGTCCAGAAGGTTGTTACATTCTCTGAGCCAGGAGAAGGCTATCTAAGCCCTGATGTGTAGCTTTGTTTTGGGGCTCACTTTGAGAAGTGTTCTGTGATTTGATCAGATGAAACTCTGGGAAGCCGTTGTTGAGAGACCCCAGCTTTGAAAAACCCAGATGTTGATTTGGTATGGATGTAATGGTTGGACAGCTTGGAAATCTGTCCACTTGATCTGTTTCTCTATCTTGATAATTTTGTCTGTATATTCTGAAGTTTGGGGTGCTGACCTTTTCCCCCTGAACTAGGTAAATGATACATATTTGACTGATTAAAGTAAGCTTATTAACCCATTTTAAGTTGCTTTCCTTTAACAAAGCAGATCTAAGAACCTGTGTTGGCAGCCACCCTCGGGGACACTGGGGTGCTTGCTGCTACAATGGGGGAAAACAGAGACATCCTGACATTGTAGCTTCCAGTTGACAATGCCTTGTCAATTGTCTTGTATTTACAACTAAGAAAATTACCTTATTCATGGTATGTATAGAAAACATATGGATGCCATAAATCTGAGGGACACAAACATCCTGGGATTGTCCAAAAACATATAAAAACTTTGTCAATCTTGTATCAGGCAGTCAGAATTTAGGTTTTGACTCCTTGTACATACAAGTTCGCTAGCTTTAAGGGAATAAACAATATGGATTTACATATCACCTAGCTTGTTTGTCTCCTTTGACCAAACTTTCAGATTAATAGTTGCAACTTTGTCTACACTGTTTTGGTGCTTTGTATGTGATAATTTGGAGATCAATTGACAATACATAACCTGGGTGTACTCTTCTCCTCCCCACAGTTCCTTGAAGGAACATTTTTTCCCTCAAGGAAGACTCCCAACTGAGCTTTGTGACTGAATTTGTTGATAGTTTCTCCTTAAGGAAGACTCCCAATGAAGGGGGAAATAATCAGTAGCATGAAAAAGGATTTTTTGGGTCGTGTGTCTATACATTTCATTAATACATGTCTATGTAAATTAAATAGTTTCTATGCACCCCCAACTCCCATCAACCTGGGAAAGTATTGTATAACATGGTCCCTAAAGACATCTAGTGGCCAAATTTAGGAAAGTGTCACACATTTTGTTTTAGACATAGTTTTCATCGTAGGTGCTTAATGACAATGCCCCTTTAATTCCTTTAGGGAGTTAGAAGGTCTTCAGGTCTGGCCCTAACATTGCCGTCTCATAAACTAGGTCTCTGGGTGAAGGACTGAACCTACTGGCAGTTGTGCCTACACTGGAGGGGGTAGGGGATGGCCCTATAAATCCAGTTTTAGAAAGCAAGGACCAATGGATGTTAATCTTAAGTCTCAACAGGAAGTTCCATTTGGACCAAAAGCACTTACGTTTCCAAATAATTCATGGATTTTTCCTTAGCCAGTAACTGACTACTACTTCTTGTGCCAAAAACTGATATCCAGAACAGGTTAAAGGATTTCCTGCTAGGACCCCTGAATCTCTATTAGACTCATAACCTGAGCACCAGGCCTGTTCACCTAAGCCATGTTGACCCCTCAGGAGGGTTTTCTGAAAAGATTAAAACCTTAGCCAGGGCATTCTTGGAAACCATTTCCATATTAAGCCATCTCTTATATCTAAATTGGGAATTGGGTCAGTAAACAATCTTTTTAACAAAAGGAATGTCCCTTGGGGAAACTCCTTGAAGCATGGAATAAGGGAGAACTTCCAACTCAACCAAGGATGACAAAAAATAACCAATAAGGTTTTATAATATGTAGTTTAAAGTGGCTAAGAATTCACCTGATGAATTTTTCTGGCCTCAGGAGTTTAATACCTTTGACTGTCATAAGCTGAAAGATTTAAGGTGTAAGCGGCCACTAACCTTTCTAACCTAAGAGCCAACTTTAGGTTGTGTTCTCAGGAGGGATTGAAGAGACCTGAGACGAGGGAGAGAAACAACTTGTAGTTTATTCTAACATGGCAGGAGTGAAGGAGGGAAAAAGCTGGCTCCTTATATACCTTTAAAGTGAGCACGATTCAAGCTTGATCTCCTTGTGCACGAGGATATGAACCAATGGAGTGGGGCCGAGCCAGTCCCATCAGCTGCTGCTCATTGAGCGAGCGGTCTTGTGGGAGATGTCCTTGTGAGCCCGAAACTGGACTGTGGCCCTCAGCACATCCCCATCTCCCACAACCACAGAGTGGCCTTGGAACCAAGAGGCCTGGGGCAGTTCCCAATTTCCTGTGGGACAAGAAGTGCTTGGAACTCACATTGTCCTGTCCATTAAGGTGAATCATAGCAGATAAATATCTGAAGCAGTTAGATTATTGGTCTTCAGGGAACAATTTATAAAACTGGTCCTCTAACTGAACTTAAGTTATCTGATGGCATCTTCCCTCTTTTAGAAGCTGTCATTCAAGATCATAGGGACAATGTAGCTTTCACTTAGACAGCACTAGGCTTTCAGCCCCTCCAACTTCTTCACTTGGAGAAGTGATGTTCCTAGATTTGATGAGGAACCTGGAGCAGTCATTGATTTACTTTAAAACAAACTTAGAGGTTATAATTCTCCTGGAGAAGATGTTACTAATTTAATGGTGATTCTACTTTCTATGTGAGAGAGATGAAACATAGCAGCAATAGATTGGTACCAGTAGAGGGGGAGGCCCCCAATCTCACTGATCTTCCCATTTGGCTTTTACATGATACACATGGGGACCTGTTGATACAGATGTTTACATTAGATTACAGCACACCCAGCAATCTTTGCTTAAGGGTATGAATGATTATACAATATGTCTATATAATTGGAATAAGTTCCAGGAGATAGTGCAAGAGGAGGCTGAGAATCCTAATAATTTTATGATAGGTTGTGCACAAGTGCTAAACTGTATGGGAAACCAGACCCCATCAACCTGAAATTTGCATGTATGGACATATTGTTATTTGCATATGTTAACTATGTTGATTGTTGCCTGAGATAAGGAAACATTTCTTTAAAGGATTTCTATCTGAATCACTGGGTACAGAGGGGAGAGAAATTGATAGAGTGAACTATATGCAAATGGAGGAGGGGCAGAGCCAAAATAATTGTAGCAGCTACTCTAGTTTTTGATATCCCATTTTGAGATTTCATTAGGTCCTAGATGTGAATGTGGGAAGAAATAGCAGGTGCAGGGGGGAGAACCCCTTTCTTTTGCAAAAGGCACATAGTTGGCAGGCAGAGAGTAGAGGAGTTTAGGTTTTGAGTGTATTCCACTGGCCACAAGGGATATTAGAGTCTATTGAAATAGTGCCCTCAACGCTGGAGCCAGGTATGGAAGGAATAGCTCAAGTAGAGCGCCACCTAGTGGCCGACTTGGATATTGTACTCTGCCTGATGGAGGGATAACCAGATCACAGATTTAGAGCTGGAAAGGAGGCGCCCTCATTAGAGTTCATCTGGTCCAACTTCTTGTTTTACAGAAGAGGAAAGTGAGGCCCAGAGAACTGAGATTCATACACGTAGTGACAGAGCCAGTGTCTGAGCCTGGGTTCTCTGGTAACGTACCTCATTATGCGGCAGTCACCACCTCTCCTTATGTTTGAAGGAAGCAGGACCAGGCCAGACAAAAGTGCAGTAAGAGAGTGAAAGTGCCTAGAACTAAGGAGTAGGACCTTGGTGCTCTGCCCGGCTCAGATCTCATCTGGAAGAGTGTGTTTGACTCTGGGCTCCATATTTAGGAAAGGCACTGGGGAGCTGAGAGTATCCAGACAATGGCAACTTTGGGTGGTGAAGGGTCTCTAGCATATGGCACATCCTCATCATCATCCTCATCATTTATATAGGACATTAATGTTTGTAAAGTGATTTACAAACAGCATCTCATTACTCCTCTCAGCAACCCAGGGAGGGAGGTATTCTTATCTCCCCATTTGACAGATGAAGAAACCAAGTCTGAGAGAAGTTAAATGACTTGTTCAGGATCACAGCTAGTCAGTGCCCAAGATGGGATTTGAAGCCAGGCCTTCTGGACTCCAAATCCACTGTTCTATACCCCTAGGATCATGAAGCAACTGAGAATGTTTAACTTTAAGAAGAAAAGATTTAGAGGAGACAAGACAGCTAATTTCAAGTATTCAAAGGGCTTTCTGGTGGAAGAGGGATTAGACCATAGGGTAAAACTGAAAGCAAAAAAAAAAAATGAAAGCAAGTGTGAAAGGAGCACATTTAGGCTTGATGTAGAGGTCCTCCTTGGTAGAGACTAGTTGAGACCAATGGACAGCCTTGGGAGATTGTGGGCTCCCCCTGCAGGGAAATCTTTAAGGAAAGGTTGAATGACCAGTGACTAAGTATAATTTTGTGAGAATCTTCATTCAGGGTTGGGTTGATTTCCATGGCCTCTGAAATCCCTTCCAACTCAAAGTTTCTGTGAGAAGACTGACCATGTTTGGGCAGAAAGGATTCACAACACTGTGGACTGGTGACTCAAAGGAAATTAATTTAAAAATCAGTTAAAATATCAACTTTTAATTTCCGTGTGACTTAGATTGCCAGTCTGACACTTCCTCCCTTTAACAAAGCTCAGGGGCTTGGTAGGTTGAAGGCTATGGTTGCTTTTAGGGAGGGTTTTCCAAATCAGTTACATAAAAGTAAGACTTCTCAGCATAAACTCATGCCCAAGTTTTCAAGGAAGTTGCCAGAAAACTGTTTGTTCTTTAGAGGGGTGGGTTCGGCTCCCCCCCCACAACCGGATGGTACAATCCTTCTGTTTTCTATGATTTTGTTAGTGGCGAGTGATGGCTTTGAAAGGGTGGGAGGTGGGTATGTAACAAACTGTCTCTGGAACCCATTAAGACATCCTCTTAGTCTTTGTCAAATTTCATTTTTTCAAAATAGCCCTTGTTAAATAAATGAGTTTTTTATTTGTGAGGGTTGAGAACCCAGCAAATATGGGTATATATTATTAAAATATCTATATTTCTTTCTATTGGTTTTGCCTTTTCATGTGTTAATAATTTATCTCCACTAAGATCCTATATCAATGTCTCACCATAGCTTGGAGATGGCTCTGGGTTCTCAGTATTGACATGTCCAAAGCAAGACTTTCCCCCTAAACCCTTCTTTCTGAACTTTCTGCTTTCCGTTGAGGGCACTACTATCCTCTAGTTAACCAGATTCAAAAACACTTTTTCTTCTGGTGACTTCTTCCTAATGGGTGGCATAGTGGGGAGAGAAGATCCATTTCTTATTCCTTGAGACCTCCAAGCTGGACCATCTGTCTATAAGGTCCAGAATATATTTGACTCCTAGACCTTTGGAAACTTACAAGGGTATAGCCTCCAATATATATACATATACATATATGTGTATATGTATATATTTCCCCCTAATATTCTTTACCAAAAATACAAGAACAAAGACAAGACAAAGAATGGGGGTTCATAATCACGGGTCACCTGTTGGCCTCAGATAGTGAGGGCCCAATGCTTCATAGTATTATATCTCTTCTCTCCCCAGAATGCCAGCTAATAGGGAGAAGTCACAGGAAGAGGAGGGGATGAGGTTCTGGTCTTCTTGTGCCTTTTAAATATAGCCACAGTTCTGTCTATGCATTTGCAGTCAGTTAAAGAAGCTCCTATTCACCATATTATTAGCTGAGTGGAACCAGTTACAGAAGGTCTGCCTGCACATACTCCAAATTTTTACAAGGTATTTCCATTACATGTCATCAAGATTCTCCCAGAAACAAATTCTTCAGTTTATTCCATGTGGAGAACTGTATCAGTGGTACTCTGCACATGTACATCAGGACTGGGGTCAGTGGCCAGACTCCCATCACACTCACAATGGGCTCTTGGCTTCGTGCTGGCTCAGGTTAAGAGGGTACCATTGCTCTGTTACATAGCTATGTAAATAGGCGAGTCTATACTATTTATATCTATCTATCTATCTATCTATCTATCTATCTATCTATCTATCTATCTATCTATCTATCTATCTGTCTGTCTGTCTGTCTGTCTGTCTGTCTGTCTGTCTGTCTGTCTGTCTGTCTGTCTATCTGACTAATATCCAAACCATACAATCTTTAAGGAAAATTATACTTTAGTACTTCAAAGATAAAACTATCACAATTGTTGGGTAATTTAAGGGCATCTGGAATATACTGACTAGAATGTCAGATAAGAAACTATTGGAAGGAACTGAAGATGTTATCCTGGTGAAGAGAGACTTAGGGAAATCCTAATATAGACAGTGATAGCTATCTTCAGATATCTAAAGGACTGTCATGGGGAAGAGAGAGCAGGACATTTAGCTTTGAAGAGGAGATTTAGGACTAATGAATATAAATTATGGAGAAGAAGATTTAAGCAACTAGAGATATCCAATGGTGGAATGGGGTGACTTTTTGAGATGGTGAATTTGTTGTCCCAAGAGGTGTTCAAGTAGAGTAGTATGATCACGAAAATATTTTAGGAGAATTTATATGGTGAATCAGAGGGGGGGTGTGTATTAGACATTAGATTGTCTCTGAGTTGGCTTTAGTTTGAGCATCTTATGATTATAATTATTTTAAGCAAATATTTTGATGACTAATGACTTGTGTGACATAGTAGGAGGTCAGACTTATTACTTCTGTCTATAGGATCACAGAATTAGAACTGAAAGGGGCCTTAGAGTCCATCATATCTTGCCTTCTCATTTCACAGGTGAGGAAACTGAGGTATAGCGAAGTTAAGGGATTTAGCTGAGGTCACCCAGGTTGTAAATGGCAGAGACTAGTACCCTTTCCATTGAGCCACATTTCTGCCAGCAAAGATTTTTGAATAAATAAGGTAATGAAGTGATGATATATGTGTGTATACACACAATGACTTATTTTTGACAGATTAAATATGATTAGCTTTGCCCATAGCCACTCTGAACCCACTTCCCTCTTGGCACTTGAAGAACCTAGGTGAGCCAAGCAGGTTCAGGGAATTCAAGGAACCAAAGGGCTTAAGGCTCCCACTCGCCTTAAGTCAATGTTGTCTAATGATTGCAGACCATTGGCAGAACACCTGTTTGTACAAAATGGTATGAGCTGTGTGGACTCCCTGCTTTGCCACCATCTTTGGATCCTTGCTTTGGACAGAGAAGGGAAAAACCTTATGTGTATCTTATCTGTAGGTGAATGTTAGGAAACTAGTTTGGTAAAGGCAGCTGGCTGGTTATGGATGACCTATATAATTAGGGCACTGTGAACTTTTACGCTGGTGGAGACAAAGGGAATCAAAGCTTTTTACGAGCACATAGTTTTATGGGACATAGATCAAGCTAACCATGGGGGTTAGCAGATTTCCTTGGGTGCCTGGACATGCTAGAACCAGCTCCTGTTGGCTTCTAAAAGAGGATTGTTAAATTTTCCATGTGAGCATTACATTTCAGAAATCAGCAAAAGCTACAGATTAGGCTTTGATTTATTGTTGTGTTGATAGTCAAGATTTAGAAAAGTGATGGAGAAAATATAAATTATGCATATTTAAATTTAAAAGCATCTTGCATACATTTCCCCGAGACCATTGTCAAAAATTTATCAATACATCCCTCACTCAATTTTGCTATCTCTGATCAATCTTCATCTTCCTCCTATGTGTGAAGAGTCTGATATAACAGATTTGTATCATTTGAGGGCAAAGTGGGCTGTGAATTTGCTTTGTTGGAGCAGAGAAAATTCCAATTCAGTAAATGTTCAGTAAACATTCAGTAAATGTTTAAAAGGGATCTGCTGTGTGGGAGACTCTGTGCTTGGTGTCAGGGAGCCAAAGATGAATGAGGAGGGTAACCCTGACTTAAGGGCTTACTATCTAGAAGGGGGAATTAGCTATATGTGCAAATGATGATGGAGTGGAATACAAGAAGGTCTTTGAAGTACAGAAAAGATTCTGGAAGAGTTCAAAGGACCAGGAGAGGTTGCTTTATGTGCGGTGGATGGGTATGGATGGACACACTCAATGGATGAAGTGGCATTTGAGTTAAACCTCCAAACCTGGGTTCATCAGGTGGACATGAGGGCGGTGTATGTTCCAGGAGGAGAGAACATCATGAGGAAGGGCTCAGTTATGGGAGAGTACAGACTGTCCAGCAAGTGGGGAGTAGCCCAAGCTTGACTGGAATTTGGAGCATGTGACAGTCATTAGGACAATGCTCTTAGTGTGCAAAGGCCTTTACATTCATGATCTCATTTGAGTCTCCTAACAACCCTGCTGGGTATGTGCTGCAAGTGTTATGATCATCCCCATTTTAAAGAGGGAGAAATCAGGGCTCCATGATCACTCAGCCAGAAAGCCTCCCACATAGCATTCAAATCAGGTGTCTAGCAATCTCTTCACTGCTTCTTGGATTATCTTCCAAGACTTCCGGGGAATGCACACTTGCCTGGATTGAGACAAGCTTCCCTTGAGGCCATGCACCCTAATGAATAGAGTGTTGGATTTGGGATTAGAAAAGACATGGGCTTGGGTCTTGGATCTTAGCTACGTGGTCATGGGCAACTGAAGCCTTGGTTTCCTCATTTGAGTTTTTATGAGCCTCAAATGAAGTAATGCATGTGAAGGGCTTGGCAAGCTTAAAATTGCCATGTAAATGTTATTGTTTTATTGTTATTCTCCTGGAACCCTTCTCTTCTGATGTCAAATTCTGGCCCTAATACTTCCTGGTGTATGATCTTGGGCAAGATCCTTTATCTCTTTAAGCCTTAGCTCCCTCTTCTCTAGAATGGGGATCATAATACATGCAGTGCTAAGGGCACAGATTTGTTAGTCTCAAGGGAGATCATGTATGTTAAGTGATATATAAATTTAGTCATTACTACTATTATTACCACCTAGCTGGGTAGGGGCTAGAGTATTGGCCATTGAGTCAGGGAGACCTGAGTTCAAATGCCCAAGTGATCTGGGAATTAGTGAGGAAATGTGGGTGATATGGAAAAAGGAGATATTCATAATTGTTTTGAAGCCTCTTTTCCTGCCTTCAAGGTTCAGCTCAAGTGTGAAGACCTATCTTGATCCTTCCAATTGCTAGTGCCCCAGTAAGGGAAACTGAGGCATCTAGGTGGTTTGGTAGATAGAGCACTGGGCCTGGAGTGGGCAATTACATATGCCCAACCTGTCTCTTCTTACCTTTCTCCTAGTTCAGACTCAGCATTATTATTTTTTGGATTTTCTTGTTGCTATCTAGAAATGCTGTAAATTTTTGTGGGCTTATTTTGTTTCCTGAAACGGTAGCTAGTATCTTCCCTTCCAAACGCTTATCTCTCCTGTTAGAATGTAAGCCTCTTGAGACAATGGATCACTTATTTCTTGTTGTTGTTGGTTTTTTTTTTTTTTGCTTTTTGGAGGGGAGAAGGCAGCGCAATTGGGATTAAGTGACTTGCCCAAGGTTACACAGTTAGTAAGTGTTAAGTGTCTGAGGCTGGATTTGAACTCAGGACCTCCTGACTCCAGGGCTGGTGCTCTGTTCAGTGCCCCACCTAGCCACCCCAGATAATTTGTTTCTTTATATTTGTATCTCTAGTACCTAGAACAGTTCCAGGAACATAAAGGGGATTAGCAAATACTTGTTGATTGATTGAATTTGAGGAACAAGGTCACGGAGAGTAAGACCAACTTTGTCGATGACACTTTTTTTTCCTCCAAAGAAATTTTCCTTACCCAGTCACAAGAACAAGGGTGAGAAGGTACTCTTTTAAATGTGATTGGTCCCTTTTTCACCAAGTAAGGTGCAATATTAGTGACCTTTGAGTCCCTTTGCAGGTTTCCTAAGGAATAGATAGGCAGCAGTGAATAGAGCCTTGAGCCTGGAGCCAGGAAGACCTGAGTTCAAATTTACCCTTAGACACTTACCAGCTATGTGACCCTGGAAAGTCACTTAGCCTCTGTCTGTCTTGGTTTCCTCATTAGTAAAGTGGGGACAATAATAGCAGCTACCTCTCAAGGTTGTTGTGAGAATTAAACGAGATAATACATGTAAAGCACTTTGCAAACCTTGAAGTGCTACATAAATGCTAGCTATTATATTCCAATAAAGCAACTTGAAATATATGGGCAAATGGGATCTGGGTAAAGTGAAGGAGATCTGTATCTATAGATCTTTGTAGATATCTATGTATCTATAGATCTTTCCTTAATTATAGGCTAGCCTGTTCTGGGTGAGAGTCATATCAGAAATGGAATGTGTTATTCTTTGCAAAAAGTTGACACTGAGCAGCTGATCTTGGGTTGCCTTGATTTGTTAGCCAAGTATTATGAAGCAATAGGGGTGTAGCAGCAAGCACCCCAAGCACGTCCTCAGGGTTTGCTGCTCACACAGGTTCTTGGATCTGCTTTGTTAAAGGAAAGCAACTCAAAATGGGTTAACAAGCTTACTTTAATCAGTCAGACATATATCGTTTACCTTGTTCAGGAGAAAAGGTCAGCACCCTGAACCTCAAAGTATACAGGCATAATTATCAAGACAGAAACATCAAGTAGACAGATTTCCAAACTGTCCAACCATTACATCCATACCCAGTCAACATCTGGGTTTCCACATCTGGGTTTTTCATAGCCGGGGGACTCTCAACAACGGCTTCCCAGAATTCAGATCAAATCACAGAACACTTCTCAAAGTGAGTCCCAAAACAAAGCTACACATCAGGGCTTATATAGCCTTCTCCTGGCTCAGAGAATGTAACAACCTTATTGACTCACTGGCCAATCAAGAAGTATCTACTGAAAAACAAGCCTCCCCCACCCCAGGCTTCAGGTGCACATTAGCCTAGGGGCAGGGAAGATCTTTAAAATTTACATTCTTATTACAAGGGGGTGGAGCATCCGTCTACCATGTCATCAGGAAGCTTCTTCATTGGCTGAGATTGAGTCAAGGACTAGATAACGAATAAACCAATGAACTTGATTTAACCTCCAGAGCTCAGGCAGGGGAATCCCAAAATCCACTGAGGCATGGCCTAAACAGGAGATGGCATTGTCTTCTGTGGTTTTGAGGAGAGCTTGACCTAGGAAGCATCATAAGCCTGGCCAAGCCTAAAGAACTTTAGCTGAGGGATGGGTTAGAAAGCTTAGGTGGCATTCCCCTCTGGGAATGAATGGATTTCTTTTATTCTCTTGGGGAATTTCCTACCCTGGATTCCTGGAACAGGGTAGAAGACTAGAGGTCAAATAAAATGAGTAGCCACAAAAAAGAAAGGAAAAGAAATTTATTAATAAAATACCTAGGAAGCCTGCTTGTGGGTAGCAGCTTTAGTATAGTTCAATAAACATTAAATGCCTACTCTGTGCCAGTCACTGTGCTAAATTCTGGAGCCTCCTGAGGAAATGGTACTTGGATCTGGATCTTGTTTTATCATCTGCTTAATCAGTGAAGATATTAGTACTTGGGCTTTTGCTTGTGGTTCTTGAGGATAGCCTGTTGTAAAACCCTTCCCAGAAGAAAGAACAAGGCTGCCATTTTAATCTTACAATATGTTTCTAAGATAGTGTGTATTTCTCCCTTTACATTGCACATTTTTAATTACCTTATGCTGTTATATTATTGATGAATGTGCATATTTTCATCTCCCTTGTAAATGAACCCTCCAAAAGGCACTCCTACTTTGGAGTGTGTTAAGACAAGCTGTTGAAGTATGACAAGATCTGTTACCCAGATATGTCATCAGGGGCTGAGAAAGAGCTCTGGTAATTAAGGTTTGGGTCAAAGTCAGAAAGGCTAGTCTTCTGGATGGGAATTAAGAGGAAGAGCAGTGGCCATGGACGATAACCAATGGTTAGGAATGGCCTAAAACACTTGGCCAGTTCCTTTGTTATTCACAGGCACAAACAGCTAGAATGTAGATTAAAATATAATCAGAACAAAGGAGTTATTTAAAGAATTAAGTGAAATTGATGAGAACTGGCTTCTAGCTGGGGGCTCTGTGAACAGGTGGCACATGAATTGGGCCTTGGAGCAAGGGAAAAATTGGAACAGTTAAAGATGGGAGGAAAGTCTTTTCTGGGCTTGGGAGTAGCTTGAACAAAGTCATGCCATTCCCAGGAAAGGAGAGGACCTGATGAGAATGGGGAGCAGGTCTTGCTTGACTATATTATAGAGTACATGAATTAGAGCAGTATGAGATTGGCAAGTCAGGTTGGGGCAGGAATGGTTTGGTTATTGTCCTTCATTCTTTTTTTTTTTTTTAAAGCAATCAGGGTTAAGTAACTTGCTCAAGGTTACACGGCCAGTTATTTCTGGGTGTGGTGCTGAGTATCTGAGCCCGGATTTGATCCTGGTCATCCCAACACTGGGGCCGATGCTCTTACTCGCTGAGCCACCTGACCGCCCCTAAGCAATTGGGGTTAAGTAAGTTGCTCAAGGTTACACGGCCAGGTGTTTCTGGGTGGGTGCTAAGTGTCTGAGCTCGGATTCGATCTCCAGGTCATCCTGACACTGGAGCTGGTGCTCTTACTCGCTGTGCTACCTGGCCGCCCCTGTTGTCCTTCATTCTTAAAGAGGACCAAAAGACATCATTATGTTAGAATCAAGTGTGTTTGACTGTGGCCGATCAGACCAATACAAGCTCGGAATGCTCCACGATAGGTTAAGCACAAATAGTCCATGTGAACCATTGGGGTGGATTCTCTAAATGTGCACATCTTCTGTTTCTTTCAAACTACTTCAGTTCTTTTTTTTTTTTATTCTGGAAAACTTTTTATTATAGGTTGAATGGGACACAGCTGGACACAGTAAGTTAGATGGTTCCAATTTTGTTGGCGACATCTAAAGCATCATAGTCTGGAGCAAGTCAGACATAGGCCTTCTTCTCTCCATCAGGACAGATCAGTGTTGACCTTGGCCACATCGATGTCATACAGCTTCTTTACCACCTGCTTGTTCTGATGCTTGTTGGCCTTGACGTCCACAATGAAGAATAGGGTGTTGTCCTCAGTCTTTTTCATAGCAGTCTCAGTGGTCAAAGGAAACTTAATGATGACATAGTGATCAAGCTTGTTTCTCTAAGGGGCACTCTTCTGAGGGTATTTGGGCTACCTTCGAAGTCTTAGTGTCTTGGGTTGCTGGAAGGTGGGGGATGTTTGGATCTTCTTTTTGTGGCCATGGACACCCTTCAGCACCACCTTCTTGGCCTTCAAAGCCTTGGACTTGGCTTCTCTCTTGGGGGGGACAACAGCTTCCTTCTTCACCTTCGGTGCCATCTTGGGGGACAAACTACTTCAATTCTTAAGCAGGAATGAGCAGGAACTTGAATGTCAGGTTCAAGAGTTTATAACTTATTTGGTTTATTTATAATTTATTTAGGTTACAGGGAACTATTAAATGCTTTTGAAGAGGACAGTGATGTTATCAGAGCAGCACTACAGGAAAGTTTCTTGGGCAGAAAGTTGAAGGATAGATTAGAGAGGGATGAGACTGGAGGCAGGGGAAAGACTGAGGAAGTGATTATAAAATTGGGGAGAAGTGATAGAGACTTGAATTAGGACAGTGGCAATGGGGTGGAGAAAAGGACAATATGGGACAGGGGAGGCAAACCTGGAGCCTCAAGGCCCCATGTGGCCCTCTAGGTCCTCACGTGTGACCCTTTGGCCAGTTTGGGTTGGCCATACTTGAGGACCTAGAGGTCCACATGTAGCCTCAAGATCAGGGTTCCCCACCCCTGAGATGGAAGACCTGTTGTGGAAGGGAGCCTGACACTTGAAAATGGAGGGATGCTAAATGAATTTTATGTAGAACCCCAACCTTAGTCTTTATAATATCATGTTTTCAAATTTATGTTATTTAACAAGTGAGTTATAACAATGACTCATTATATAGCACTTTAAAGTTTTTCAAAGCACTTTCCATCTGCTGCCTTATTTGATGCTCAGAATAACCCTCAGAAATGGGTACTATTCTTATCCCCATTTTGTTGTTTTTCAGTCCTGTCTGACTCTATGTGACCCCACGGACCATACTCCAGTAGCTTCAAAGATACTGGAATGGTTTGCCATTTCCTTCTCCAGTGGATTAAAGCAAAAAGAGGTAAGTGACTTGCCCAGGGTCACACAGCTAGCTAACTGCCTTTGAACTCAGGTCTTTCTGACTCCAGGCCCAGTGGTCTAGTAACCTAGCTGCCTCCTCACCTCCATTTTACAGATGAGGAAACTGAAGTTGACATTGATTAAGTGCCTTGCCCAGTAAGTGTCTAAGGCTGGGTTTGAACTCAGGTCTTCCTGATTCTAAGCCTACAGTTGTCAGGAACCCTAACTTCTTTTTTTGAGACTTTCTATATTATTCCTTTCCACACTGTGTTCCAGCCAAACTGGCCTGCTTGATAATTCCATATACATACTATTTCATTTCCCTCCTCTGTACCTTTGCCCAGACTGTGCCCCATGCCTGGAATATTTTTTCTTTTTTTTTTTTTTCTGCTTTTGGAGGGGGGAAGGTAGTGCATTTGGGGTTAAGTGACTTGTCCAAGGCCACATGGCTGGTTTTGTGTTAAGTGTCTGAGGCCGGATTTGAACTAAGGTCCTCCTGACTCCAGGGCTGGTGCTCTATTCACTGCACCACATAGCTGCCCCTGGAATGTTTTTTTTCTTGAAATTCTTAGCTTCTTTCAAGACTCAGCTCATGTGGCCCCTGCTACACAAGGTCTTTTCTAATCTCTCTAGTTGTTCTTCCCCTAATTACATTGTATTGACTTTGTATTTAGTTATCTATGTATCTGCTGAAGCCTCATGTACAACGTAAGCCTGTCTTCAGGAAGAAGCAGGGAAAGTTTTTTTTTTTGTCTTTCCATTATTAGTGCCTGGTATAGAGACTAGCATAACTTAAGTTGTCCAATAAATGCTTTTTTTTTCTTTTTGGAGGGCAATTGGGGTTAAGTGACTTGCCCAAAGTCACATGGCTAGTTAAGTATGTCCAGTGTCTGAGGGCGGATTTGAACTCAGGTCCTCCTGACTCCAGGGCTGGTGCTCTATTCATTGTGCCACCTAGCAGCCTCCCAATAAATGCTTTTTAAAATTGAATTGAGCTTTCCTGCTGCAAGTTTCTGTCTTCAGTGGCTATCTCTTCCTGGACTGGGCTGTACAGGACTCTGACTTTCCTCTGGATTTGTTCGTTACTTTTATAAGATCTTTTTCTTCCAATTCACTGTCAGACTATTGTCATTCTCTTAGTGTTGCTGTTTGAATAACTCAACAAACATTCATGCACACTTATTCATTATGCGCAAAACATTTTATGAGGCATCAGTGCTGTAGGGGAGATAGAATATTTAGAGAAGTCAGCCTGGCACAGTGGTAAGAAACCTCAGGCCTGCCACTGGTATTTATTTGAAAAATGAGGACTAGATGAAAAAATTGGACTAGATGATCTGTAAGATCTCTTCAGGTCCTACATCCATTCTCACATGTAAGTCCTTGCCCTCATGGAGCTGATAGTCTAGCAGAACAAGCATAAGTAAGGGGGCTTGACCTGCATATGCCTGGATTGTCCAACAATGGAGGCACCTTGTTTCCCTGAATTCTCTTTCCACATGAATGAGAGTGACCTCCTTTGATTTTAAAACTGGCCCAACTAGTCAGTGTCTCTCTTTCCTGTGTATTTTCTTGCTGCGTCCAGAAGTTCATAGTTTACCCTTAGCACAGGCCCCATGAAATGAATCAGGTTGGTGGCATGCCTTCCCCCTCTCTCCTTTTACACACCATTTCTGGGGTGTTTACCTTGTTGTCTTTCAATTTTTCTTCTCAATTTCAGGTACAAGCAATGGGTGGCCTGATGTCCAAGCCATGGTAGCATGAAAGTCAAGAGTTCATTGCTGGCCAGCCAGTGTGGTAGGGAGAAACCCTGAGAAGCTGGGGGTCTGGGACTTGAACCAAAACTTCTAGTTTGGACTTGGAATGTGAGATTAGGCTCTATAGGAACCAAGCTAAGCTATGAACCAAATCTCCTTTTCTACCCAGAGACTGAGGTGCTATGGGGGAGGATCAAGCCCCGTGTGTTGGGGGGATAAGTTTGCAATTTTATAGTTATACCTTTGAAGTAAATATTTCTTTAAAAAAGTGAATCTGACTGTTATTGCTTAAATGGAACTGAGATATAGGAGACCACTGCCTTCATTTGGGACAATACCACTGGTAAGGGCTGGAGCCATTTGCAGAGAGCCTAGACCCCCTCCAGTCCCCTTAAATGTACCAGAAAACCTGGGGATGAGGGAGTAGCGACATACCTAACCTTCAGAGGCCAGGGTAGTCAGTGTTACACATAAATTAAAAATATATACAATATTACATTATAAATGCATGTATAAAGAGAGTTATGGAGTAAAGTGCTACAGGTTGTTTAGGGACACAGGGAGGTGTGAGCTGGCAGCCAGAGGAAGCTTCATGGAAGAGTATTTGAGCTGAGTTTTAAAGAATTTTGGTAAGAGTTCAGCAGAATAAGGTAAGAGGAGGACCTTCCAGGCTGTACAGTGTGAACAGTGTGAGCAAGGCCACAGAGGCAGGAGAATGTCAGGCAGGTTCAGAGTTCAAAGGGTCCTCCCTAGTATAGAGTTATCCCAGAATCTCATATGTGGAAAGGGCCTCAAAGGCCACTAGGCCTTTGCATCCACCAGCTTGCATCTCAATAGGACCCCTCCCCTCCCCCTCCTCTCCCCTCCTTCTCCCACCTCTAGCTGCCCCAGCATTCCCCAATGAGTGAGTCTAGAGCCTCTGCTTGGAGGCTTCTAGTGACCGAGGGGGGAAGCCACCACCTCCCAAGGCAGCCCTAATTATTATTGCTCTAATGGTTAGGAAGTTTTCCCATGCATGGAGCAAAATCTGTCTCTCTGCAATTTCTACCCAATGCTCCTAATCCTGCTCTCTGGGACTAAACGTGACAAGGTGAATCCCCTCCTCCAAAGAGCAAATCCAATCTTACATCTAATATTTGTTTTTGATTTTTGAAAGTTTTGAATTTAATAAATACCCAAATAAAATGGGTATTTCCATATAAGCAGAATAGAAAAAAAGATTGTCCATGAAATTATGATTCAGGTACCTACAGCTTCCTTTTAGGTATGTAATAAATTCAGTACCACATCAAATATCTGACGACAGCTATCAGATTTGTCCCTGTGTCACCTTTGGCTTTCAAAGAGCACCATCATCACCTACCAATACAGTAGAATACTTTCAGAAGTCAATAATCACCTCTTAAAATAGCTTATATTAAAAAAATGAACTTGACACCATCTCAGATAGATAATATGGTTTTAAAATGTTGTTAGCACTGTGAATTTTCCTATGGACTTTAGACATGGAAAGTACCTGAGAGATCATCTAATCACACCCCCTTTTCATCTTCTAGATGAGGAAACTGAGGGTCTGAGAGAGAATTTTTGAGGAGGCCTTAGAGGTTTGAGAATAGGAGTTTTGGAAATACTGAGAATAGAGTGGACAAGAGAGTCAATGGAAGAATAAAAGTTTGGTCATGCAGTATCAAGAGCTGAAGTGGGGGCAGCTAGGTGCAGTGAATAGAGCACCAGCCCTGGAATCAGGAGGACCTGAGTTCAAATCTGGCCTCAGGCACTTGACACACTTACTAGCCGTGTAACTTTGGGCAAGTCACTTAACCCCAATTGCCCTCCAAAAAGAAAAAAAAAAAGAATTGAAGTGAGTTAACACGAATTTGTAGTAGCTGAATTCAATATGATTGTACAACTTCTTCACTGGCATTCAGTATTGTAAAAGTATGAGCAGGGAAGATAGATAGTCAAGATAATACAGAGTTGAATGACGGCAGGACAAGGGGACAATGGAGTCAAGGGTAGAGAACAGTGTATAGGTGAATGAGTTAATTAACCAATTTAAAGTCAAAACTGTTAAGGGAGGAAAGTGAGGTCAATGCAACCATGATAGGTTGGGAGAACAGGGATGGAAGCATGAAAGAGAGAAGGACAGGAGATTATGATCAGAGAGATGAATTTCAAATTTCCAAAATCATGTCGATGGCAATTAGAGATGATGAGATTTAAGATATGGATGTAGGTGGTGTAGTGGCAACCACACTGGCACACCCAGGATGACTGCTGGCACAGGTTCTTAGATCTACTTCACTAGGAAAGACAGCTGTTTAAGGGGTCAGCAATCTTTCAAAATTACATTCACTAGTTCAGGGGATAAGTCAGTACCCTGAACTTCAGAGAAAATACAAACAGAGAAAATACAAGTAGAGGAATAAAGATCAACAGATAGGGCCCTTACTGCCTGAATCAACTATACAGTGTACATAGTACATACATCCCCGGATCAAGAGAGCCTTTACATCTGAGCAGTACGGGAAGCTCTGAACATATGGTCACATAGAATCTTTAAAAAAAATTTTTTATTTTTTACTTTTTGCTTTTTTTGGAGGGGAGAAGGTAGAGCAATTGGAGTTAAGTGACTTTCCCAGGGTCACATGGCTAGTTTTGTGTTAAGTGTCTGAGGCCAGATTTGAACTCAGGTCCTCCTGATTCAAGGGCCAGTGCCCTATTCACTGTGCCACCTAGCTACCCCAGTCACTTAGAATCTTGACCAGGGAATCACGAGATACTTCTCATAAGTGAGTCCCCAAAGCAAAATACCAACTCAGAGTATATATACACTTCTCAGAGCCAGAAGGCATCAAAACCCTCCTGACTCAGTGCTTAATTAGAAATTAGCAAAAGATGTGAAAGCCTTCCTACAAGCAAGCCTCTCCTAAGCAAGCTTCCCTTAATGGGCTCCAAGTGAGGCCTATTAATGGGTGGGGAAGATCTTAAATCCCATTAACATTACCGGTGACTGAGACAGAACGAAACTGGCAGGCAAGGGAACTATGGTGTTTGATGAATCGGGATGCCAGAGTCTCTGGGGGGGGACATCTTCCCGTATATTGAGGTCCTCAGGTATGGAGTTAGTGCTTGGGTTAGAAAGGAAGGTTCTGAGGCAAGTACTGATCCTTTGAGAAAGGAGGTACAGATGATGTGGAGGCATGCTGATAGCAGCAACAGGAACATGGACCAGATGATACAGATGAAGGGAGTGAACCTGAAAGAAAGAGAATTTATAAATTATAGTGGCAAAAAAAGAATGTCAGAGGCAGGGATATTCCACCTCTTTTTCCTGCCCCAGTGTATCAATAGTCATGAGAGAAGGAACAACCAATATAGGAGATGTCCAGGGACACAGTGTCTTCTGAAGAAACTCAGATTATCATGAGCATCAGAAGATGAAAGAAGAAAGCAATGATAAAATTGGAGTTTATTAATGATTACTCAGCAATTTCAGGAGGTACCATGGAAAGAGGTGGTAGAGAAGGAAAGGGATGGGATTGAGTTGGATGGTGGAGAGAGTAGGGGGAGAAGAAAACATGGAGCTATTTAGAGGTTACTGTGGATTTCCTGGCATTGAAAGCCCTCCACAATTCCATTTCAGTCTTCTACTCCTTCCCACCAGAAACTTTACTCTTCAGTCAAACTAGTCTACTCTCTTTTTCTTGAACACACCCTATACTTTGCCATACTTTAGTTCACCTTGTTCCCTGTGTCTAGAATGTCTTCCCTCTTTTTTGTCTGCTAAATTCTACCCATCCTTTAAAGCCCCATTTGAATGCTACTTTCTCTAGAAGGCTTCTCTGATCCCAATCTCTTACCAATTTGGTAATCACCTTTCTCCCTTGCCCTTACTGAACACACGATTTGGTGTACTTGTGTAATATTTAATATAACCAGTGTATGTTTCATATCTTTTTACTCAATTTTTAGCTTTGAAATATTGTTTGAGATGCTTAAATTCAAATCAGTTACCTGTTGAATCCTGATTTGATTTTCTTCTCCTTTCCTGGGCTGAGCTGCCCTGGCTGGTGAGTGAAGGCACACTCAGCTACCTCATTACACTTGGTTGGCCTTGGACCATGTATCACATACTATCTCATCATCTATCCTGTAACTCTACGTATCCTCTTCCCTCCATTACTCTTTTCACCTCTTGCTATGATCTCAATAATCAAATCAATACTACTATGCCATCATTGTTTCTGGAAAGCTAATGTTAATTTACTTCCCCGTGTATCAAATCACCATCCTTGTCACTCCCTAGATATGCCCTTCCTGGTCTCTAATCCCTATATATGTGCTGTTTCTCCTAGTAGAACATAATCTCTTTAAAGGAAAGATCCATCTCACTATTGTATTGCATTTCCAAGACTTACTACAGAGTCTGGCAGATAGTAATTGTTCAGTAAATGCTTATTGAATTCCTTCCTTCCCTCCTTCCTCTCTTTCTCCTCTTCCTTCCTCTCTCCCTTCACTATTTCCTTTCTCTCACTCTCTTCTTTCCTTATTCCCTCTCCCTTCTTTTCTCCCTCCATTTTTTCTTTTCCTTCTTTCCTTCCTATTCTCTGTTCTAGTCCCACTACCAACATTCCTACTTCAGGTTCTCATCACTGCATTCTGGAAGCATTATAGTAGTACCTTAATTAGTTCTTCCTACTTCCAGTTCCTCTCCCTTCCTTTCAATCCATTCTACACATGTCTGCCAGGCTAATCTTAAAACATGACTTTTATTATCTCACACTAATGCTTAAATTTTTTTGGGGGGGGTGTTCCCTGGTGCTTACAGATTAAGGTCCAAATTCCTGAACTTGATCTTGAGGATTGTCTCCAATTTAACCCCAGTTTACAAAGTCAATTGAGTGGCTCAGTAGATAGAGTGCTCAGCCTGGAGTCAGGAAGACTTGAGTTCAAATCTGGCCTCAGACATTTACTGACTATGTGACCTTGGGGGAAGTCACTTAACTTCTGTTTGCCTCAGTTTCCTAAACTTTAAAATAGGGGAAACAACAGGACCTATCTTGAAGAGCTGTGAGGATCAAAGGAGATATTTTCAAAATGCTTAGGACAATACCTAGCACATTGGAGGTGATATAAATGATAGCTATTATTATTATTTCTCAATTTAATTGAACAAATATCTATTAAGCATTTGCATTGTAAAAAAGCACTGTGCTAGGCACTGAGGGAGTAATAAAGATCAACCCTTCTCCTTGAAGAACTTAAAATCTACATGTGGGAAATAGAACATGAACTTTGTCAACCTGACCAGAACCGGAATGTAACCTGTGGGTGGCTGGAGCTGAACAAAATAGGCCAGAGACAGGAGGGTTAGGAATCAAACAGAAGTTTAATTTCAAAGTGAGATAAAACAGCTTGCAAGCAAGGACATATGTGGTGGGGGGTGGGGGTGGAGGTGGGGAGTGGTGGTGGTGTCCCAGGCAGTATGGGGAGATTTTAATGCTTATACCAATGGCTGCACAGTGAGCTGTAGCCCTGACAATGAGGGGTAACAGCAATAATGTGACAAGTGTGATTCATAGCAGGACTTCACGATGGGTACTTGTCTGAGTTCAGAGAACACCTGGTGCTGGTATGAAACAATTCTGGGATTTTGCTGGGGCTGAGATCATCTAGAGGGTAAGAGCAAAGGATTATTGTTATGCCAAGCTCAGGGCACTGCTTGCTTGCTGGACCTTGGCCCTGGAAAACAGGGTGTCTCCTAATATCTTGACAACTTATATCTGTTATGGGGCATCAAAGATGGTGTCATTCATGTGGAAGATGCTATGGAGCTGCCTTTGGGAGATGGTAGGACTGGAGACATTCTATATTGGCCTTCCATTGTGCTTGAGAATAGCCTTTTCCCATTGCCTAAAACCTTTTTGTGTCTTTAGAGTGACCAGACTCCTCATGCAGCATTGGGTTTATATCTGGGAAGCGAGGTGACTATCATTTAGAGCTGGTGATACAATGCAGCAAGGGAGAGGACTTTAGAACTTTCTTCTCTCCCCTTTTTTCCCTCTCCCTTTGTAAAAGTTGTTTGATGTTAAATGGTTAAAGGGAAGTGAGATTCTAGTCACTAAGCCCCTACAAATTGGAGGAACACAGTTGGTGGGAGCTTGAGCCAATGGAAAAGAAAAGAGATTCCCTAACCCCTCAGGGGATGTGAGAACTGGGACCAAAGTCAACCATAATATAATTCTAAAACAACTAGGGTGTGAAAGGCATACATTGTGTTCTAAGGAATTCAAAAGTAGAAGTTATCAATGTTGACTGAGAAGACCATCTAGAGCTTATCTCTTCCTACTTAAAAGGCCTTAGCCTAAAACGACCAGGGTCTCCCCTTGCATCCTGGGTCATTGTTATGGGAATGGTAATTTAAGATCTTTCCTGCCCATAGGCCCTTTGATAGGCTTAAGTGACTCTGAGAACCTTCCCAGATTTGAAAATATACTCTGCCCCCTAGTAGGCTGAATGTGGTCACCTGGAGCCTGTGGCAGGAGGCTTTTTTTTTTTCAGGAAAGCCCACACCTTGATACTTTTGATTCGGCACTGGGTCAAGAGGGCTGTGACATTCTCTGAGCCAGGAGAAGGCTATATAAACCCTGATGTGAGATTTTGTTTTGGGGCTCACTTTGAGAAGAATCATGTGATTTAATCATATGAGACTCTGGGCAGCTGTTGAGCCCCCTGGCTTTGAAAACCCAGATGTTGGTGCTTCCCTCTCTGGTAACTGACTAGGTATGAATGTAATGGTCAGACAGTTGGAAGCCTGTCTTGGCTGATCTATTTCTCTGTCTGCTTGTAACTTGTTTGTATTCTCTGAAGTTCAGGGTGCTGACCTTTTTTCCCCTGAACTAGGTAAATGACATATGTTTGATTAAAGCAATATTGTTAACCCATTTTGAGTTGCTTTCTTTTAGAAAAGCAGATCTAAGAAACCGTGTTGGCAGCCACCCTGGGGATGCTGGGGTGCTTGCTGCTACAGTCATCTCTAATCATCCTGATGAATATCTGACCACTGGACCCAGATGGCTCTGGAGGACAAAGTGAGACTGGTGACCTTGCACAGCCCTCTCTCACTTAAATCAAAGTCAACTTTAAGTCATGTCATCATTTCCCTGATGCCATGGTCCTCTTCAGAAATGAAGGACAAACACAACCCACACCAATTGCTCTAGATAAACGGATCTCTTCATTGTGCTCTGAACATAGCTTGTAATTTTCTCTGTCAATACTTTTCTCCTTTCTCTCCAGTATCCAATTTCTCCCTATACTTAATGCCTAGTCAAAGTACCTCTTACTCTATGAAGAATAAAGGCAGCTAGGTGGTGTCATAGTACACAGAAAGCTTTCCCTGGAATCAGGAAATTCAAATTTGGTCTGAGACATTTCCCAGCCATGTCACCCTAGGTATGTCACTTAACCTTGTTTGCCTGTTTTCCTCATCTGTAAAATAAGCTGAAGAAGGAAATAGCAAACCACTTCAATATCTTTGCCAATAAAATCCCAAATGGGGACACGACGGGTTTGATAAGACTGAAATAACTGAACAACAAATGCTCTATGAAGCCTTCTCAAATGAATCCAACCCATAATGTTTTCACTCTTTTTGAATCAATAGCTTTTAAAATTTATTCTTATTAGATTATAATTATAATTATTTTCATTTGGCAAACACGGTCTTGATTAATCAATGATTCATTCATTCAATGAGCAATTCATTAAGCAACTCCTCTATGCAAAGCCTATTTTAAAAACACTAAGGGTAAAATAACATGGCACCAACACTGCATTAGCTGAAGAATCAAAATTGTGGCTCATCTAAATGGAGATGAAAAGATGAATGGGGGACCCAAGTGCATCCTGGTGTGGTATGACTAAGCACCAAACAAGCATGATTTGTGTGTAGGGAGTAGTATAAAAGATTATATTCAAGGGATATAGAACTGGAAAATGAAATGGGCTGATCACATAGGAAGAATGAGTGACAGCAGTTGGAATGCTTCAGTGGTACTTAGGGAATTTTTTTTAATTTAAAATTTTATTTTTATAATCTGAACTTAGAAAGAGAGAGAGAGAGAGAGAGAGAGAGAGAGAGAGAGAGAGAGA
>NW_027187353.1:12033518-12110568 GCF_028583685.1 Petaurus breviceps papuanus
AGAGAGAGAGAGAGAGAGAGAGAGAGAAAGAGAGAGAGAGAGAGAGAAGAGAAGAGAAGAGAAGAGAAGAGAAGAGAAGAGAAGAGGAGAGGAGAGGAGAGGAGAGAACAGAAGAGGAGACAACAGAAGAGAAGAGGAGAGAAGAGAACAGAAGAGAACAGAAGAGAAGAGAAGAGGAGAGAAGAGAAGGGAAGAGGAGACAACAGAAGAGAAGAGGAGAGAAGAGAACAGAAGAGAAGAGAAGAGAAGAGAAGAGGAGAGAGCATTTTCATATACAAAGCAGAACCTCCTGGGGGAAAAAGATTCTATATGAAGTTGTGAATCTCCATTTCATAATGCTTGTTTTTTTTTTTTTGAGTAAGTATGTAATACATCTTATACTTTCAAAACTGTCTTTCTTTTCTGTGCTTTCTTTTGAACTTCTGTCCTCTTCTGTGCATTTATAAAAGCGTTATGATGGCCATCTTTTCTGCGGAGGGGCATTACTATTGCCAAACCACCTTCTCCTCAACTACTCTAACCAATTAACTAAAAGAAGGGAAGAAAAAAACTCTTTTAACAAATTAGCATAGTCAAGCAAAGTGATTCTACATAGTTCAAAAATATATGTCTCTGCATCCTGTCCATCACCCCTTTGTCAGTAGGTGGATAATGTACTTCAAGCTAGGTACTTTGGTGGCATGACTGGTCATTGCTTGGAGGAGACTTCTCCAGACTTTGTTCTTTTTCTTGACAATGTGCTATTCTTGTATGACCTGTTCTCCTGGCTCTCTCTTTCTCTTTTTATTTTTTTAATAATAAGAGGAGGGAAGGCAAGGAAATTGGGATTGTGACATACACAAGGTCACACAGCTAGTAAGTGTGTCAAGTGTCTGAGGCCCAATTTGAATTTGGATCCTCTTGAATCCAGATGCCCCTGGGGTCTTTTTACTTAATTTTACATCAGTTCCTACTATCCAAGTTCCTCTGAAATTCTCTTTTGTAATTTCTTATAACGCAAAAATATTCCCTGACATTCATAAGTAGCTATTTTCTTAGCCATTCCCCCTGTGTCTATGATGCAATCTAAGGTATCTCCTTATATTCTAATTAGTTTCTTTTCTCCTCCCCTTTTTTAATGTACATTATGATCTGGAAATGTGTTTTGTTTATGAGTATTCTCTCCATGGTGTCGTCGTTGTTGGGTCACTCTATTTTTCTCCCTCTCTTCTTCATTTTTTCTCTCTATTTTCTATGTCTCCCTTTTTCTCTTCTGTCTCTTTCTCTCTCTATTTTTCTCCCTCTCTCCCTTCCCTATCTCTGTGAGAAAATGGAGGTGGCAAACATAGGCCACTTCTTTGAGAAGTTTGGCTTTTTAATGCTTTCCCCCAATTTATCTTTGGCTCCAGCCATACTTTATAGACAATTCTTACTCTTCTATTTCATACTCTATGTTCTAGTCAGACTGGCCTTATCTCAGTACCTGAACTTGGTTGCACCTCCCACCTCTGAGTCTTTGCACAGCTTGTGCCTGGACCTGAAAGGCTCTTCCTCCTGATTTCCTCCTCTCGGAATCCCTCCCTTCATTCAACCCTCCTTCAAGCACTACCTTCTCAAGAAGGTCTTTTCCTATCCCCCAAATTGCTAGTTTTCTATCTCTCACCAAATTATCTTACATTTATTGTTTACATACCCCCCTGTGTATCTATCCTCTCAGTCTGATGCAAGCACCTTGAGACAGGACATGGTAACTCTTTCTTTTATATCACTAGTAGCTGGAGCAGGACCTTGAACAAGATAAACTCTTAATAAGTACTTGTTAAATTGAATTTGTTGAACCTCTCTGAGTTTTCTTACACAATACTCCACCTCCCATCGATGTGTCTATGCCCTGGCTGTCCTGATGCTTCCAATGCACTTCCTTTTCCCCTCCAACTCCCAGAATCCCCAAGTGTGCCACAAGACTCAGTTTAAACACTACTTTTCCTGATCTATACAACTTGTGTTCCCTCTTCATTACTCTGTCTTGATTTTACATATATATTTTGTTTGCCTTTTGCCCCCTTGATAGAATGTAAGCTGCTCGAGGACAGGCTTTGTACTTATTTGAACCCCCATTACCTAGGCCTAGTCCTATTGTCTAGCACATAGTTGGTGCTTAATAAATGCTGGTTGATGGATTGTATGGAGAACAAGGATGTTCTTAAGCCTGAAATGAAACTTGAAGAAGAGACAGACAGTAACAGAAGGGTTAAAGGAACTATTTGCCTTTTCTCTCTGGGTCTCTCCAGCCAAAAGGGTCCTTTGGGGATCCAGGATTAGTGAGAATTGCCAGGAACAAAACCACAGCTATCAAAGGCTTACTATAATTCCTTCTATTTTGTAAGAAAATCACCATGATCTTTGTTTTTGGAGGCTAAGGTCATTGGGCCACAGAACATTGGCCCCAGGTAGCTCAGCTCCCTGGGAACTTGGCAGTTACTCAGCTTCTTGCCACAGTTGCATCGAGGTACTTGGTACACATTAGTTGGTCAAATAGCTGTAAAGCCACTAGACAAACATCCCTTCCTGGACTTTATTTAGGTGCCTGCTTTATCCTTTATTTTGAACACTTTTGTACAAACCTTGTTTTTCCCACCCTAAGTAAATCATCAGGTTGTTCTGACATAAAAGCTGTGCTTCACTGACTGACTTCCTGGTAGCTATACCATTCTTGCTGCCACCACCCAGGTGGGGATATTCCCTAGCCTGGGATTACAGAATGTATTATTGGCCATCTCTTCATGCTTCCCTTATTTGGTAAGATCAGAGATTGTAGGACTGGAAGGGAACGAAGACATGATTTAATACAACCAAATCATTTTACAAAAACTGAGGTCCAGAGAGATGAGGCAACTTCCCCAAGTTTGTCCAGTAGTAAGTAGCAGAACCAATCAATCAATCAAGCATAAGCATTTATTAAATACCTACTATGTGTCGGTATTATACATAAGCACCTACTATGTGTTAGATATTCTACAAAGTACTAGAGATGCAAAGATGAAAATGAAACAGTCTCCACCCTCAGGGAGTTTACATTCTACTAGAAATAACATAATAGGATTTCTTTAAAAAACATTTCTTTTAGCCACACTGATAGCCATTGGAGTCCCCCCAAATGTTAATTACTATATAATGTATTTAATCTTCTCTCTGGGGGTAGCTACAGGGTACAGTTGATAGAGCTGAGAGAAATGATTATTTCTCTCTCTTGTATTTAATAGCTAATTATTGTATTGGGACCAAAGTTTTTTTTCCCCTTTTTTACTTCCTCCTCCAGAGATCAGCCAGTGTGAGAAATCTTGGGTAAAGACTTACCCTGGCTAAGATCTAATCAAACACAGTAAAAAAAAATTCCTCAGTTTAAGTGAATGGGTAGATTTCTACTCATTGTGTTAACTTGGGTCTGGGAAAATGTGGATTCTCCCTTTTGTCAGGCAGGTGATATGGAAATTGATGTCCTTTTGACCAAGATTTGGGTGCTCATTGTCACATACCTCAAAACTCTCTTTGGAATATAACCCACCTCTCATTGTAATATTCATTCTCTCATTAATTGTTAACTAATCAGAGTAGATTGCCACCCTCAGGAACATTCACTCTTCCAAGGGCATATAAACTCTAAGTCTACCTTCATAATTGACCTTTGGCATTCAAGAGTATCACTTACCCATTTATTAATAAAAGGCTAGCATTATTTAAAAAAATGACTAATTACCCAGAAACTACATCTCTCAAAATTTTTAAATGTCACAGAGTGCTGGGCCTATAGTCAGGATGACTTATCTTCATGAGTTCAAATCTGTCCTCAGATACCATGTGACCCTGGGAAAGCCACTTAACCCTGTTTGCCTCAGTTTCTCTTCTTTTTTTAAAAGCAATTGGGGTTAAGTAACTTGCTCAAGGTTACACGGCCAGTTATTTCTGGGTGTGGTGCTAAGTATCTGAGCCCAGATTCAATCCCCAGGTCATCCCGACACTGGGGCCGGTTCTCTTACTCGCTGAGCCACCTGGCTGCCCCTTGCCTCAGTTTCTTTATCTGTAAAATGAGCTGGAGAAGAAAATGGTAAACCACTCAAGTATCTTTGCCTAGAAAGCCCCAAATAGGGTCATGAAGAGTCAGATATGACTAAAATTACTGAACAACAACAACAAATCCTTGTCAACTGGGAAACTAGTTGTATGGGATTATATGAAGATAAAATGGACAAGATTTTATAACTGATTAGATGCAGGGTGTGAGAAAGAGGAGAAAAGTCAATGATGGCTCCAAGGATGGAAAACTGGGGGATGGGAATGATGATCATACATCTATAGAAATAAGAAAGTACAGAAGAGTGAGTCTAAGTGGGAAAGATGAGTTCTGTTTCAGGTATGTTGAGTTTGGGATGTCTATGAGGCACTGGGTGGTTCTTGCTCAGCTACCAGTTGTATTAGAATCTTTCTTCTTATCTTTAATCCATGAATTTGTCAGTCAATAAGCATTTATTAAATACTTACTATGTGCCAAGCACCATGCTATGATTGGGTACATAGAGAAGGCAAAAAGAGAGCCTTCCTTCATGGAACTTACATTCCAGTGAGAGACAATATGCAAAGGATTTTAATTTATATTCTTATATATGCACATATACATCAGACAGTTAGGTGGTGCCATAGTGCATAGAGAGTCAGGCCTGGAGTCAGGAAGATTCATCTTCCTTAGTTCAAATCCAGCCTCAGACATTTATCAGTTGTGTGATCCTGGCCAAGTCACTTAATTCTGTTTGCCCCAGTTCCTCATCTGTAAAATGAACTGGAGAAGGATGGCAAACCATTCCAGTATCTTTGCCAAGAAAACCCCAAATGGGGTCATGAAGAGTTGGACATGACTGAGACAACTGAACAACAATAACACCCACATATATACATCTCTCTATTATATGTAATATAATGTTATTCTATATTATATAATATGTATATTATACATAATGCTATATATTTTATATTATATATCATATTAATGCATTTATATATGATTATATATAATACCTAGAGAGTAGATGGAAGCTAACCTTAGAAATAAAGACGAACAGCTGGAGAGGGATTGGGAAAGACCTCCTGCAGAGTATAGCATTTGAATTGAGTCTTTGAAGATAGTCTGGAAGGCACATGTATTTATTTGTGACCTTCTCTCCCCTGTTAGAGTGTAAGCCCCTGGACTGTCTTTGTATCCACAGCCCCTGTTCCCTTGAACATCCTATGTTAGGAGAGGGATGGGTATAGGGCCCAGATCTGCAATTTCTTTGGTATAGAGAATTCCCAGGTGAAGAAACTCTCTCTAATAGTAATAGCTAACTCATATATTACTTTAAGGTGTGCAAAGCACTTTAAATGGATTTTCTCATTTTATCCTCATAGCTATTCTATAAAGTAGGTGCTATTGTTACCCTTTCATTTTACAGATGAAGAAACTGATGCTAAGAGAGGGTCTGTGACTTGTTCAGGGTTGAACAAGTTGCAAGGATTTGAGGCAGGATCTGAAATCAGGTGGACAGGTAGCACAGAAGATGGAGCACTGGGTCTAGAATTAGGAAAACTTTAGTTCAGATTTGGCTTCAGACACTTAGCTGTATGATTCTGGACTTAACCAGTGTCTTCCTCAGTTTCCTCAACTGTAAAATGGGTATAACAATAATAATAGCACTTACCTCCCAGAATTGTTGTGAAGATCAAATGAAATAACATTTGTAAAATGCTTAACAGTACCTAGCACATGGTTAGCACCATATAAATGCTTATTTAATCCCTCCCCTCAATGCACTCCCCCACACATAAACAAGCTGCCTTTAATAATGCAGGTCAGCACCTTGGAGAGTTATCTATAGTAATTAGAGGTTAAGGGACTTGCTCAAGATGAGTGTAAGAGTATGGCCAGCCCTTGGGAGTTTGTGCAGAGTGCTCAACTGATTCAAACATGCCCAAGTAGGAGAAGCTGGGGAGGGTTCTTCCAGAGAATTATGATGACATGTAATGGAAACACCTTAAAGAAACTTAGGAGCACAATAGACCTTCTGTGACTAGGTCGGATCTCCGAAGCATATGGTGCCTATTGAACTGGCTTCAGCTGTAGAGCTGGAACTGGGGGAACATTCCACAAGCACTTCCCAGTCAGTGAATTTGGATGTGAGCTGGTCAGACCAATGTTGTGTAGAAATGGTGTTAATTTTAAGCCTCACTCCAGAGACTGAGGTAGTATAGGGGAGAGTTTGCCCTGCAGTGTTGGGGGAAAGTATTTGTACTTCTGCTTTTACTATATATCCAAAGTAAATATCTCTTTTTAAAAGCTAGTTGATATTGTGGTTAAGTGAAATAGGGGTGCTAAGCATTGGATGTTGATAGTGGAAACTGCCCTGGGATAAGAATTCGAGGTGAAGAGACAGCCTAACTGAGCTCTCATTGTTACTTCTGGAACCCTGAGGCAGAGATGTAGCTAGCCATGATATACAGGGATGTAGACTATTATACCTACTTTACATTTGGTTCAGGTACCCCTGGGGAAGTTTTGGTGTGCCCTGTATAGGAAGGGACACATCAGAAATTTTGTCCAGATCCCAGTTGGATGACTTTATTTGCTGAGGGATCCATGGAAGAGTTTTCACTGAAGATAGTTTCTATTTACCTGAGGGTGAGGAAGTAATTTCCAGTCAACCTCAAGTTTTTAATTTCAGTGAAGAGAGTCCTCTAAATTCTGGGATCGCTGTAGAGACTCAGCTTACTTTTTGAGAGAGGAAGCTTCATTTTCTATTTCTTTGGAATTACTCAATGATAAAACCAGCTTTGTGAGTATGGGAACAGAGCAGAGGTGGATCCCTTGTGGAAAAGGGAAAGGGGGAAGTGTATGAGCCCCCTTAGATCCAGAGTCCCTCAGTTTGCAGGCACCAAGACAAGTGGCTTGTTTCCTTATCTGAGGGTGAGGGGATGACCTCCATCTGACTGCACCTCCTATATCCTTTTAGGGAGAGCTCCCTTTGATTAGGAAAGCTCTCTAGGGACCTCTGAGACAGGAAGAAAATTTTCTTTGCATTTTTCTTTTCTTTATTTTCTTTGGTTGGATAAAGTTATTTTAAGCACCATGGCAGGTTCTTGTTGAATGCTAACCAAGCACTGATCCTTGGTAAAATTTGTAAAATCTTCTTTGCTTGTCCAATCTGCATAACTTTATATTTGGGAACAACTGGGATTTTGCTACTACATGTGTAACTGTAAAAGATTGTGCCCCATTGATTGTTTTAAGACTCTTTCCTTATGGCACTGGGGAAGCAAATGAAAGGACAATGCTTATGCCCTTAGAGGGCTTTTCCTTTTTTTTCAGAATTTATTTATTTATTTTTAATTTTTAACATTCCTTTGCACAAGATTTTGAGTTCCAAATTTTCTCCCCATCTCTCCCCTACTCCCACCCCAAGATGGCAAGCATACTGATTACTCCTTCCCCTACTCTGCCCTCTCATATGGTATATCCTCCTCATCCCTCCCTTTTCCCCCTACCCCCTTACTTTCTTGTAGGGTAAGATGAATTTCTATACTCCATTGCCTGTATATCTTATTTCCTGGTTGCATGTAAAAACAATTTTTTAACATTTGTTTTTAAAACTTTGAGTTCTAGATTCTCTCCTTTCTTCCCTCCTCACCCACCCCCACTGGGAAGATGAGCAATTAAATATTGATTATACATGTGTAGTTATGTAAAACATTTCCACAGTAGTCATATTGTAAAAGACTAACTATATTTCCTCCATCCTATTTATTCTATTTTCTCCTTTGACCCTGTCCCTTTTCAAAAGTGTTTGCTTCTGACTACCTCTTCCCCCAATCTGCCCTCCCTTCTCTCATCCCCCCTTGTCCCTTTACCTCCTACTTTCCTGTAGGGTAAGACACCCAATTGAGTGTATGTGTTACTCCCTCCTTAAGTCAAATTCAATGAGAGTAAGGTTGACTCATTCTCTTTCACCTCCCTTCTCTTCCCCTCCATTATAATAGCTTTCTCTCACCTCTTTTATGTGAGATAATTGACCCTATTCTATCTCTCCCTTTCTCCTTCTCCCAATATATTCCTCTCTCACCTCTTAATTTTATTTTTTAGATATCATCCCTTCATATTCAACTCACCCTGTGCCCTCTGTCTTATGTATACATGTACACACATACATATATATACACTCACCCACCTATACATATATGTATATATATATACCTATATATATGTATATATACATATATATTTCCTTCAACTATCCTCATACTGAGAAAAGTCTCATGAGTTACAAATATCATCTTTCTATGTAGGAATATAAACAGTTCAACTTTAATAACTTCCTTATGATTTCTCTTTCCTGTTTACCTTTTCATGCTTCTCTTGATTCTTGTATTTTAAAGTCAAATTTTCTGTTCAGTTCTGGTCTTTTCATCACGAATGCTTGAAAGTTCTCTATTTCATTGAATATCCATATTTTCCCCCAAAGTATTATACTCAGTTTTTCTGGGCAGGTGATTCTTGGTTTTAATCCTAGCTCCTTTGACCTCCAGAATATCATATTCCAAGCCCTTTGATCCTTTAATGTAGAAGCTGCTAGATCTTGTATTATCCTGATAGTATTTCCACAATACTCAAATTGTTTCTTCCTGACTGCTTGTAATATTTTTTCCTTGACTTGGGAACTCTGGAATTTGGCTATAATATTCCTAGGAGTTTTCTTTTTCAAGAGGTGATTAGTGAATTCTTTCAATTTCTATTTTACCCTCTCTTTCTAGAATATCAGGATGGTTTTCCTCAATAGTTTCTTGAAAGATGCCTAGGGGGCGGAGCCAAGATGGTGGAGTAAAAGCAGGAACTTGTCTGAGCTGCCACTCTAAGTACCTCTAATACCTGTAAAATATGACTCTAAACAAATTTTAGAGCTACAGAACCCACAAAGTGTCAGAGAGAAACAAATCTCCCATTGGAGGCAGCCTGGCAGGTTTACAGGAAGGGTCTATATCACCAAACTGGGAGCCAAATGCAGTCCTGTGTGAGCTGCATGGGCCCAGACCAGGGGCGGCCCCAACCAAGGGTCCAGATGGCTGGAGCAGACTTCAGGAGAGTGAATTACCAGCAGCTGTGGTGGTTTCCAGACTTCTCAACCCATAAATGACAAAGAGAAAGTAAAAGGTTAGTAGGACACTCTGTTGGAACTGGGTGACAGAAGAGCATGGTCTGGCCCCTGCCCCTGATGAGAGGTGGTAGAGGTGTGATGGCTGCAGCTGCTGCTGCATGGCTGCCTCCAGAGCTCCTGTCCTGAAGATTGTAGAGGGACCAAGCAATCATAAAGAGGGTAATTGCTTTCTCTTTGACCTGCTTGGATCTGGGTTGCAGTCTTGGGTGGTGGTCCTGGGGTGTTGTGGTCAGTGTGCCAGAAATTGTAGTGGTTGTAGAGAGGGAACACTCCTCATAGCTCTGGCAGCTGTAAAAACCCCAGCAATTTGGGACACAGACCTCTCTACTCTGGAAACGGAGTTCTACTGAGGCAAAGAGCTCAAAAGTCAAGTAATTGGCTGGCAAGATGAGCAAGCAGAGGAAGCACAATCAGACCATAGAATCCTTTTTTAGGGACAAAAAGGATCAAACCATGGAACCAGAATAAGTCAACAAAGTCAAAACTCCTGCATCAAAAGCTTCTAAGAAAAATATGAATTGGTTATAGGCCATGGAGGAGCTCAAGAAGAATTTTGAAAATCAAGTAAGAGAAGTGGAGGAAAAATTGAGAAGAGAAATGAGAATGATGCAAGAAAATCATGAAAAGAGAGTCAACAGCCTGCTAAAGGAGACCCAAAAATACTGAAGAAAATAACACCTTAAAAAATAGACTAACTCAAATGGCAAAAGAGGCCCAAAAAGCCAATGAGGAGAAGAATGCCTTAAAAAGCTGAATTGCCCAGATGGAAAAGGAATTTCAAAAACTCACTGAAGAGAACAATTCCTTCAAAATTAGATTAGAGCAATTGGAAGCTAATGATTTTATGAGAAATCAAGATATTATAAAACAGATCTAAACAGATGAAAAAAATAGAAGGCAATATGAAAGATCTCATTGGAAAAACCACTGATCTGAAAAATAGATCCAGGAGAGATTATTTTAAAATTATTGGACTACCTGAAAGCCACGATCAAAAGAAGAGCCTAGACATTATCTTTCTTTTTTTCCCTTTTTAAAAATCTTTTATTTATTTTTAATTTTCAACATTTATTTCCACAAAATTTTGAGTTACAAATTTTCTCCCTATCTTTCCCTTACCCTCACCTCAAGATAGCAAGCCCACTAAATACACCTTTCCACAATCTGCTCTCTCTTATATCCTCCCCCGTTCCCCCTCTAACTTTCTATTAGGGCAAGATGGTCTGGGGATACAAAAAGAGGTGAAAGACAGTTCCTGCCCTCAAAGAGCTCATTAACTAGTATGGGAGACAAAGTGCAAACAAATACACACAAAACAGGATATATCCAGGATCAACAGGAAATAATTAGTAGAGGGAAGGCCCTGGGACTTAGGAGAGGTTGAGGACATATTCCTGTAGAAGGTGACATTTTAATTGGGACTTGAAGAAAACCATGGAAGCGAGAAGTTAGAGCAGAGAAGGGAGAGTAGTGCAGGCAGGCAACTTTCACTCCGTGAAAATGCTGGGATCTGAAAGAAAAGTGTCTTCTTTGTGGAACAACCAGAAGGCCAATGTCACTGGGTGTGTTGGGGAGTAGGATGCAGGAAGAAGAGAAAGGTAGGGGGAGGACTGGGGCATGAAGGACTTTGAAAACCAACCACAGCATTTTGTATTTGATCCTGGAGGAAACAGGGAGCCACTGGAGTTTGAGTGTGTGTGTGTGTGTGTGTGTGTGTGTGTGTGTGTGTGAGACGTGACTGGATCTGTGCTTTAGGAAAATCATTTTAGAGGCTGAATTGAGGATGAATTGAAGTGGAGAAAGAGTTCAGGCAGGCTACTGCAATAATTCAAGTGTAAGGTGATGAGGGACTGTAATAGAAAGTGGCAGTATCAGCGGAGAGAAAGGGGTGTGCATTTAAGAGATGTTGCAAAGATGAATTTGGCAGGCCTTGGAAAAAAGACTGAATATTGAAGGTGAGATGTAGTGATGAATGGGAGGTGGTTGGTGTCCTCTATAGTAATAGGGAAGGTAGGAGTAGGTGCCAATTTAGGGGGAAAGACAATGAGTTTTGTTTGGGACATGTGTTTAAAAAGTCTAGTGGACATTGAGTTTGAGATGTCTGAAATGCAGATGGGAGATTGGAGGCCATTAGAGAAGATGGGGCAGGAAAGACAGACTTGAGAATCACCAGTCTAGAGATGGTAATTAAAACCATGGGAGTTGATGAGATCACCAAGTGAAGTAGCAAAGAGAGAATAGTAGAGGACCCAGGACAGAACCTTGAAGGATACACAAGATTAGAGGGGTCTGCATTGGGGATGTGGACAATGTGTTAAAAATTCAGCCTGATTTGCTGAGAGTGACAATTTTTTCAAATGAGGGGATTGTAACAGGGGACTTGAGTTTAGATATGAACTTAGGACCAATGCAGTGTAGTCTGAGTCCATTCTTCCCAGTGACCAAAGCAATATAGGGGAAAGTGTGCTCACAGTTAACTCTTCTGAGATTGAACAGAACTGTCTAATACTTCTCTAACATGACAAAGCTTCAAGTGCTGGAAGAAGGTGATCATCATGTTCTTCCAGGATCTTCTCTTCTCTATGCTATATCTTCACATTACTACTTGGTACTCAAGGTACTTCACCATCCTGGTTGCTCTCCACTTTATCAGTATTTTTCTAAAAGATGGCAACTAGGACTCAACACATTATTCCAGTTATGGTTTCATCTGGGCAGGGCAAAGAAGAGTTAACACTTCCTTATTCCTGGAAGCTATACTTTTCTTAATGAGGCTCAGAATTAGATGAACTTTCATAGAGCCATAGATTTAGAATTGAAAGAGTCTCCAGGTCCTGGTTTGGACTGTTCAGTCCCTTGAACCCATGAGCTTTGGACTTGCTTTCAGTTCGGTCCCTTCAACCATCATTGAGATGAGGAATCATCATGGAAAAGAGGCCCACCTTCTGTATCACCATCAGCAATAGCTACTTGTCTACTAGCACTGATGTTTAGATAAGTGCAGGAACTCTGGGGATGGCAGCAGCCACCAGACCTCCAGCCTTGCTTCCTGCCCAGCCTTCTCAGTCGTTGTCTATGGAGGCAACTCCTGTGCACTTGTGTAAATCATTTAATTTCTTAGTTGTTGCTGCTGTTGAGTTGTTTTTCACTCATGACCTAATTTGGGATTTTCTTGGCAAAGATACTGGAATGGTTTGCCATTTCTTTCTCCAATTCTTTTTACAGAGGAGGCAAATAGGGTCAAATGACTTGCCCAGGGCCACATAGCTAGTATATGTCAGGTCAGATCTGAACTCAGGAAGATGAGATGTTCTTACTCCAGGCCTGGCACTCTCTCTGCTGTGATGCCTAGAAGCCAGTCTGCTGTTCATTGAAGGGCAGGATCTTATCAGCATTGGTAGAAGAAGCTTCCCTGCTGTACCTCAGAAGCTACAGATCTGAACTAAAGAGGAAAAATGATGCCATCAAATTTCCTTGAGCATTGGATATTCATAACTAGCAAAGCTTTGGTTTTGGCTTTGTCCTCTGGAGCTATTTAGGATAAATCTACTCCTTCGGTGTGCTGGCTCTTTAAATAGGTGAATGTAGCTCTTTGTCAGTCTGTCACCATTTTGGTTCAGCTATTTGATCATTGTAGGGAGAACATCAAGGTCTGGGCCAGCTACAATTGCACAATTGCAACCTTTCCCACTGTCAACCAACTCGCTAAGTGCTATGCCACTTACAGGGAAGGCAAATTACCCTAGCTGAAGCAGCAGGGTATCCTGAAGAAGAGACAGAAGGCAGTGTGTTTGGCAGGTCAAACCACCTTCATTTTGATCACCATCTCTCCACAAAATTCAGTAGGTCCTAAGTGGCTCAAAGCCTTTGACTAAGAGTAGCCCTCTAACCATAGGGTTCTTTCCTGGGTCATCTCTTTTTCCCCTATATTACTTCCCTTGATCTCATCACCTACCACCATCTTTTCTCCCTTCAGAGCAACCAGGGAAGCATTTTTCATTGTGTACCCCCCCAAATCATATCCCTATCCTAGATGTATTTGAGGGGTGACAAGTATCTATAACTCTAACCTAATCATTCTCTTGGAGAGAAGAGACTTCACACAGCCTCCATGGTGCTAGATCCTGCCTGCTCATTCTCTACCAAAAAAAATTAGGGCAAAGTGTTTTTCTTTTTTCTTTGATATGGCTTTAAAATATTTGTTGATAACTTTTCATTTTATCACGCCTTCATTTTCAAATAAATATCTCTTCTTCCTTCAGGAAATAATCCTTTTAAATAAAAAATTTTACCAAAAGAGTAAAGATCATTTCAACAAAAATGACCAACATATTTGACAGTATATGAAATTTTCCATATCCCTAGTTACCCACCTCTACAGAGAAAGGAGGGCTTCTCTGAAGCCAACTTTGGTCTTTATAATTACATGACATTCACTTTCATTTTAAAAAATTCTTTCCATTTCCATTGTTGTAGTATTGTTTTCTCTGTATATTATTTTCCTGGTTCTGCCTTCTTTACTGTGCATCAGTTCATACAGGTCTTCCCATACTTCTCTAAATTCTTCATATTCATCATTTTTACAGCACAGTGATATTCCCTCACAATCATGTACCAACTTTAGTCACTCCCAAATCAATGGGTATGTAATTGGCTTCCAGTTATTTGCTACTCACAAAAATAATAGTGTAGCAGCAAGCACTCCAAGCATCCTGAGGGTGGCTGCCAACACAGGTTCTTGGATCTGCTTTGATAAAGGAAAGCAACTCAAAATGGGTTAACAAGCTTACTTTAATCAGTCAAACATATATCGTTTACCTAGTTCAGGGGAAAGAGGTCAGCACCCCGAACTTCAGAATATACAGACAGAATTATCAAGACAGAAACAGATCTAGTAGACAGATTTCCAAACTGTCCAACCATTACATCCATACCCAATCAACATCTGGGTTTCAACATCTGGGTTTTTCAAAGCCGGGGGGCTCTGGACAATGGCTTCCCAGAATCCATATCAAATCACAGAACACTACTCAAAGTGAGCCCCAAAACAAAGCTACACATCAGGGCTTATATAGCCTTCTCCTGGCTCAGAGAATGTAACAACCTTATTGACTCACTGGCCAATCAAGAAGTATCTACTGAAAAACAGGCCTCCCACACCAGGCTCCAGGTGCACTTTAGCCTAGGGGCAGGGGAGATCTTCAAATTTACATTCCCATTACAAATAGCTAGTATTTACATAGCATTTATGACATGTCAGGCATTGAGCTAAGCACTTTTTACAAATGCTATTTTTTTTGACCTTCACAACATCCATAGGAGGTAGGCACTATTAACATAGGCAAATGGGCTTAAGGGACTTGACTAGAGTCACAATGCTAGTAAATGTTAGGGACTCGATTTGAAATTAAGTCTTCTTGACTATAGGCCCAGTACTCTGTTCACTGTGCCATCAAACTGCCTCATAAAAAGTGCTGCTATGAAAATTTTAGAATCAGTGGAACCTTTCTTTCTATCTTGGACACCCAACCTTCATTTTTCAGAGTCAAAAGTTTTGGATATTTTATTTATTCTCTTTGTCATCATTCCAAATTGCGTTCCAGAATGTTGACTTACCCATCAGTGGATTAATATACCTGTCTTTCCACAACCAGTAAACTCTTCCATTTTAGTCATGGTTCTGTAAGTATTGACTGTAATATGGAATTGGAAGGACTCTCTTGGAACATGGTTAAGAGCCCTATTTGTGACTGATGGGTAGTGGGGTCTGGGGATCCAATGGCAGGACAGCTCATCTAGTGGAAAAACATCCATATAGGCACTCAATAAATATTTGCTGAGTGTAGAGGCAGCAAGGTGGTGCAGGGAATAGAGCACTGGCCCAGGAGTCAGGAGGACCTGAATTCAAATCCGGCCTCAGACATTTGACACACTTATTAGTGGTGTGACCTTGGGCAAGTCACTTAACCCCAATTATCCTGCCTTCCCCCCTCCAAAAAGATAAAAAAAATTTGCTGAGTGAATGAATGAGTGCGAAATCTGGTGAGTGTGAGTGCCTCTGCTCAGAGCAAGGGGACTGACTGTTCTCATGAGACCATCAGCAGGTTTACCTTAAGATTAAAGCTCCCAGGAAGGGAGGCTTGGAATCATTACATAGAAAGGTGTCTGACTTGTAGGTTTAAAGTTATATATTTACCATACTGGAGCAGTCTTGGAGTTATTGAAATGATTAATTTACTCAAGGGTTAAAAATAGAAAAAAAAATCAACTCAGTTTTTCTGCAGGGGGGAAGGCAGGGCAATTGGGGTAAAGTGACTTGCCCAAGGTCACAGGGCTACTAAATGTTAAGTATCTGAGGCCGAATTCGAACTCAGGTCCTCCTGACTCCAGGGCCAGTGCTCTATTCACTGTGCCACCTTGCTGCCCCCCCCCCCCCCAAATCAGCTTTCAAGAAGAATTAATGGAAAAGATCCCTCTTCTCTCATTTTCCAGAAAATCTGACTTTAAGCTGAAGTTGCAAAACTTGGAGAGTCCTCAAAGTCTCAGAGGTGGAAGGACCTCAGAAGTCATCTGTCTCATCTATCCCTGAGCAAGAATGTGCTTTAAACATCTTCTAATTAGCTTCCAGTGAAGGGAGTGCTCACTCCCTCTCCAGGAAGCCCATTTCACATTGGGATAGCTCTAAATATTAGTAAATTTTTCTTTCATTGAGCCTAACTCTGCTTCTCTGCACCTTCTGCTTAGTGTTCCTAGTTCTGGAATCTGGGGCTAATCAGAAAAATTCTAATCCCTCTTCCATTTGGCATCACATTCAAATACATGAAGACCTATCATGTCCTCCCTTCTCCTTCAGATTAAATACCACCAATTCCTTCCATGGGTCCTCATGTGATATGAGTTTATGTCCCCTTGCTCTGCATATCTTAAGAAATACTGTGTGGGGCGGCCAGGTAGCACAGTGAATAAGAGCACCAGCTCCAGTGTCGGGACGACCTGGAGATCAAATCCCGGGCTCAGACACTCAGCACACCCAGAAATAGCTGGTTGTATAACCTTGAGCAAGTGACTTAACCCTGATTGCTTAAAAAAAAAAAGAAATACCGTGAAGTTTGACCTATTGATGGACACTAGATGGCAAAAGGGACTCCATGTTTGACTACTGATTGGCCTGTCTGACCACTGATTGACCTGGGAAATTCCTATGTTCCCAACAATTGCCTTGGTTAGCTACACTTAGAGTGAGGAATGTGAGTTTAGCAAACTTCAGCTCATCCAGGTGTGTAAGGTGGATGTCAGTTCAGACCACTTGCTGGACTGCTCCTTAGGGCCCCCTCCCACTCAGGCCCTGTGAATTAGCCCAACAACAACAATCAGCTATAAAGTCAGTGACCTAGGAGATGTGGGATCTTGATGGGCCCAAGCCCCTGAGACATATCTATGGGACTGAAGAGTGAGGAGCCACACACGCTTGCATAGCTGTGAGTAATAAATGCCCTCAATTGTGATCTTTCCTTCTTGGTACCTCTTTATCATACCATGATTTACTCTGAATTTAGCTAAAACACAGGAAATGAAGCTTGAGGTCATTGCCAACCCAGATGCAGTGGATATTGGCCCAGTTTTCTGGGCCCAATACTGTCAACAGATATTCAGTCTGCAATGCTCATCTTGGTCTAGCCTGGCCTGTGCCTGCCTGTCCAGGCCCCTCCATGCCCTCTACAATCAGGCAGACTGGCCTCTTTGCTGCTTCTCCCACAGAATCCTGTATGTCTGGACTTGGTAACTTTGCACTGGAAATTGGTCTGGGCCCCTGGACTCCAGAGGCTCAGTTCAGATCTCATCTTCTGTAGAAAGCCTTTCCCAGTGCCCCTTGATGCTGGGGCCTCCCCTCTGAGTGCTTTCCAATTCTTCCTGTATGTGTCTTGTTTGCATATATATGTTTGCGCATTGTCTTCTCCCTTATTGTGAGATACCTTGAAAGCAGGGACTGTTTTTCACCATTCTTTGTAGCTCCAGCATTTAGCACAGAGTAGTTGATTACTAAGAGGTGCCTGGCTGACTGACTGACCAATCTGAAACCAAACAGAATTATCCCTCACTGTCCATATGATGTTTTTTGTATCTGGTGACTTTGCTTCAAGAAAAGCCAGGAAATCTGAGGCAAGTGAAACATGACCACTTTCATGTCAGAGACTAAAAGGAAGCTTCTCTTGAGCCCAGAGAGAGGAAGCCTGAGAGTTCTCTGTTGCTTGCTTTCTTGTCAGACCCAGGGGAGGCTTCAGAACACCCTCCCAGACACAAATCCATGCCCTCAGCTGAGTCCAGCTCTGTCACTGGTGGCTGCCAGTCCCTGACAAGAGGAAGATTCTGGATCAGCCTGTAGGCCCATGGCCCCTTGCAGAAGACACAGCTAGACCAGTCAGAACTTCCAAAGAAGCTCTGCTGCCCTAGGGACACAACATGGCAGGGCCACCTCCTCCAGAATCTAAGACATTGGCCCAGGAAGAAACATATAGACTCCTAACCCAAGGTGAAATTGGTCAGGGCCACTAGACTACAAAGTGCAAAATTCTGCAATCAACAATTACAGATACAAGCTTTCCTAGTGCATTTCAGGCAGCAAGGTGGTACATTGGATTGTCTGGAGACAGGAAGACCTGAGTTCAAATTCTGCCTCACCTATTAGCTGTATAGCTCTGGGCAAATCACTTAACCTTTGTGACTTTTAAAAATCTCAGTTTCCTCATCTATCGATAAGCATGATCATAGTACCTACCTTACAAGATTGTTATGAAGATCTAATGAGAGATCGCGTGTAAAGTGCTTTATCAGCCTTAAAATGCTTTATAAATGTTAGCTATTATTTTTCTCCTAGGGACATGGTTCTGCAAAAACTCTTTGTGGGAAGGGATGGGAGGGGAATGGAGCCAAATTTCTGATCATCAGTGCTGAAAGACATTCTAGGCTGTCTTTGCTGTAGCAAAGATCCAAGAAAGGAGGGGCTGTGTCTCTGCAGTGGGGAGGTAGGGACAAGAAGCCCCCACAGAGGGCCCTGGAAGCTCTCTGATGCTTCTGGCTATTGGTGGTATTTACATTTGCCTCCAATGGCTTCCTAAAGCTTTGGCGGCATCTACTTATTGTCGAGGTTGGAAACATAAGATAGGATATTTCCAGTCAACAGTGGCACAGACAGGGTCAGCCCCAAGGTAACCTGTGACCTAAATGACACCTGTTTCTGCCTCCTTTAATCATCATAGCCTCTCTCTGCCTCCTCCCTCCTTTGAAGTGATCACTTCTCACCTCCTGCCCAGAGAACCCAACTGTGGTGACACAGCCAATACCACCTCTGGGCCTCTTTCTGATAGGAAAACTTCCTGCCCTCACTCCCACTGAGCTGTCCTCTTAATAAATTGTCCTACTGGGAAGCAACCTAAAATAATATTATCTATGTAAAATATTTTGCAAACTTTACAGGGCTTTAAAAATACCAGAGATTATTATTATTTTTATTACTACCACTCTAGCAACTACCACCACCACTACCATGTTGGAACTAGTCCTTTGATTTAATTGATATAGGGACCTCTCTGTATGATGATATTCCTTCTACCAATATAGATCCATGTACCTTTATAGTCTTAAAAGAGCTGCCTAATGACTTGACCAGAGCCACTCTATATATTTGAGGATCTAAGACTGACTCTTTTTTAAAAAAAAATATTTATTTTTAGTTTTCAGCATTCATTTCCACAAGATTTCGAGTTCCAAATTTTTTCCCCATCTCTCCCCTACCCACCATTCTAAGATGGCAAGCATACTGAATACCCCTTCCCCCAGTCTTCCCTATCTTATATTGCCCCCATCCCCCTCCTTGTCCCCTTTCCCCCTACTTTCTTGTAGGGCAAGATGAGTTTCTGTACCCCATTGCCTCTATATCTTATTTCCTGGCTGCATGTAAAAACAATTTTTTAACATTTGTTTTTAAAACTTTGAGTTCCAGATTCTCTTCCTTCCCTCCTCACCCACCCCCACTGAGAAGACAAGCAATTCAATATAGGTAATACATGTGTAGTTATGCAAAACATTTCCATAGTAGTCATATTGTAAAAGACTATATTTCCCTCCATCCTATCCCGCCCCTATTCTTTTTTCTTCTTTCATCCTGTCCTTTTTCAAAAGTGTTTGCTTCTGACTACCCTCTCCCCCAATCTTCTCTCCCTTCTATCATCCTCCCCTCTTATACCCTTCCCCCCTACTTTCCTGTAGGGTAAGATACCCAATTGAGTGTGTATGTTATTCCCTCCTTAAGCCAAATCCAGTGAAAGTAAGGTTGATTCATTCTGTTTCACCTCCCTGTTTTTCCTCTCCTTTGTAATAGCTTTCTCTTGCCTCTTTTATGTGAGATAATTTACCCTAATCTATTTCTCCCTTTCTCTTTCTCCCAAGATATTCCTCTCTCACCTCTTAATTTTATTTTTAAGATATCATCCCTTCATATTCAACTCGTCCTGTGCCCTTTGCAAGATTGACTTTTTATCCACTATTTCATGTTGCCTCTAGAGCTGTTAGTAGGGTTGAACAGTCTGGGCTTTGCCCCAGATTCCTGCCATGAGGTGGTGTGGGCCTATGCTGTAGTCCAGGATCATATTACACAGTGCCATCATGACCCCCCACCCCTTTCTTCTGCTCTGTCTTTCTCCCCTCTTTCTTCCCATCCTTTGCCTGCTGCTTCTCCTCCTTCCAGGGGCTGGGCTTGGGATCAAGGAAGGCCATCTACCATGAGGCAGGAATGCAGGATGAGCTCTCTGGGAGCTTGGCTGCCCTGTCTCCTTGTGTGATATCAGACCAGAACAGAAGACTCTGCAGAAGGGAGGAGTCACCCTTGGCTAAATTTGTCCCATCTAAGAATTTCTGCTTATGCTCTCGCATTAATGCCTGATAGGGCTGTAGTGTTTTACCCTGTCCCAAAGCAAGGATAGATGATAACAACTCTCATTTCTGTAATGTCTTCTAGTTTGTCAATTACTTTTCTTATGACAACCCTGTGAGAGGAACACAAGTATTATTGTCCCCATTTTGTTGATAGAGGAACTGAGGTTATGAGAAGTGAATGACTTGCCCAAGGTCACAGAGAAAGAATCAGAAATGGGATTGGACTATTGATTCTCTGGGGCCAAAAGTATCACCTTTTTTCTCTGTCAGGCTACTTCTGAGCAGGGAGAGGTTATTTGCCTCTAAAGAAGGGGTAGCATATTTGTTCTAAATGTCCCAGGGTTCTATGGGAAGGACAAAGGTTGCCTAAGACAAGACCGCTGTCCCCAAAGAGGAATAATGGGAGTGTGCTAGAGGAGTTCAAAGCAGTTGTTGAGAACTGATAGTTAAATTTTCAATATAAGATATTACAACTCAGCAAATGCTACAAATCATGGCTTGAATGATAGGTTTTTTGATTGCCTAGACTTAAGAAAAAAATGGATAAAATGTTAATGATAAAGATTAAACTTGAAAGTATCTCCTGGGTATATTTTTTTGGTAGATAATGTTAAATGTTTACTAGACCACCACTACATATAAATTTGTAGGGAAGATGAAGACCTAATTGTGAGAACTTATGTGTACAAGAAGGTTAAAGGTGAGAAACTCTAAGTGAATTCAGAGGAGAAAGAGATCACTGTGGGCCAAATGGAAGTTGAGCTAGGGTTAGGGGTATAAATGGGAGACAGTGTACCCTACTCGAAAGATGTCTGGAGAAGGAAGTTGAGAGTTTAGGTTCTAGCTCTGCTCATCATTGGCTGAGAGACCTTAGGCAGGTCACTGAACTGAGCCTCAGTTTCCCTCTCTGTAAATAAGCTTCATAATACTTATACTGTCTCTCTTATGGAATTGTAAGGAAAGAACTTTGTGAACCAGAAAAATTGTTTAAATGTGGGCTATTATTTAGAGTTAGAGAGACAACTAGGGTACAGATAGATGGGTTCAGAGCCTGGATTTCTATTCTGAACAAGTCAGTTTAAATTCTCAGTGCCCTAGGCAGCTCTCTTAGACTATGACTTGTAAAGAAAGTGATAATCTACTGTCTATATAAAATATGCGATAAAGAGAAAGTGAGGTACCGACTTCAAAGCACGGTCAATTTATTAGCAAGGCTAGTAATGGCCAATAAATGGGATCCAAGGCTGCTCAGCAGCCAGGGACTCCTCTGACAGGCAGAACAACTCTTTTATACAGTTGTTTACTTAAGGTGCAAAACATAATTCAGTGATGAAAATGAAGACTGTGATTGGTCTAACACAAAGACTGGGGGTGGGTTTACATCAGCTTGACTCAGAGAGAGGATTTCTAGAACCCATGGCTCATGGTGGACAAACATATTATCATCTGATTGACTCTCTTCCCTTTACCCCTTCTTTTTTAAAAAACCTACAGATTTTGAGTCTTTGTGGTCAGGTTATAGCTCATAGGAACAGGAAAGTTAAACTCCTACAAACTCTACCATTGAGGCCTACACAATTAAGTCCAGATCTGATCCATAAGTACTGATACACTGGTTAGATGCAATTCTCAATGAATAATTAATAAATAATACAAGATAAAGTAGAGTATTGATTTTTCAATTTAACATTCCCCACTTTGATTCCATGGAGATGTATCTCTAGTGAATTACCATCTATAAACCAAATTAATATGATCAGTCATGATGAGCATCCATTGGAATTAAATTTCATAAGGCCAATTATGAGAGGTTTGATGTTTACTGGTGCTAGTTGACTATTACAAATGACCCAGTAGAAAGTGATAAATCTCAGTCTCTCATGCTTTCTCCATCTGCACGTTGTGGTAGCTGGCCAGGAACAGGCTCCCATGACTTGGGAGGGTTTGGTGTCACAGACTAAGGCCTTGCTACCTTTGGCAGACACAGTGACAATATCCATTGGGGGCAGTCCCCTCCTGTAAGCTAGGCTTACAGAGAAAATATTGCATGGGAAAAGTAGAAATTCCATGTCTTCCAGGTAATACAATGATCAAGTGCCTTTGTACCCTAGTAGCCCATTCCCAATGTCCATTTAATCACCAGCTGAGTTTCAGATGTCTCAGCTTTTTGTATGATCCCTGGACTCAGGGTCTCATTCTGGAGGAGGTTGCAGTTGATGGCAGCTCTGAAGGTGAGCCTTCATAGAAGGGCTGTTTGGCTGGTTCAAGGTCACTTGCCAAGGTTCCTAGGTATTCTTGCTATAACCTTTTACAAAACAGATCTTAATACAATTTAGTAGCTAGTTTAGGTAGTGAATTATAGAACATCAAAATAGGAACCCACACCCAAAACCGCTGAGAGTTTCAGTGCTACGTGTCTCTGATGTTTTTGTCCAAACCTTGTACCTTACACGAACATTACTATCAATCCTAAAAAATACATGAGGGCCTGACTTATGAAATGAACCCTTTGTATGTTTCAGTCTTTATCTCATAAAAGGAAAAGATTAAGTCTTTTAAACCAGAAAATAGAACAATAGGCTACTATATATTCCATGAAAGTCCTTTGTATGGAGCCAATGGTGTGTATATATCTTATTGCTCCTTAAAATTATGTGCTCTGTTTAACTTCAAAATTATTTGAATTTTAAAATTTAATTAAAAATTTTTTATGTTTGTCTTTACATTTATCTATCTAAATTTGATTTCAATTCATTTCCCCCCTTATGTTAACATAATGAAAGGATATTATAGTATTGAAATCCTATAAACCAAATAACTCTATCAACTGTAAGACCTCATGGTCTCTATTATTTGTGATTCAAATGACAATTTAAAATGATTCCTCACCGTAGTAGTACTATACTATCATATATTATTTGGTCAGAAGTCACCAATAGAGTTTATCTAACATTATTACAATGAAAAAATGAGGTATCATTATACACTTGCCCTTATCAATGGGATTTGCTCTACGAGGAAAAAGGGAGGGACAGAATGCTGTCAACACTTAGTTTTGTTTGATTTCAGGTATGAGTCATAGTCAACATCCAATAACACAGAAGGGCTAATTGAGAGCCACGGGATATCATAGGCTAGGTGGGAAAATTGTTTACTAAGATGGGGAAACTAAGTCAAGAGGATCCTTTCTTTGCCTTCACAAGGTAAGTCCCTCAACTTTTTCAGAGGCAAGGATCTACAGGCCAAAGACTGCAGGAGTACCTGGCATTTTCCCTTATGAGAGGTCAGACACTTATACCTGAAATTAAAATTTAGAGTAGTAGCAGATTAAAGTCACAAGAGACTTTTCCTCAAACAATAAAATTTTGCTAATTATAGCTTAGGGATAGACTATTGTCATCATATTATCAGGACTTGAATAACTTCATAAAAGTCTCCTAAATTGTGCTTAAATCCTAAGGGGAAAATAAAATCTTCATATTTAAGGTCTGTTGTTTCTTTGCTGTTGTTGAGATATTTTTCATTTGTGTCTAACTCTTCATGATCGCATTTGGGGTTTTCTTGGCAAAAATACTGGGGTGGTTGTCCATTTCCAGCTCATTTTACAGATGAGGAAATGGAGAAAAACAGGATTAAGTGATTTGCCCAGAGTCACATAGCTAATAAGTATTTGAGGCCATATTTGAACTCAGGAAGATGAGTCTTCCTGACTTCCAGCCCATCGCTCTATCCTTTGTGCCACCTAGCTCCCACCTACCTACTCAGTAGACTTAAAGATTTCAGGCACAATAATTGTCAGAAGCAGTTGGCAAAGAGCTTCCCAGATAAAACATAAAATTTTTTTATAAGGTTTCCCACTTTGTTTTAGTTTCTTAGATTACAGTTTTACTTTAGCAGCAAGGCTAATAAGATCTCATGACCTTGGATGATTAGAAAATAACTTGTATCCCCTTAATGGATTATCACTATTAGCCATTTAAAAAAACTTTATTATTTTTTCTTCTTTTAAAATTTCTTTTTCTTTCTTTCCTTTTTTTATTATTGAAACTTAAATACACAGTAAGAAAAGAAAAAGAAACATATTATAAACTTAAATATTGAAACAAATACAAAATAAAAGAAAAAAGCATGTCATGCTCAGCAGAATGTAAGGGAAGATTCAAAATATATAGCAATAAATTTCTATTTCAAGAAAGCCTATATAATAAATACTACCTATTGTGTTGAGAGCTGTCTTTTCTTTGCTTCCTTGTTAGTTTTCTTTGATTCTCTGATATGCACTTTTTACTTTGTTCTTTTCCCTCCTTTTCCCCTCCCCCTTCCCCAGAAGGCTACAATTAAGTGTGGATAAATTTATATATAGATGTAGATATAGAGATATACATATATACATACACATATGCACACATATATAGACATATACTTTCCCTAGCAAATTCTACTTCTGATCTTTGTTTTTATGTTTTTGTTTATCTCATTTCCTATCCCTCCTAACTCCTCTATTTTACTACTACCCACTACCTTTCCATCCTAATATTCAACTTACCTCCCCTTCCAAAGATCCTTCCCTTATCCTCCCATTTACATAAATCAAAACACCTTTCTATGACCTATTCCCTCACTCTCCCCTTTAAAGATCCCTCCCCTTTCCTCCCATTTTCATTAATCTATCCCCCTTTAACCTCACCCTCCCCTTGAAAGAATCCTCCCTTACCCTCTCCCCCCCTCCCTATCCCCTTAGTGTTTTATTTATTTCTGAATTTAGAAGACTTTTATACTCTTCTAGATATATGTGTTGTTCCCTCTTGAACCCATTCCCTATGAAAGTAGGTTTCTGGAACTGACAGTCCTCCTCCCCCATCTAATTCCTCTGTGTCATTCTTCTTCTTGCACCTCATTTGCATAAAATAATTATTCTTTTTAGCCGTTTTTAAATGGTTTAACTTTTAAAAGTCATATCATACTTAAGTCTACCCCAATCTTTCTTATATACTACCTAATTAATGATAACAATCTTAGACATACATTTTACATCTTTTTTTTTTTTTTAAAGCAATCGGGGTTAAGTTACTTGCTCAAGGTTACACGGCCAGTTATTTCTGGGTGTGGTGCTAAGTATCTGAGCCCGGATTTGATCCAGGTCATCCCGACACTGGAGCCAGTGCTCTTACTCGCTGAGCCACCTGGCTGCCCCTAAGCAATTGAGGTTAAGTAACTTGCTCAAGGTTACATGGCCAGGTGTTTCTGGATGGGTGCTAAATGTTGGAGCCCAGATTTGATCCCCAGGTCATCCCGACACTGGAGCCAGTGCTCTTACTCGCTGTGCTACATGGCTGCCTCTACATTTTACATCTTACATGAAAAGTAGACAATTTGTCCTTATTGAGTCCCTTTTAATTAGTCATTGGTACCTACCTTATATTTCTCTTGGCTCTTGTATGTCAAATCTTCTATTAAATTCAAGTGTTTTTTTTTTAAACAAAGTCCATTAAATATTCATTTTTTTCTACTCAGGATTATACTAAATTTTGCTGGGTATGATATTTTTGGCTGGAACCCTAGTTCTTTTGCTCTTCAATGTATAGCATTTGAAGACCTGCAGTCTTTTATTATTGCCACTGCTAGATCTTCTGTGATTCTAACTGTGGCACCACCATATTTAAATTATTTTTTTCATGTCACTTGTAATATTTTATCCTTGATCTGGGAGGCTTTGGGATTTGAACATAATATTCTTGTGGGTTTTCCTCTTAGGATCTCTTTCAGGTAGCGATTCCCCCCCCCCCCCATTTCTAGTTTCCCCTCTTGTTCTAATGCTTCAGGACAATTTTCTTTAAATATTTCTTGTATTATTGTATCAACATTCTATTTTTTTCATCATAATTTTCAGGTAGTCTGATTATTCTTATGTTTTCTCTTCTTGATCTGTTCTCCAGATCAGTTTTTTTTTTGCTGTTTATTTATGTATAAATCAAATGCTTTATTAACTTCTAGTTTACACCATTCATTTCTGCAAGATTTTGAGTTGCAATTTTTCTCCCAGTTTTACCCCTACCCACCACCCCAAAATATTCCCCTCCTCCAATCTGCTGTCTCCCATATCTTCTCCCATACCCCCTTCGACTTTTCCAGTAGGTCATGGTGGATCCCTATGCCGCAGTGCCTATATAACTTACTTCCCAATTACATATAAAATAGTATTAATAATAATATATATTTAAATATTTGATTTTAAAACTGTGAATTCCAGATTCATTCCCTTCCTCCCTTGTCACCCACCCTTACTGGGAAGGTAAGCAATTCAGCATACGTTGTACATGTGTAGGTAATGCAAAACATTACAATAGTAGATATATTGTAAAAGACTGACTATATTTCCCTCCCTCCTATCCCACCTCCCACTTGTTCTTTTCTCTACTTTGATCCTGTCCCTTTTCAAAAGTGGGTGTTTCCAAATTCCCTCCCCCCCCTCAGCCTGCCCTCCCTTCCATCATCCCCCCTCTCATACCCTTCCCCCCTACTCTCTTGTAGGGTGAGATACCCTATTTAGTGTGTATGTCATTCCCTCCCCGAGCCAAATTCAATGCGAATAATGTTGACCCATTCCCTTTTGCCTTCCTATTCTTTCCCTCCATTGTAGCCATTTTCCCTTGCCTCTTCTATATGAGATAGTTTACCCCATTCTGTCTCTTCCCATCTCTTCTCATTATATTCCTGTCTCACTTCTTAATTTCACCTTTTAAGTATCATCCCTTCCTGTTAAATTGGTCCTGTGCCCTCTATCTATGTATACCTGTAAACATATATACACACATTCACATTTCATATACCTGTATACCCTCTGATATAGACATATATATATATATATATATATATATATATATATATATATATATATATATATATATAATTTCTATTCCCTTCAACTATTTTCACACTGAGAAAAGTTTCATCAGTTACAATTATCCATGTTTTTCCATGTAGGAATGTTAATAGTTCAACTTTGATAAGTTCCTTATGATTTCTTTTCCCTGTTTACCTTCTCATGCTTCTCTTGCTTCTTGTATCTGAATGTCAAATTTTCTATTCAACTCTGGCTTTTTCATCAAGAATTCTTGAAAGTCCTCTATTCCACTGAATGCCCATATTTCCCCCTGAAACATGATACTCAGTTTTGCTGGGTAGGTGATTCTTGGTTTTAATCCCAGCTCCTTTGACTTCCAGAATATCATATTCCAAGCCCTTTGATCCCTCAATGTAGAAGCTGCCAGATCCTGTGTTATCCTGATTGTGTTTCCACAATATTCAAATTGTTTCTTCTTGCCTGCTTGTAATATTTTCTCCTTGATCTGGGAACTCTGGAACCTGGCTATAATATTCCTAGGAGTTTTCTTTTTGGGATCTTTTCAAGAGGTGATCAGTGAATTCTTTCAACCTCTATTTTGTCCTCTGGTTCTAAAACATCAGGGCAATTTTCCCTGAGAATTTCTTGAAGGATGATTTCTAGGTTCTTTTTTTGATCATGGCTTTCAGGTAGTCCAATAATTTTTAAATTCTCTCTCCTGGATCTATTTTCCATGTCAGTGGTTTTTCCAATGAGATATTTCACATTGCCTTCTCTTTTTTCATTTGTTTGGATCTGCTTAATAGTATCTTGATTTCTCATAAAGTCATTAGCTTCCATTTGCTCCAATCTAATTCTGAAGGAATGATTCTCTTCAGTGTGTTTTTGAAATTCTTTTTCCATCTGGAAAATTTGGCTTTTTAAGGTATTCTTCTCCTCATTGGCTTTTTGAGCCTCTTTTGCCATTTGAGTTAGTTTATTTTTCAAGTGTTATTTTCTTTAGTGAGGTTGTTGACTCTCTTTTCATGATTTTCTTGCATCATTCTCATTTCTCTTCCCAATTTTTCTTCTACTTCTCTTATTTGGTTTTCAGAATCCTTCTTAAGCTCCTCTATGGCCTGTAACTAGTTCATATTTTTTCTTGGAAGCTTTTGGTGCAGGAGTTCTGACTTTGTTGTCTTCCTCCTGTTCCATGCTTTGATCCCTTTTGTCCCTCCAAAAGGAATCTAAAGTCAGATTGTTGTGCTTGCTTTGCTTCCTTTGCTTGCTCATGTTGCCACTCGATTACTTGACTTTTGAGCTTTTTGTCACAGTAAAACTCTGCTTCCATAGAGGAGAGCTTTGTCCCAAATTGCTGGGGTCAGCTGCTGGAGCTATTAGTTGGCTGCCCTCTCTGAAGACTCCACAGGCTCTGGCACCTGGTCTCACACCCCAGGACCTCCACCCAGGACAGTGATACATATCAAAGCAGGTTAAAGCAAGAGCAATTACCCCTCAGAATAATGGTTGGTCCCCCTTTGATATGCAGGCCAGGAGCTCTGATGTAGCTATGTGGTGGTGGCTGCATGGGCCGTCGCACCTCAGATGCTTCTTCCTGCAGGGGCAGAGGTGGACCATACTCCCAGATGCCCTGTTCCCAAAGTCCACACTGACCTCTCACTTTGTCTCTGGCATTTATGGGTTGATAATTCTGGAAACTGCCACAGTTGATGGTGATCCACTCTCCCAAAGTCCTCCAGCTGTGGCTGGTTGTGGCCACCCTGGGGCTAAAACTGGGAGCTCATGTAGGGCTGGTCTTTGTTCCCAGTGTGCTAGGATAAACCTTTCATGTCAACCTGCTGGGCTGCCTTCAGTGGGAGATTTGTTTCTCTTTGTCACTTTGTGGGTCCTGTAGCTCTAAAGTTTGTTTAGAATCATATTTTATAGGTATTTGAGGTGGTTATTGGGAGAGCTCATGGAGTTTTCCTTCTTCTACATTGCTATCTTTGAATTTTCTGAATCTGAAGATCACCTGGCAGAATAAGATACCAGACACTGAGGTCCTTTCTTGAATTAAGATACCAAGTATTCAAACTCTGGTGGGCTAGTCATGTTGTTCAAATGTGAAATTTATGCTTGACAAAAAGTCCGTTTTATGGAGATCTTACACAGGGCAAACCATCACATGGTGGTCAGAAGAAGCTAACTCAATGTCTCTCTTCAGAACTTTGGAATTGATTATGTGACACAGGAGACACTAGCACAGGACCAATCATCATGGTATGCCCATGTCAGAGAACGTGCTGCACTCTATGAGCAAAGCAGAATTGAAATAGCTCCAATGAAATGCAAGATGCTCAAATTTAGAGAATCCACCCCAAATGTTCACATGGGTTACTTGTCCCTGCTAGATCCATGGTAGAACATTCAGAACTCATATTGGTCTGATCAGTCACAGTCAAACTGGCTGAAACTTGACTCTAGCATAGTGATGTCATTTTGGTCCTCTTTGAGAACAAAGGACAACCCCCCACCAACCAAGCAACCAACTATATAATCTATCTGTCTATCTGTCTGTCTGTCTATCTATCTGTCTATCATCTATCTATCTATCTATCTATCTATCTATCTATCTATCTATCTATCTATCTATCATCTATCTATCTAACTTCTTTTATTTAATATAATAAAAAATCCAACTTACATTCTGTAATACTATCTCTTATTTGATAATAAATTCTTCTTTTATGAATAGATCTGACAGGTAAAATATTCTACGCTCTCCTAATTTCTCATGGTATCACTATCACCCTTTATGTTCAAACCCATTTTAACCTTATCTTGGTATATGGTATGAGGTTGTCATTTATACCTAGTTTTCCAATTTTCCCAACTGTTTTTGTTGAATAGTGAGTTCTTGTACCAAAAGTCTTGATCATTGCATTTATCAAACACAAGATTACTATGGTTATTTCCTACTATGTGTTGTGTACCTAATCTCTTCCACAGATCCACCCCTCTATTTCTTAGCCTGTACAGATTGTTGTGATGATTTTTGCCTTGTAATACTGGTTGAAATCTGGTATAGCTAGACTACCTTCCTTCACATTATTTTCATTAATTTCCCTGATATTCTTGAACTTTTGTTCTTCCAGATAAATTACTTTTTCTAGTACTATATGATACTTTTGGTAGTTTGGTTGGTGAAGCACTGAATATGTTCATTAATTTTGTTAGAATTATCTTTTTTGTTGTAGCAGCTTTACCTGATGAAGAACAATTCATATTTATCCAGTTGTTTAGCTCTGACTTTGTGTGAAAAGGGTTTGGTAATTGTATTCATATTTCCTGAGTTTGTCTTGGCAGGTGGATTCCCAAGCATTTGTTTTTTTCTGCAGTTATTTTAAATAGAATTTCTCTTTCTATTTCTTACTGCTGGACTTTGTTGGTAATATATAGGAATGCTGTTGATTTATGTGGGCTTATTTTGTATCCTGCAACCTTGCTAAAGTTAATAATTTTTTCAACTAGTTGGAGTTGATTCTCTGGCATTCTCCAAGTATAGCATCCTATCATCTGCAAAGAATGATAGTTTTATCTTCTCATTGCCTCTTCTAATTCCTTCAATTTATTGTTCTTGTTGCCATAACTAGCATTTCTAGTATGATATTGAATAACAGTTGTGATACTAGGCATCCTTGTTTTACCCCTGATCTTATCAGGAGGGCCTCTAGGTTATCTCCATTGTAGATAACATTTGCTGTTAATTTTAGATAAATACTACTGATCATTGGTATAATGTTCTATTAATTACTGTTGCCACTCTAGCTTCTCAGGAAATGCCCTTTCTATAAGCTGATAGTCCTACTGGTTGATTAATATAAGAGGACACCCTAAATAGAGACTCATGAAGAACAATAGAGACTACAATCCTTTAGACAACCCTAGAAACCTGAGGCAAGAAGTCATGTTCTTTCCTCTGGGAAGCAAACCTGTCAGTGCCAAGTGAGTTTGGACAGTGAGCTCCAGAGGGGATGCTACGGGTATTTTTGCCTTTCTTTCTGTCCCCAGAACTTAGGACAGTACTGGAATTTAATACAGTCTTGTTGATTGACTGAAAGTAAGTACATAAGGGGTGGCTAGGTAGCACAGTGAATAGAGCCCCAGCCCTGGAGTCAGGAGGACCTGAGTTCAAATCTGGCCTCATACACTTAGCACAAAAGAACTAGCCATGTGACCTTAGGCAAGTCACTTAAGTGACAACCCCAATTGCCCTGCCTTCCCTCTCCAAAAAGCAACAAAAAAGTACATAAGAAATGGTTTTGATTGATTGATTACTGAAAGATTTGAACTCAAGTTCTCTGAAGCTAAATAAATCACTATTTATATAATACCACACTATATTGGTAATAATCTTATATTTCCCAGCTCCAGGGCTGCCCTAGGCTTAGAGTGGGAGGGGAAATTCCCTCTTATTCACTTATTATTTCATGGATATCTCTCATTCTCACTATATGACTGCACAACTTCCCTGTTCCCTCCAACATATATATGCTGGATGTATTTTATGATACAACTCAACTGAAAGTCATCATCACGGGTAAATATGCCATCTTGCACTTGTCAGGTGTCTTTGTATTATTCCTTGGGTTATTTGAAATCTTGGTTGTTCTAGGATTGAGGTCCCAGGATTCTCAAAAATAGCTTTGGGAGGTGAGTAGAAGCAAAAAAGCAGAGAGTATTTGAGCCCCAAAGTGTATGTGCTAGGAATTGCCCCAGAGGAATTGCTCACTTCCATGCTGAATTTGGACATTGATTCTTTAAAAAGAAAAGAACAGATTCATCTCATGCTACAGAACAATATATTTTCTTCGGGCATTCATCAGACAGAAGGTTACAGGATATATGGGCCCAACCTAGATGCCCAGAGGATCTCAGAAGCCACAAAGGCTTCTTTGTGGTTTGAATCAGTGTGCCTGAGATTTGACAATACTTTCAATAGAACAGAGATCCAAAGTCATGCCCGTGTGGTTCCCAGCCCCTTGATGCTCTGAATTTCAAGGAGAGGGCCAATGCTTCAAGCTTGGCCAAGTTCCATTGGAATGCAATGATTTTGACAGCCACATCAGGAGGAAGAGGTGGAGTTGTTAACCTATATATTGTGTGACTTTACAGGGTATAGCAGGATTAGCTTTCTGCACAGCAGTGATTTTACAGGTTGCCTTGTTTAAAATTTCCTCGCAGTTGGCTTTGTCATAATCCTTAGGCCTTATCACCCTGTTGGTGGAAGAAAATTGGCAAAGATTAGGGTGGTCCTTGGGAAATGACTAATTTATTAAGACTCACTATTGTTCCAGACAACCTCTTGTCATTTACCACCTGTCCTCCCCAGTCACCTAATGAGCCATTTCAATCTACCCACAAATATAGATGGAGAACATATTATGTCCTAGGTACTAATTAACTTGCACTAAACCACAGGATCACACAGCTAATAAGTCTCTGGTCTTGGATTTAAATAGAAAAAAATAACAGATACTAGCTTTCAAACTGGAAGGGACATTAGAAGTCAACAATTCCAAACTCCTCTTTTTTTTAAACAGATGAGGAAACTGAGGCTGAGATTGGTCAAGTGATTTGCCCAACATCACATAGATGATCTGGTTATGGGTTGAGATTTTGACAGAAAAATCTCATAGATTGTAGATTTCAAACTGAAAGGGATGTTAGAAATCATCAAGGTGAAAACCCTCTTTAGTGGACAAGGAAACAGAAGCTCATAAAAGTCTAATGACTTGCCCTGGGTCACACAGATAACATGTATGTATCTGAGGAAGGACTTGAACTCAGGTCTTCCCAACACCAAGCCTAATGCTGCATGATATGCTTCCACTAGAGAGGTTAAAGTCTTGGTCTACTCTTTCCTGATGGGATCACATCCAGAATATCATGTCCAGTTCAGGGAGCAACTTCTTCTTGTAGGAAGAAATGTGATAATATAGGGGCACATTCATAGGATAAGAAATATGGAGAGAATGAAAAAGTTTCATAAAAGGATCAATACAGCAATCATAACCTGAAGAAGGGAACCTTCTGTTATAGAAAGAGGGAATAGATTTGTTCAGCTTGCTTGGACTCTGGGAGGGGGGGCAGAGCTGAGAGCTGGGGATGGAGGCTGAGAAGAGTCTGTTTTTAATTAAGTGCAATGGGAGGATAGCTTCCTAACCATGAGAATTCTCTAGAAAGAGAAAGAGGTGCCCTCACTGAAGGCTTTCAAGCCAAGACCCATTGTTGAGTAGGGCTTTCTGGTTCCCAGATGGGTTTTACCCCATAGCCCGTGAGATTCCTTCCAGATTGTAAATTCCATCATTTTACTTCTATCTGGCTAGGACCAGCCTCAAACCTACTTGCTGCAGCAACTTAGTCCAAATCTTGGGTCACATGAACAGCGCACACAATCATATTCCCATTGAGTGTCGAATTTGTGGATTACACCTTTAGAATCCCTGCAACCTAGGACAGAGCACATGGAAAATCTTCTGTTAAACTGCAATTGATTCCTCTAGAACGGATTTTAACAAGTCCTTAAAGCCGCTTCGAAAAGTACCACACTAAACCATCCTAACAATGGAAAATCTGGGCCACTTTAAAGACTTTACAAGCAGGTTCTACCACTTCCCATGGCAACTTCTCTAATGCTTCACACCCTGTTCAGTGAAGAACAGCCTTTAAGTCATTCCTCAAGGCTTCAAAGGGACACTTGGAAACATCTAATATACTCATTTGCAAGAAAAGTGTTAGCAGATTGAGAGGACATAAGCTCCATGAAGGCAGGGGATTTTTTTTAGGGTTTCTTTTCTTTCCATTTTAATTTTCTCTCCATGATTAATTTTGCCTTTGTAGCTGCAACATTTTACACACAGTAGATGTTTAATAGATGCTTGATGAATTGAGTGACTAAGTAGCTACCGTGTTTCCCCGATAATAAGACCTATCCCGAAAATAAGCCCTCCCCTTACTGTGTAAGATTCCTCTAAAATAAGCCCTCCCCCGAAAATAAGCCCTATTGAGATTGCTACTGTAGTGAAGGTGATCCCCTGCGCTACACGCTACATTATGGTACCCTCTGTATGCACCGTCCCCCTCCCCCCGCCCCGTGAAATGCACGCTGCGCTCTGAGCTGCATCCAATCAGAGCTGCAGCAGTGAGCGCGTCATCCTGTTCTTCCCCAGTGATTTGCTTGCTGGCGCCATTGAGAGCAGTGCCGCAGAGGAGAGCTGAGGCAGGACAACATAAGCCCTCCCCTGAAAATAAGCCCTCTGGTGTTTTTCTTTCCAAAAAAAAATAATAAGACAGTGTCTTATTATCGGGGAAACATGGTAAGTACTTGAGGCACAGAGGGGGCTATAGTTTGCCCAGCACCACAAAGTCAGTTAAGTGTAAGAAGTGGGATTTAAACCCAGATCTTCCAAACTTCCATCCTATCTCTCTGATCACTAACACATGCTGCCCCTTAGAAGCATATCATTTATTTAAAATAAGTTCTGCCTCTTAATTAATTAAACAGAAGAAAGATGAGGGGGGAAAGACCTTACATGTATGTTTACACATCTGCCTGTTTTCTCCATCCCAGGCACATCTTTAGATTAAGTCCACTTTTCCCACCTTTTGCCCATTACTTCCATCCCATGGGTCTTTGCTCCAATGGACACAGATATGCCATTCAAGATTTTCCCAGTCACTTTTCCTGGTAAACTAATTCTCCTGTCCTTAGAAACAGGAAACAGTTGCAAGCAAAGACTTACCTTCTGCTTCATCCCCTGGAATGATTTCCAAGGGTGTAAATATGCACACAGCATCACAAAATGTCACAAAGAGAGCCAAAGCAAGGAGAACACCTAGCATAGTATTCTATTAAAAAAAAAGAAAAGATAAAAATTAAAGGTGGTTGGAGAGGGAAATTGGCTATAGTCTTTAAAAAAAAGCTTTATAGCTGATCTCCTATTTTATTTCAGTCACTGCCCAATGTATAGTATCTACCTGGCAATGGACAAGTACTTTGTAATAACAAAGTCTACAAGGGGGCACAGTGGATAAAGTACTGGACATGGAGTCAGGAAGGCTTGATCAAGTTCAGTCCAGTCTCAGACACTAACTATGGGACCTTGGACAAGACTGTCTGCCTCAGTTTCCTCATCTGTAAGATAGGGACAATGACAGCCTCCCAGGGTGGTTGTGAGGACCAAATGACAGAATATTGGAAAACTGCTATTATTACAAAAACAATCAACCAAAACCAACCAACACAGTTAAACAATTATGCCTCATAGCATCCCAGGATAATTGATTAAAAGCTATAAAGGAACTTACAGGTCATTGAGTCTGGCACCCTCATTTGTCTGATGAGGAAACAGATCTTGACAAGACTCTGAGAACATTCTGGCTTGTTCAGAGTGCCCAAGCTAATGGCTGAGGCTTGGTTCAAGCCTTTGTCATACTGGCTCCATGGATCGACTCTACCATTGTATACTTTAGCTTCTGCCTCCATAGTCACCCACTTTTCTGACAAGAAGAGGCAAATACTGTGTGACCCTTGTCAAGTCACTTTGTGTCTCTACTTCCCTCAGTTTCCTGCATTGTAAAATGGAGATAATAGCAACTACTTCCCAGGGGGTTTGTGAGGATCAAATGAGACAATAATTTGAAAGCACTTAGCACAGGGCCTGGCACATAGCAGAGGCAATCTGAATGCTAGTTCTTCTTACTGCATGTGCTATATTGCATCATAGCATGTTACTGCTATTCTTAGTATTAGTAAATACATTTTCTCCTATTCTTTAGAAACAAAATTGCTTATTGCATTTCATCTGCATTCAGGGGATTTTGGGGGGCTTCATTTTTCTTTCCATTTACATTGCTATACTAATTTGGTGCATTGTTTTCCTGAACCTGCTTTCTTCACTTTGCATCTGCTCATTCAGGTCTTTCCATGTTTCTCTGATTTCTTTATATTTGTCATTTCTTAAAGGACAATAATGTTCCATTCTATTCATATGCCACCATTTCTTAAACTAAATACAAGACTGAATTCTCTTACCTGGTACAATTTCATTTGGGAGGAAAATGAGGTATTGGAGAGAAGTGTGGATATTGGCAGGGTTGGTTACATTGGCACAGATTACTGCCTGACTAGGGATGCAGTCATATTGGGAGAGGGCATAGCCTGTTGCCCTTATGGTTGAGTAGAAGGCAGTAACCTGGAGAAGGACATTGTGATAATGGACTTTGGGTATTACAGAATGGAAGCAATTGGCAGTTTACAATTGAGGTAAAAAATAACGTAACTGTGATTTAATGGACATTGGGGGCTCCAGGGTTGCAATTGTCTCTACCAAGGCAGAGAGATGACTCCTCTGCCACTTCTAAACCTAGAGAGGTAAGTAGAAGACAGACAACTAGTATATATGGGAGGTAGGACTTGAACCCTGAGCTTCCTAACTCAGCCTTATTCCCTCTCTTCTACATCATACTGTCTCTATAGGTCACCCAAGAGGAGATTTGCCAAATAGCCCTGTTGAGGACATGACAACTTTTAGGAGAAACCTAAGAAAAACCCAGTAATGTGTCTTCATTTTCCTTCAAAGATGAACCCAATTACTTACCATTGTGTTTTAGCAGTTTTTCTCTTCCAAGGTGCTGTTGCTCCTGAAGGAAACCAGATCAGGACTCGATCTCTCTCTCTCTGTCTCTCTCTCTCTGTCTCTCTCTCTCTGACTCTCTTTCTCTCTCTGTCTCTCTCTCTCTCTCTCTCTCTCTGTCTCTCTCTGTCTCTCTCTGTCTCTCTCTCTCTCTCTCTGTCTCTCTCTCTCTCTCTCTCTCTCTCTCACTTTCTCACTCTCTTTTCTCTGTATATATAGTAGAGGGAGATTGCAATGATTTTGTAATAGTAGCCAGGAGGAAATATAACACATAAAAATGACAAATACTATTGTATAAACAGAGGGCAGGTTGCCAACTGGAAAGATTGATGCAGTATGAATTATTAGCCTAAGCTGGATTAGATCTCCACCCCACTTAAATAACCTTGCCCTATCCCTGCAAGATTACTAAAATATAAGTATCATCACCATTGAATTAGAGAGATGTTCTCATGTGGTCCAGGATTCTGGCTCTGCTCATATGATGACAAGATGTTTTGTAAGAACTTGGTCATTCTCCATGATATGTCCCTCAGCAAGTTAGGGGCATGTCCTCAAACATTCTGCACTTCTCCATAATAATCCACCGGTGGTTCCAAAGAACAGGCTCCCTAGATGCAGTTTCCCATCTCATGGCTTCAAGCCTTTGCATGAGGCTCTTGTCTCCCACCAATGCATGAAATGCTTTCCCTTCTCACCTCAGTCTCTGGAAATCCTTCCCCTCCTCTCAATGGTCAGAGGTGTCTCTCCCTTCTAGAAGCATTTCATGATTTCCTGTATTAGTGTGCATATATATTTTTTAATGTATCCTCTATTTCCCTTAGTAGAATATGAGCTTCTTGAGGGGAGGAACTGTCTCACCTTTGTCTCATTTTAGGTTATAACTGCTTATGAGGCAGTTAGTGGTCAGTCCCTTAACCTTTGTTTGTTCAGTTTCCCCAACTCTAAAATGGGATTAATAATTATACCTACCTCATGGATTTTTATGAGGATCAAATGCTATAATGTTAATTAGGAGTTCCTCACAGTGCCTGTCATGTACTAGTTGCTATATAAAGGCTTATTCTCTTCCCTCCCTTCTCCTTCCCAGTAGGACAATTCATTAACAGCAGGACTTGGGAATGGGGCCAGGGCAGGACATTTTTATATCAGGAAGAGGCCAGAGTTGGCTTTGGTTGGGTAACCACAGTTGGGTTCCCTGGGCAGCAGGTGTAAACTGGTATGTCAGAGGAGGGAGGAGGCAGAGAGAGGCCATGATGATGGATGGAGGCAGAGACAAGGGTCTTTTAGGTCACAGGTTACCTTGGAGCTGACCCTACTTGTGCTACCTTTGACTTGAAATATTCCATTTGCTTGTCACCTCTCCAATGAGCATTTGAGGCCTAGCATCTGTTGATGATTTTGGCTGCAGTGGAAAACTGGACCCATATCCACTGCATCAGGGTTGGCAATGACCTCAAGCTTCATTTCCTGGCTTTTAGCTAAATTCAGAGTAAATCATGGCATGGTGAGGAGGTACCGAGAAGGAAAGACCATAGTTCAGCTGGTTTATTGCTCACAGATGTTTAAGTGTGTGTGACTCCTCACTCTTCAGTCCCATAGATATGCCTCAGGGACTTGGGCAGTGCATCCCCATCAAGATCCCACATCTCCTGGGTCACTGTCTCTTAGCTGACTGTTGTTTCTGGGCTAATTTATAGGGCCTGAGTGGGAGTGGGCCCAGAGGAGAAGTCATCCAGCAAGTGGTCTGGATTGACACCCACCTGCTCAAATCACAAGAAATTGTGAGTAGGTAAGGTCGCTAAATTTCCACACCTGGATTAGATGAAGTTTGCTAAGCTCACATTCCTAAATCTAAGTGTAGCCAACCAAGGCAATTGTTGGGAATGTAGGAACTTCCCAGGCCAATCAGTGGTCAGACAAGCAGGTCAAACACGGAATCCCCTTTGCCTGCTAGGGCCCAGGAATAGGCCTAACTCACAGTATTTCTTGAGATATGCCTGGCATGGAGATGTAAACCCATGTCACATGAGGATCCATGGAAGGGATTGGTGGTTAATCTGAAGGTCAAAGAAGGATATGGTTTTATGTATCTGAATGTGATGTCAGAAGAAAGAGGGATCAGTAATCTAATTAGTAATCTTTAGATTTTTTCTGATTAACCCCAGATGCCAGAACTAGGAGCAGTGGGCAAAAGGTGCAGAGAGGCAGATGTAGGCTCAATGAAGGAAAAACGTACTAATACTTAGATCTGTCCCAACATGGATTGGGCTGTCTGGGGAGAGGGTGAGTTCCCCTCACTGGAGGCTAGATAGAGAGGATGTTGGGAGCACATTCCTGCTCAGGGAGACAGGGCAATATGACTTCTGAGGTCCCTTTCACCTCGGGGACTTGGAGCACTCTCCAAGTTTTGCAATTTCAGTTTAAAGTCAGACTCTGTGAAAAATGAGTGGGGAGGTATCTTTTACCTTTAATTCATCATGCAAGTTGATTTTTTTCCTTTTTAATCTGTTAATAAAGGAATCATTTCAGAGATACCATTTTAGACTGTCCAGTATGTTAAATACAAGACTTTTAACCTACAAGTCAGAGATCTTTCTATGTAATGATGCCAGAACTGGCAGCTTTAATCTTAGGGTATGGCTGTTGATGGTTTCATGTGAACAGCTAGTCCCCTTGGTATACTGAGCAGAGGCACTCATGCTCATCAGATTTCTGTCATTTATTCACTCAGTAAATATTTGTTGAGTTTCTATATGGATGTTTTTCCATTAGGCAAGCTTTCTGTCACTACTGTACTCATTACTGACTGTTATGTTTACTTTGTATTACTTATAACTTCTCCATTTCTTCCTTAAGTCTAGATTATCAGCAGAACAATAAATCCAGTCGTGGTTTTTACTTTTTGCAGTTCCCAAGGTCTAAATGTACATAGTGAAAAGTTAACCATCTGTTCATAGGAGTTTTTTTGAGGTGACTCCAGCACACCCCTGTCTCCATGCCCCAATGAGGCATCAGGATTGGATTTATGTAGAGGCCCTCCCTCAATCAATAAGAATTCAGTGGGTCTCATCCATGGATCGAGCTAGCTTTGTGATAGACAGAGTGTGGGCTAGGGGAAAGGGACCAATTTCATTGAGATAGGGAGCCTGAGGTAAGGAAACCCCTTCTGCCAATGCAGCTAAGCCCCTACATATAGCCCACTACATATAGTCTGAGTAAAGACCCTAGAGCACTGAGAGGTCACATAGCCAGTATATCTTAGATATGGGACTTGAACCTAGATCTTCCTGGGTCTACCCACTATAGTCCCTACTTGACATTCTAGGGAGAGAAACAAGAATAATCAGTACATCCATTTGTGCATAGTTGGAAGGCATTGGAGACCTGTTTCAGTGAAGGGCCATGGGAAAAGCCCTGGGCCAAGACTGAATAAGTTATCCTACCCCAGATATGCCATTTCTTTTTTAATAACAGTCCTAGCCTGATATGGCAGGGAAATATGGCAGACTCAGTGCATCTGGATTTCAGGAAGACATGTGACAAAGTCTAAACATACCCTCAGTTTTATGGAACAGACAGCAAGTTCTAGAGATGTTCAAGAGGAAGGAAGTTCAGTGAAAGATGGCACAGTCAGAGGCAGGTTGGAGGAAGAGGAAGGATTTAAATGAGGCTTTGAAGTTTGAGTAGAATGAACTTAACTCAATAGAAGAGAGAAAGGACAACATTCCATTCAAGGGGAACAAGGCAGTAGCTTACAAAGTGAACCTGACTATAATGTAGGTGAGACACAGAGAAGAAATGAGGCTAGGTCAGAGGGTGAATGTTAGGAATTAGGGGGAAATAAATTGGAAAGGATTTGGGAGAGTTAGATTCTGCAGAGTGTGGAGAGGCAGGCAGAGGCATTTGGATTTCATACTTAGCCTTCAAAGGAAAGTTTATTGAGTAGAGGACTCGAGAGATGAGGGTGAAGATTAATCTGGTAGGTAAGATTGATCAGAGGAGATAGAAACTGAAGGCAAAGGGGAAGAGCTAGGAGGCTGCTGAGATCATCCAGGTATACAAGGAGATGTGGGGAAACGAGGGTTATTTGTATTAGAAGAGTGCAACATGTAACTCAGAAATCTGCTCCTCCAAAGCTGCAAAATTGCCCCAAGGCCTCCCCTCCATCACGTTTCATTCTTCTATCGAGGTTCATTTGCAAGCCAGTCTGGGAGAAGTATGGGAGAGGATGGAAACTTTGTTGCCCCAGCCTCCACATAGCTGCTGTGAGATTGTGTTAGACAGAGTCCCTGCCAAGACTTTTGTAGATAGAAACTAGGGAAGTCATGAGGTCCACAGCAGTGGAAGTGTTCATTAGAAAAGTGGACAGGCATTTGTCAAGGCTATTGTAAATGTCATTCCTCAATTGAGGTTAGAAGTTGAATGAGATGCTATCCAAGGATTCCTTCCTTCTTGAGCTATGAATCTACCACTTTGTTGAATGATCAAATATACATGATGAAGGGGACGAGAAGGCAGAAAAGGAGCCATCACAGTGGGTGAGGTTGCAAAAAACACTTCAAGCTGCATGTCAGGAAAGCCCAATAATTAGAGTTGTCCAGAAGTGAACAAGGCTGCCTAGAGAGGTGGTATGGGCTCCCTCCTTGGAGGCCATCATGAAGAGGATGGATAACCACCTGTTGGATTTGTTATTTGGAAATCTCTTCCTCTCTGTGGGACTAGCAGGCTCCTGAGGTCACTTACAACTTCCATAGAATTCTCTGAATCTCCATTTACACAGCCATGCTCCCTGGCTGGGTTCTGGTTACTTCTCACCTATTACAATATAGCCTTCTAATTGGTCTCCTTGCCTCTAATCTCTCCATCTACTCTTGTCTACACATTGCTGCCAGAAAATAGTCTTTCTAAGGAGACTTTCCCTGTTCAGAAACCTGCAATGAGCCTCCCTTGCCCAGGATTAAAACAAGCTCTTCAGCCTGGCATGTTGGGCTCACTCCTGACACTTTCTTAGAACTGGCCACACAGACCTGGCCCTTCTGTGGTATGTGCTGCCACATCTCAAGGTTATCTCAGTGCATAGATGTGCTGGGAAATGTTCAGCTCTACAGGAAAAAAAAGTTACTACAACACTTTTGAAGTTTAATTTCCATGATTAGCACTTCTCTGTGTCACTTTCTTAAGGCTAGGCAATGAACAAAACAACAGCTCAAGCAATGATTTGTAGTGTTTACTAGTTTCCAAGGTATAAATGTTCACACTGAATCTTTAACAACTGGATCTTGTCAGTGCTTCACTCTGGCTCCAGAACATACATGACTGTATTTATCAGTCTTAATTTGTATGTCCTCATACCCTAAATGACAATGGTAATTGCAGAGAGGGATAGGGCAATTTGTTTACTTCTGCTTTTTTAGCTGCCCCAAAGTGTATTTGTCTTTTGAGGGAAGTCTAAACAGCAGTATAAGGCTGGAAGGGACTCTGTAGGGGCTCTAAAAATCATGGTCAGAGCATTATGATAATGGCAGCCTTAAGTTTAATTTGATTTCAAGGAAGTCACTGTTTGTGTGTTTTATATTTTTTCTCTCTATTTATTGCAACTTTGACTTTTTACGTGAAGTGAAATGTCTTCTTTCCATATCCATTTGTTACTCTGAGTGCTTGTATGTGAGCTGTTTTCAGGATCCTGTTACCCTTATTTAGGGAGACCCAGACATTAACTATATAATTTAATTTGGACATTTTGCCAAAGCAAATCCCAGGTGGAGACACATGATTAAAGAGAAAATGAACTTTTCACTCAGCCTTCAAAGTTGGACTTCCTTTTGTGTGCCCAGAGTAAGAGGGGAGAAGCCTGGGGTTCCAGGCCATGGGTTACAAGAGCAACGGTGATAGTCAGAAGACAGAAAAAGAGATAGGTGATAGACAGAAACAGAGAAGTTGAAAGGCTTAGCTAGTTTGAGATGAGGAAGAAAACAATGACCTTGGTTTTAGACATGGGGGGTGTTCCAGAGCTGGTACTCTTGGGAGGGGTCAAAGGTAGGGATGCAAGTTTGGCATGTATCTGCATGGATGGCTGTCACTTTCATAAAACCCTTGTGATACCTTCGTAGGCCATGAAAAATGGATCCTCTCCTCTTCCTGAGAAGGTCATAAGATCACAGAGCCAGAGCTGGAGGGGACCCCAAAAGCTTTCTAGTCCACTTGTCTCATTTTACATCTAAGGAAAATGAAGCCTAGAGAGGTAAAGCCACTTGCCCAAGGTCAGGCAGAAGCAGGATCTTGAACCCAGCTCTTTTAGCAGTAATTCAGTAAAACCGCCTTGCTGTAGTCCTTACCCTTTGCCTCAATACTCTTAAATCACCTGGTTCCTGTTCCAAGACATATAACTTCCTGACCTTCAAGGCATGGCCTAGAGTAGAATAAAGTTGGAATCAGAAGGTGTGATCAAAGGCACAGTTGGCACTGACCTTGTGACATAAAGTTATTACTGCCCAAGCCTTTGGTGCTGTCTGTGCTTAAGTCCTCAAACACTTTATAGCAGAGTCCAAAGCATTACCCTCTTTGCAGGGACATGCAACACAAGGCAATACAAAAAGGAGGAAAGCCCCCAGATAGACAGCCCCCTCAGAACTGCACTGCTCTGCCCTAAAGAAGGCTCTTCTGTCAGCCCACTGCATTCTATAGTCACAATATTGTTATTGTGGGTGTTATTAAGGGTGAACAAGCCTTCTTGCTCAGACTGCTAACTTGTGCCTTTTTTGGGAAAAAAAAAACATGAAAAAAGGATCCATTCATATAGATAGATTGTATTATACGATGTTAGAATGAAGGGGGAAGACTAAGAAGATGAGTAAAATAAAAATCACTCAAGTTTATCTTTCTCTTTTTGTTGGAGAAACGGGGGACTAGGTAACAAAGTGGATACAGTGTGGGCCTAGAGAAATGAAGACCTAGGTTCAAATCAGGCCTCAGATAGTTCCTACCTACCTAAGCCTGAAGAATTAGAAAAACATTATAATGAAGAAAACAGCTCCTTAAAAAGAAAAGTGTATGATATGGAAAAGGAGCTCCAAAAACTAACCAAGGAAAATGATTTGCTAAAAATTAGGATCAACCAAATTGAAACAAATAACTCTATGAGGAACCAAGAATTAGTTAAACAAAACAACAAGAATGAAAAATTAGAAAAAGAGGTAAAAAACCTCAATGGAAAAATAACTAACCTGGAAAAGAGATCCAGGAGAGATAATCTGAGAATCATAGGCCTACCAGAAAATCATGATGAAAAAATGGGCCTGGACAACATTCTCCAAGAGCTCATTAAGGAAAATTGCCCTGAGATATGAGAACCTGAGGGTAAAATAGAAAGTGAGAGAATCCACTGGACACCTCCTGAAAGAGATCACAAACTGAAAAGTCCTCAAAATGTTGTGGCCAAACTCAAGAACTACCAGGTAAAAGAGAAAATACTTCAAGTGTCCAGAAAGAAACAATTCAAATGCTGAAGAACCATAGTGAGGATCGCACAGGATTTGGCAACCTCTACACTGAAAGATTGGAGGCAGTAGAATACAATTTTCTGGAAGGCAAAAGAGTTTGGCTTACAACCAAGGATCACCTACCCAGCGAGACTGAGCATATTCTTCCAGGCAAAGAGATGGTCATTCAATGATATAACAGAGTTCCAGACCTTCTTGATAAAAAAGCCAGAACTCAATGGAAAATTCAACCTCCAATTACGAGATGCAACAGTGACTTAGAAAGGTAAACAAGGAGAACACACACACACCCTGCTATTTGATGAGAGCAAATTGGTTATAGACAAGTAGAGGGTATGACTATAAAATACACAAGATGATGATTTAAAAAAAAATCTTAAGGGCTACAAAGGGACTGCAATGGAAGAAAGGGAATGGTTGAAGTGGAAAAGGGTAAATTATGCCACTCATAGAGGCATAAAAACTGTATAGCAGAGGAAAAAAAGGGAGGCAGTTGGGAAGCATATGAGCTTTTCCCTCATTGGTTCTGGTACAAGGCGGGAATAACAACCAGTTAAGCATAGGACTCTATGGAGAAGAAACGCAAAAAGTATCATTTTAGAGGGAAAGAGGGGAGGGAGAAGAGCTTTGCATGAGATTTGTTCCTGTCACTCTTGATGCGAAGAAGAAATAGCATACTTCATTAAGTATAACAATAGCCTACAGGCAGTAGGAGGGGGAAAGGGTTACGAAAGGAGGGTGGGAGTGGTTTGTAGGGAGAGAAGTAGTAAGGGGAAAGAGGAGGAAAAGGGAGGGGGGCTGAAAAGGGAACACTGAGGGAGACAGTGGTCAAAAGGAAAACTATTAAGGGGGGGAAGGGAGAAGGGAGGGAAAATATGAACATTAACAGGGGCAGGAATAGGATGGGGGGAAAGAAACAGATAACAATCATAACTGTAAATGTGAATGGAATGAACTCTCCATAAAACGGAGATGGATAGCAGAATGGATTAGAAATCATAATCCTACAATATGCTGTTTACAAGAAACACATCTGAAACAGAGGGATACACACAAGGTAAAGGTAAAAGGTTGGAATAAAATATATCATGCCTCAGCTAAAGTAAAAAAAGCAGGGGTAGCAATCCTTATCTCAGATAAAGCAAAAGCAAAAATTGACCTAATTAAAAGAGATAAGGAAGGAAACTATATCCTGTTAAAAGGCACCATCGAGAATGAAGCAATATCACTACTTAATATATATGCACCAAGTGGTGTAGCATCCAAATTCCTAGAGGAGAAGGTAAAGGAATTAGAGGAAGAAATAGATAGCAAAACTATACTAGTGGAAGACCTTAATCTCCCCCTATCTGAACTTGGTAAATCCAACCTCAAAATAAACAAGAAAGAAGTTAAGGAGGTGAACAGGATTTTAGAGAGGATAGGTATGATAGATCTCTGGAGAAAACTGAATGGGGATAAAAAGGAATATACTTTCTTCTCAGCGGTTCATGGCACATACTCAAAAATTGACCATGTTCTAGGTCATAAAAACCTCACAATTCTATGCAGTAAGGCAGAAATATTAAATGCATCCTTCTCAGATCATGATGCAATAAAAATTATATGCAATAAAGGGCCAGGGAAAGACAGACTAAAAACTCATTGGAAATTAAACAATTTAATCCTAAAGAATGAGTGGGTCAAACAAGAAATTATAGAAACAATCAGTAATTTCATTCAAGAGAATGATAATAATGAGACAACATACCAAAATCTGTGGGATGCATTAAAGGCAGTTCTTAGGGGAAGTTTTATATCCCTGAGTGCATACGTGATTAAATTAGAGAAAGGGAGCTCAATGAATTGGGCATGTAATTAAAAAACCTAGAAAAAGAACAAATTAAAAATCCCCAATTAAATACTAAATTAGAAATATTGAAGACAAAAGGAGAGGTTAATAAAATTGAAATTAAGAAAACTATTGAATTAATAAATAAAACCAAGAGGTGGTTTTATGAAAAAACCAACAAAATTGATAGATCCTTAGTCAATATGATAAAAAAAAAGAAAGAAGAAAACCAAATTATGAGTATCAAAAATGAAAAGGGTGAATCTACCTCCAATGAAGAGGAAATCAAAACAATAATTAGGAATTATTTTTCCCAATTGTATGCACATAAATTTGACAATCTTAGGGAAATGGATGAATATTTACAAACATACAAGTTGCCCAGATTAAGTGAAGAGGAAGTAAATTACTTAAATAATCCCATCTCAGAAAAAGAAATTGAACAAGCCATCAGTCAACTCCTGAGGAAAAAATCTCCAGGGCCAGACGGATTCACTAGTGAATTCTATCAAGCATTTAAAGAACAATTGATTCCAATACTCTACAAACTATTTGGGAAAATTAGTGAAGAAGGAGTCATACTAAATTATTTTTATGACACAAATATGATACTGATACCTAAATCAGGAAGAGATAAAACAGAGAAAGAAAATTATAGACCAATCTCCCTCATGAATATAGATGCAAAAATTCTAAATAAAATACTAGCAGAAAGACTACAGCAACTTATCTCAAGAATAATACACTTTGATCAGGTAGGATTTATTCCAGGAATGCAAGGATGGTTTAATATTAGGAAAACCATCAGTATAATTGATCATATCAACAATAAAACTAGCAGAAACCACATGATCATCTCAATAGATGCAGAAAAGGCTTTTGACAAAATACAACATCCATTCCTATTAAAAACATTAGAAAGTATAGGAATAAATGGAGCCTTCCTTAAAATAATAGGTAGCATCTATTTAAAGCCATCAGCAAGTATTATATGTAATGGGGAGAAGCTAGAAACATTTCCCATAAAATCAGAGGTGGAACAAGGGTGTCCACTATCACCCCTCTTATTCAATCTGGTACTAGAAATGTTAGCAGTAGCAATTAGAGAGGAAAAAGAAATCAAAGGAATCAAGTTAGGCAAAGAAGAGACCAAGCTATCACTCTTTGCAGATGACATGATGATATACTTAGAGAATCCTAGAGAATCAAGTAAAAAACTACTTGAGACAATAAATAAATTTGGCAAAGTTGCAGGATATAAAATAAACCCACATAAATCCTCAGCATTCCTATATATTTCCAGTGAAATTCAACAGCAAGAAAGAGAAAGAGAAATCCCATTTAAAGTTACTGTAGACATTATAAAATATTTGGGAATCTACCTGCCAAAACAAAACCAGGACCTGTATGATCATAACTACAAAACACTTTTCACACAAATAAAGTCAGATCTAACTAATTGGAAAAATATCAATTGCTCATGGCTGGGTCGAGCTAATATAATAAAAATGACAATTTTACCTAAATTAAATTATATATTTAGTGCCATACCAATTAATTTACCAAAAAACTACTTTATAGAGCTAGAAAAAATAGTAACAAAATTCATTTGGAAGAATAAACAGTCCAGAATATCAAGGGAATTAATGAAAAGAAATGCTAGGGAAGGTGGACTAGCTTTACCAGATTTCAATCTGTACTATAAAGCAGCAGTCATCAAAACTACTTGGTACTGGCTGAGGAATAGAGGAGTGGATCAATGGAATAGATTAGGTACACGAGATTCAGAAGTCAATGACTATAGTAATGTATTGTTTGATAAACCTCCAGACCCTGGTTTTTGGGATAAGAACTCACTATTTGACAAAAACTGCTGGGAAAACTGGAATATAGTATGGCAGAAACTGGGCATAGACCATTATCTAACACCATATACCAAAATCAAGTCTAAATGGGTGCATGATCTAGGTATAAAGGTTGATACTGTAAGCAGTCTCCTAAAACAAAGAATAGTTTATCTATCAGACTTGTGGAGAGGGAAAGACTTTATGACTAAACAAGAATTAGAGAACATTATAAAATGTAAAATGGATAGTTTTGACTACATGAAATTGAAAAGTTTCTGTACAAACAAAGCCAATGTAACCAAGATTAAGAGGGAGGGGGGAAATTGAGAAAGAATCTTTACAACCTATGTCTCTGACAAAGGACTCATTTCTAAAATATACAGAGAATTGAGTCAAATTTATAAGAATACAAGTCATTCCCCAATTGATAAATGGTCAAAGGATATGAACAGGCAGTTTTCAGAGGAAGAAATTAAAGCTATCTATAAGCACATGAAGAAATGCTCTAATTCACTATAGATTAGAGAAATGCAAATCAAAACAACTCTGAGGTACCACATCTCATCAGTCAGATTGGCTAAGATGACAAAACAGGAAAATGACAAATGCTGGAGAGGATGTGGGCAAACTGGAACACTAATGCATTGTTGGTGGAGTTGTGAACTGATCCAGCCTTTCTGGAGAGCAATCTGGAATTATGCCCAAAGGGCTATAAATACTTTCATACCCTTTGATCCAGCAATACCACTCCTAGGGTTATATCCCAAAGAGATCATAGAAATGGGAGAAAGACCCATATGTACAAAAATGTTTATAGCAGCTCTTTTTGTGGTGGCAAAGAATTGGAAATTAAGGGGGTGCCCATCAATTGGGGAATGGCTGAACAAGTTGTGGTATATGCATGTTATGGAATACTATTGTGCTATAAGAAACGAGGAGCAGGCAGTCTTCATATTTACCTGGAGAGGTTTAAAAGGACTGATGCTGAGTGAGAAGAGTAGAACCAGGAGAAATTTGTACACAATTACAGACACAACATATGTGTGATGACCCACTTTGATAGACTGGACTCTTCTCAGCAATGCAGTGATATAAGTCAATCCCAAAAGACTCATGATGGAGAGAAAAATGTGCATCCAGAGAAAGAACTAGAAAGAACTAAGTTTATATCCAGGTGGAAGCAAAATACCTGATCTTTTTCATTCTCTTATTTGGTTTTATGTCCTCTTTACCATTTTTCATTCCAGCTGGTACAATCCGTCCTTATAACCTGACCAATGTATAATGTGAAAGTATTTACAGATCCTATACTTGACTATAAGCCGCCATGGGGGGGGGGGAGGGAGGAGGACAAAATGTGAAATTCAAGGAATTGAATCCTGTAAACTAAAAGGAAACAAACAAATTGATAATAAAAAAAGAACTAAGAATACTGACAAGAATAAAAAAAAAACATTTAAAGAACAACTAATTCCGATACTTTATGAACTATTTGGGAAAATTGGAGAAGAAGAAATCCTACCAAATTCTTTTTATGACACAAATATGGTACTGATTCTTAAATTAGGAATTCAAAACAGAGAAAGAAAATTATAGACCAATTTCCCTAATGAATGTAGATGCAAAAATTTAAATCAAATATTAGCAAAAAGACTATAGCGGCTTATCACAAGAATAATACACTTTAACCAGGTAGGATTTATTCCAGGAATGCAAGGATGGTTCAATATTAGGAAAACTTAGTGTAATTGATCATATTAACAACAAAATTAGTAGAAACTGCATGATTATCTCAATAGATGCATAAAAATCTTTTGACAAAATACAACCCCCATTCCTACTAAAAACACTAGAAAGTATAGGAATAAATGAAGTCTACCTTAAAATAATAAGTAGCATCTATCTAAAACCATCAGCAAGTATTGTATGTAGTGGGGATAAGCTAGAAGTATTTTCAAAAAGAATCGGGGGTGAAACAAGAATGTCCACTATCACCCCTCTTATTCAATTTGGTACTAGAAATGTTAGTTGTAGCAATAAGAGAAGGAAAAGAAATCAAAGGAAATAGATTAAGCAAAGAAGAAACTAAGCTATTACTCTTTGCAGATGATATGGTGATATACTTAGAGAATCCCAGAGAAGCAATAAAAAAATTACTTGAGATAATAAATAAATTTAGCAAAGTTGCAGGATATAAAATAAAACCACATAAACCCTTAGCATTCCTATGTATTTCTAACAAAGTCCAACAGCAAGAAATAGAGAAATTCCATTTCTATACAAACACAATTATAAAACACTTTTCACACAAATAAAATCAGATCTAAATAACTGGAAAAACATTAGTTGCTTGTGGTTAGGTTCAGCTAATATAATAAAAATTAGAATTTTACACAAATTAATTTACTTATTTAGTGCCATTCTAATCAATCTACCAAAACATTATTTTATAGAGCTAGAACAAATAATAACAAAATTCATCTGGAAGAACAAAAGGTCCAGAATATCAAGGGAATTAATATAATGAAATGCTAGGGAAGGTGGCCTAGCCATACCAGATTTTAAACTGTATTATATAGTAGCAGTCATCAAAGCTACTTTGTACTGGTTGAGGAATAGAGTAGTGGATCAGTGGAATAGATTAGGTACACGAGACACAGCAGTCAATGACTACAGTAATCTACTGTTTGATAAACCCAAAGACCTCAGTTTCTGGGATAAGAACTCACTATTTGACAAAAACCGCTTGGAAAATGGGAAATTGTATGGAAGCAACTGGGCATAGACCAATATCTTACACTGCATAACAAAATCAAGTCTAAAGGGGTGCATGATGTAGATATAAAGGCTGATACTATAAGCAATCTGGGATAGCAAAGAATAGTTTACTTGTCAGATTTATGGAGTTGGGAACAAGAGATAGAGTGCATTATGAAATGCAAAATGGATAATTTTTATCACATTAAACTGAAAAGTTTTTGTATGAATAAAGCCAATGTAACCAAGATTAGGAGGTAAGTGGAAAATTGGGAAAGAATTTTACAACCAGTATCTACGATAAAGGACTCATTTCTAAAATATGCAGAGAACTCAGTCAAATTTATAAGGAAACAATAATTCCTCAAGTGATAAATGGTCAAAAGGATATGAACAGGCAGTTTTCAGAGGAAGAAATTAAAGATATCTATAAGCATATGAAAAATGATCTAAATCACTATTGATTAGTGAAATGTAAATCAAAACAACTCTGAGGTATCATATCTCACTGGTCAGATTGGATAACATGACAAAGCAGGAAAATGTTAAATGCTGGAGAGGATGTAGAAAAATTGTAACACTAAATTCATTGTTGGTGGAGTTCTGAACTGATCCAACCATTCTGGAGAGCAATCTGGAACTATGCCCAAAGGGCTATAAAAATGTGCTTACCCTTTGACCCAGCAATACTGCTTCTAGGACTGTATCCCAAAGAGATCATATGAAGGAAGGAGGACCTGTATGTACAAAGATATTTATTGCAGTCCTTTCTGTGGTGGCAAAGAATTGGAATCAAGGGGATGCCCATCAGTTGGAGAATGGCAAAATAAGCCATGGTATATGAATATAATGGAATACTACTGTGCTATAAGAAATGAGGAGCAGACAGACTTTATAAAAACCTGGAGAGACTTATATAAACTGATGCTGAGAGAGGAGAGCAGAACCAGGAGAATTCTGTACACACATTATACACACATTGTATCTGTGACGACTGACTTTGATAGACTGGACTCCTCTCAACAATGGAAGGTTATAAGACAACCCTAAAAGACTCATGATGGAAAGAGATATCCAAACCCAGAGAAAAGAACTACAGAGCCTGAATGCATATTGAAGCAAGCTACTTGCTCTCTTTTTGTGTTTTGTTTTGTGCCTTCTTTCTAATTGTTTACTCCCTTGGTTATAACTCTTCTTTAGAATTTGACTATTGTTTAATGTGAAGGTGTTTGTAGAACCTATATCAGATTGCATGCCACCATGGGGGGAAGGGAGGAGAAGAGGAAGGGGGAAAATTTGGAACTCAAGGGATTATGGAATTGAATGTTGTAAACTAAAAGTAAATAAATAAATCAAAATAATAGATATATATGTATTATTCCCAATGACAGTAGCTTACCAGAACTACCAGCTCTCATCCCCCATCTAATTTCTGTGTATCAATTCTTCCTCTTTCACTTCATTTGTATAAAATAATTACTCTTTTTAGCTGTTCCTAAATGGTTTTACTTTTTAATTCATATCATGTCTGGGTTTTCCGCAATATTTCTTATGAACTACCCAATTATTAATAAAAATCTTAGACATAAATTTTACATTTTACATAATCCCCTTTGATCAGTCTTTGTTATGTACCTTATATTTATATGGGTTCTTGTATGTTGAATTATCTATTAAGTTCAGGTTTTTTTTGACAAAGCCTCGAAAATCTGAGGGTTTATCGAATGTCCATTTTTTTCCCATTCCAGATAATAGTTAACTTCACGTGGTATGAAATTTTTGGCCAGAACCCCAGTACTTTTGTTCTTCAATATGTTTTTTTCCAAGAACTGCAGTCCATTAATGCTTCTGTTGCTAGGTCTTGAGTAGACATTTATGATTTTCAAAGTGATATCCATAAATTATTTCATGTGATCCTCACAATGATTCTGAGAGATAGGGGCTATTACTATCCTCTTATTACAAATGAAGAAAATGAGCTCGCTGATCTGCCCCAAATCACACATCTAGGAAGTTCCTGAATCATAATTTGAACACAAGTTTTTCCGACTCCAGCTTCAGCTCTCTATCTACTTTGCCACCAAGTTACCTTCAATTCCTTGCTAACTTTCAGAAATTCACATCTGTATTTTGATTCATGCCAACTTATTAGAACTGTCAAGTTCCACAGATCCCATTAGTATAATGAATTCTCTCTCTTTTTTTTTTTAAGCAATTGGGGTTAAGTAACTTGCTCAAGGTTACACGGCCAGTTATTTCTGGGTGTGGTGCTAAGTATAAGAGCCTGGATTTGATCCCAGGTCATCCCGACTCTGGGGCCGGTGCTCTTACTCACTGAGCCACCTGGCCGGCCCTAGTATAATGAATTCTCTATCTTGAGTTAGTTTCATCCATACCCTTTATTTCAGGGAGGAATAGATTATTCACCAGAGGCAAAAATTTGTCATAATCCTTAAAAATCACTGTATCTGAGGCTATGATTCTTATTGGGTTTCTCCAATGGACAGCAGACCTGCCTTTGACTGGGAAGGGCTATATACACAGTTTTAGATTCTATTTATCTCTTTTTGAATTCTTCTTGCTACAATTTGTTCTAGTTGTACATGGAGCTTTTTCAAGATCTCCAGCATTATATTTGATATCTTCATGCTTTGCTCCATTTAATATTGTAATGCTTCATAATTCTTCACTTTCATATTAGCATTTGCCCCTCTGACAAGTAATGACACATGTGGGATGCCATTGAGGTCCAGGGTCACAGATTCAGCAAGGCTGACAAATGTACAAGTAGTCAACCTTCCTTTGGTGTCTTTTCAGGGGCCCTGAAAGAGTTCATAGCATCTTAGCATCATGGTTCTAAAACCAGAAAGGTCCTTGGATGTCACTGAATCATAGGACCAGAGGGAGGGATTACAGAAAGCAGAGGGGAAAAGTGCAGAAGTCAAAGTCAGGAGCAGGACAAATACTTGAGGGGTTGCTTAAAGGAGAGGTTCTTCACTTTTTTGTGTCATGGACCCCTCAGGCTATGTGGTGAAGCCTATGGACACCTTCTTTGAATAAAGTTTTTAAGTGCATAAAATCCAGAGGATTAATTACAGAGGAAATCAATTATAAATCAATTATATTTATGTATAATTGGTATGTATATAATTACATTTAATTGGAACATACGTATATAAATGCGTATGATGTATTTATATATGCCATATAAAATGTATGTCATATCTAAATATAAAATATAAATAAAAAGTCCAGACTCAAATACTTGCTGTCTGTATCACCCTGGGCAAGTCATTTGACTCTTTTTACCTCAGGTTCCTCATTTATAAAATGAGCTAAAGAGGAAAATGGCAGACCCTTCCAGTGTCTTTGTCAAATAAACCTCAGAAAAAGAGTCTGACCTGACTGAAAAATTACTGAACAACAACAAAACTTTGTGAATGTTGGTAATAAAATTATGTTGTGCAATCCATCAGTTATATATAAATTTATTATGTAGAAATATTTTATAAATATATATTTAAAACAAGTTTATGAATCTCAGGTTAAGAATTCTTTCCTCAAAGGATGGTAAGCTTTTTTTTATGTTTACAAATAGATTTAACATTTTTGTTGCCATATGTTTTGCCCTTATATTGTATTCATTTATTAATGAAGTCTGCCTCCCCTGAACCTATATTTTGTCAGAAACAAACTACAACATCCAAAAGGAAAACAAAAATAGAAAGCAGTTTGGTAATACTAGCCAACTTACCAAGTGAGTCTCACAGTATCTGGATTGCCTTGACATCATAAAGGAAGGGAAAGAGATACATTTTCTCACCTCTTTTTCTAGGACAAGCTTGGTCATTGTAGGAACATGGGTCATTATTATGTAACTCAATTTATGTTTTTATTTTTTTCCATATACATTGTTTAGTCATGTATATTGTTTTTCCCCTGAGTTCTGCTTACTTTCCACTGTAACTATTAAAAAAAGGAGAGAGATTGGGGTGGCCAGGTAGCACAGCGAGTAAGAGCACGGGCTCCAGTGTTGAGAAGACCTGGAGATCCAATCCCCGGGCTCAGACACTTAGCACACACCCAGAAACACCTGGCTGTGTAACCTTGAGCAAGTTACTTAACCCCAATTGCTTAGGGGTGGCCAGATGGCTCAGCGAGTAAAGAGCACTGGCTCCAGTGTTGAGACGACCTGGAGATCGAATCCCGGGCTCAGACACTCAGCACCACACCCAGAAATAACTGGCCCATGAGCAAGTTACTTAACCCCGATTGCTTTAAAAAAAAAAAAAAAAAGGAGAGAGGACACAAGGATTCTGAGTTACAGAAAAAAGAAGGGAATTCCAGAATGGTTTGGGTCAATAAATAGAAGTAGAAGATGGAAGGGAAACCTTTTTTCATACTATTCCTTCCTATTTTTCTTGTTGAATTTTAACAAAAAGTATAAACTGAGGCATATCATCAGATAAGATAACATTTATTAGCAAAGGCATGCTGCCTATCAATAAATGAATCAATGGCTTGCCTTCATTAATGCCAAAGACCCACCTTCTTCTCTCATGGGACTAAGAAATACTAATTGTTTGAGAGGTGATAATTAGCAGCTCAGAATTTAGGACAGTAAAGCAGACATACTTGAAGGATAGCTTGGTGAGTTAAACAAACAAACAAACCAAAAACACCAAATTCCCTTGCTTTCTCACACATTTCTTAAAATAAGTTAAATACCTTGAGGCAGAAGATCTGTATTTTTAAATTTAACCCATCACAGTCCAGCTGAACTCTGAGCTAAGTTTAGAGACAAGTAACTATGAATTAAGCAGTTACAGGACAAAATCATTTAATTGTAAATAGAATTTAAAAATGGTACAAGATAAATTTTAATCTTCTTACTTAACATATACCATAACAGGGGAAAAACTTACTTAGCTCTGTTTCATTTCAGGGACTAACAATACTTGACACCCAACAATGTCACAAATCTCCACATTACTCTTAGGGTTTCAAAGCCATACTAGGAATTCACCATGTGGAAAAATTTCCTATTCACAAGCAAATAGCACCATAGGGAAAATGAGTCAAGAAAATCCTACTTTAGGCCATGCCAAGGTCATGTCCTAAACTTTCCCCAGGGACAGAATCTACCTGTGGCAGTTCTCAGATTGCAGTACATGACATTTTCTTCTTGAATGGTGGACCCTTGGCTTCATGACAATTCAGACATCCATCAAAATAATCAAACTCAAAGCAATTTCTACTTATAGTCCTAAGAGTTTTTAATCTCAAAGAGAAAAGTTTCACTAATCACAGCTAATTTTCTCATGTTTTCCTAATAATTACATTTCATTTATCCTTCACTTATAAATTAAAAACAACCACACTCTGTAGTTCTTTAAATTATACATACAGTGAATACATGATAGTTGACTCAAAAGTCACTTAGCAACTGTAGACCTTAGATTCAAAGATCCTGTCTTAAAATACTTGAATCTAAAGTTCAACATTGGCAAGCTGGCTCAAAAATGTAACTTCATGATAAGCTATTAAGGTGAAATTCACAATTTTACTAGTGATAGCCAAATAATTTTAGATGGAACCTCAATCTTTATTATAACAGAATTGAAAATTCCCCCCTTTTGAAAAAGAGTGGGAAAGGGCATTCTTTTTCTTTTTTGTATGTTCTCAAAATTTAGTACTTTACATTTTTATAGCCTGAATGCAGCAGGGCTGATAAATTGCTATAAACCAGATTGAGTACAAAGTCTCAAGGGATCTCTCAAATAAGGATTTCTTATCCCCTCTGAAACGACATAGAGTTATCCAGGATATAGCATTTACATTCAGTTAAAAAAAATAATAACTGTAACCAACAGTTTATAGGCCTTATCAAATGCCAGGCATCCTGGCATATAATCACAATCATTATATTATTTAATCCTCAGAATAATCCTATGATGTGGGTGTTAATTCTATCCCCTTTATAAATGAGGCAACAGAGACAAACAGAGGTAAAATTATTTGCTTAAGGTCACATAGCTAATAAACTTCAGAGACCGGAGTATAACTCAGGTTTCCCTGATCCAATAATTTTTTCTGAGTTTTTTTTTTTCATTTGATACCACAATTAATAAAACACATTTTACCATATCATAATTTAATTATAGGACAAATATCAATTAAATCAAATCTGACTTTCCAACCACAATTTAAAAATATCCACTTTTCAGGGTTATTAGGTACCTGTTCTTTAAAATGTAGAGCCCTGAGTTAACAATTAGCTCATTTTCAAAGTTTCATGGTAGTTCATAATTTTTTGAAACTTTCCTCTTAAATTACCCCAAAAGAAAAGTTATTTCCATTTGTGTTTATAAGATGTCCCAATCCTCTCCCTTTTCCTGGTGGCTTTTCAGTTTCAATTCTAGAGAAAGGTGGGGAGAGGCTCTAAGTACTAGCCTTGCCTTCCCATCCCCTTGCTTTGGAGCTTGAAAGGATTGAAAAGATTGGGATATATTCTTAGAATGGGCTTTCAGGGGGTAGAATACCATATTTTTCTAATTGTATCTCAGATTATTTGAATAACTGGTCTTCACTTGTATTTCTCCCTTGTAATTTAGCACAAAAATTTAAAATAACCCCAATTAATTGAAATACTGTTATTTTTTTTTTTGTTTTTTAAGAGCTTACAAATGCATAGTTTCAAGTATTCTTTGGAGAATTTGCTTCTGATTTACTTAAACAATTCTGTTATATTTAAAGAAAACATGAACCTTTATTTCCTTAGTTATTTCAGATTTTAACCATTACAGTTTTTGGCAAAGTCAACCAGGGTGAGTAATCACAGTTTCTTTCTGAGTGAAGGTTAGGCTCTTATTTCATTTTCCCTATGGTGCTATGACCTTCTGAACAGGAAATTTTCCCATCTGGTTAATTCTTAGCCTGGGTTTTATACCCTAGGAATAATGTGGAGATTTGTTACTTGATTGGCTCTTAAATATGGTTTGACCCAGAAATCAAACAGAGCTATGGGAATTTTCCTTCTGATATGGTATAAGTTAGGTGAGAAGTTTAAGACTGATCCTTTATTATTTTTATTGATTCTATTTATATATAAAAAGTCTTTAAACATTATACTTAAGGTTTCCCCCAAACATTTCTAGCTTCTAGCCCCTCCACCCTGGCACTACCCCTCATTGTCAATGTCTGTCCCTATTATTCATAACTGAGTATGGGCTTAGGCAACATTGGAGTTGAGTAGGTGTTCCTACATAGCTAGGGGTAGGGTTTGGTGATCCCTTTTCATAGGTTCCTCTTCATTATAAATCTCCCTTTCCATGACTTCATTAAATTTCATTTATTTTAAAGTCACTTACTGATCTAAACTAGTTTTCCTCTATTCATGGTCAAGAAAGTGTTGCTTACAACAGACTCATTTCCCCCCACCTTTTTTCTCTACTCAGTAGAACTTCTTTCTTTTATTCCACAAAAACAATAGTTTTCCATCTCCAGTGAAAGGGTGATAAATCCCTATAACTTTCACTTTCAAAGTCTTTTTCTTATTTTTCCTTAAAACAAATTTTACAGAGTAGTACCACATATAACTAAGATATTTCAGCATTTGTTAAGTTTCTGTTAAGTGCCTTATGAGATAGGGGAAAGAGAAAGGGATGAATTCCTCACTTAGACCTTGCCTCTGGAATCAACCCATCTCAGACCTCTTTCCAACTCCAAATCCTTCCCTCTATAAAGGGGAGAGAGGTAATTAAGCTTGATCTGCAAACTCTCAAAATTTTCTAAGATGTTTTTAGCAGCTTCTATAATTTGGAAATTTATAGTTTGGATATTATTTAAGGTTATAAATTCCATCTCTAATTTATTTATAATACCCCAAATCTTTACAAACCAGAAAAAAAGGTTTTCTTTCCTTGATTTCTAATTTCTGTAAACTCAATCTGACTAGGGCTGAAATGACAGAGAGAAACTATCTTGCAGGGATTTTTATTTCTTTTTTACTCAATCTCCTGCTAAAAGCCTAAAATGGGAATTAATCCTGATCATTTTGAGAGTTTAGCATAAAATTTCAGAAATCTGGGAGAGCTGCCTTAAGTATGAAACTTCTTTAATCTTTCTAGCTAATCTTTCTAAACTCATTGGCAGCCCTTTTTATAGCAGTTTTTATGACTAGTTGCATTTTCTCCTTAGAATTTTTCAGAGGTAGCAGAATCTACAAACATTAAACCAAACCCAAAACAAAGATTTTTTTTCTGAGTATTTTATTTTTAGGTTTTTTTTTTGGAGGGCAATTGGGGTTAAGTGACTTGCCCAAGGTCACATGGCTAGTTTTTGTGTTAAGTGTCTGAGGCCGGATTTGAAATCAGGTCCTCCTGATTCTAGGGCCGGTTCTCTATCCACTGCGACACCTAGCCACCCCCTTTCTGAGTATTTTAGAAAGAAACAAAAACAAGGACAAAGATATAGGAGACATATATACTTTCTGGCTCCTTATCTCCTACTGAAAGTCTAATCTCAAGGTCTTTAATTTGTTGTATTTAAAAATCTCTTCAGGTCAAATTTGGGGTCCATTTTTATGTTTTAGAAGATTTTTTTTAGGACATTCTGAATCTCATTAATGTCAGTTTTAGCTAGTGTGCTCTTACCTTCATCCCAGAATAAAAGAAAACTTCCTAGGGGTATTCCCATTGGGATGCTACTTCCAGATCCCATAATTTCTCCAAGTCAACTTCTATGGATGTGTAGAGGCTTACCCTGACTTATTTCACTACAGGGACATTTCCTCCATTGAGGAAGCTTACCTTAATCTACTTACTTAAAGTGACCTACCTCCCTTAGAGGGGCTTCCTGGACTCAATCATTTGGGGCCTTACCTTTGCTCAGAAAGAAATTGAGCTTGAGGGGAGTTCAACCTCCTGGGGCAGACTTTCTTGAAGATGTCCTTCAGAGAAAAGTCTGGAGTGCTCAAGAGAGTTTTTTCTTTTTACAGGCTTCCTTTTGGAATTCTTAGTCACTCTAGCTGACTTTGCCAGAAACTATGATGGGTGAAATCTGAAAAAATCAAGGAAACAAAGGTCCAAGCTTCCAAGCATATCAATTTATTAAGCAATATATGCCAATTGTATAACAATTTGGGATTAGGCCTCCTAAGTTTGGCACAAGCTGCCAACTACAGGGGAAGAGAAATTTTTATGCATGAAAAGTGAACAATTAACAGGATGTCAACAAGGATACAAGATTAGGCAATCTGATTTCTAATTGGAAGAAGGATTAGGGACTTTCTGAGTTGGGAAGGGGACTTGGGGAGTTTGAGGAATTGGAAGGGGGGAGAATGAGCAGGTGGATGTTCCAGGATATGAAATAGTATAATACTCAATTCCTGATTAGCAAGCAGGTAAAATTCAAGGGAAAATTGAAACAAGTCTCAAAATGGAGTCCATTTTACAAGATGAAGTCAGTTTGGTTCATATAGTTCCCACAGTTCTCTCAGTGCCTATCCATGAAGCTAGATGCCATAAAGAGTAGCTATAATATAAGATGAAGAAAATCAGAGGCACCCAGAAATTCACAAGAGACAAAAACAAGAAAAGAATCAGTAATAAAACACATGGTCTCAGATGGACACAATTGAATAAAGTATGAGTAATAAGCAAGATGAGAAAGATCCTAATTCAATAATTCATATTTGACTTAATAGGTCCTCAGTAATGCTTATACTTTTCTCTGTTGATTATCTCCAGTTTTTCTTGTGCATATCTTGTTTGTACATAAGTGTTTGAACGACATGCCCACAATCTCCCTCATTAAATTGTGACATCCTTGAGAACAGAGAATGTTTTACTTATTTTTTTGCCTTCATTATATTCCTAGTACTTAGCACAGTACTTGGCATATAATAGGTGCTTAATAAATGCTTGCAGACTTGATTAAAACTTAGGGGGATGAGAGCAGAACTGGGAAAATAACTCTAAAAGGGTATACCACATTCAAAAGGAACAGAAGAGATAAAAGTCAGCGGAGGTGCAAAAGAGCATATCATATTAAGAAGGTGTACTCAAGGAGGAAATTCAGAAACTGGGGATGGTGGAAACCTAATCAGAGCTTTAGGATGAACATCAGGAAAGACATAAACATATTATCTTTGATTGGAGTATACTACAGTCTACCAAGACAGAAGGGAGAAAGAGATGAGCAGATCAGGAAACTGACCACAGTCAACCCACAAACCTTTATTAAGTGCATCTGTGAGCGTGGCAGCCTGATAGCCTAATATAGTTGTACTATAAGATGATGTCAATGATCTGGATGTCTTTTAGAGCTCTTTTTCTGCCAAACCAGAACAGTTAATGATTCCTCAACTTGCCTGAATGGTGATCTCATTCTTCAAAAAGTGGAAGGATCAATGAAGGCAACTTACATTTCAGATCAGATTTTTCTCAACAAGGAAGAACTGTTTGCTGGGATAGAAATAAGAACTTTGGCAGGAAGTGACCACTCCATATTTAAATTTTGACAGAGAAGAGGAAAGCTTGGAGTAGTCTGGACCTTACCTTAAATTCTATGAGGATAGATGTCAGGGGGTTAAGGGAAAGGATTGTATGTTATAGAACTATTTATAGAGACATTTTGGCCCAGGAGAGCTGCTGAATTCTTGAAGTGTAAAATTCAGAAACCACAAAGGAAAACAAATATAGCCTATTAAAAAATGGGAATTGTTGAAAGGCATACCAATAGTACGTAGACTGCAAAGGGTTAAGGAGGGAACGGATGGTGAGAAAATGCAGACTGTATGTACAGGGTGATCTTTTTGAGAAATTGAGGAGGGAAATCACCTTATTGTTTGAGGGAATGACAGCTTCAAGGATGGGTTTTGTCAGGATAGGAGAGACTTGAACATGTTTGTACTAAATAGATAGGAATAATAAGAAGGAAAAAATGAAGGGTGGGGATAATCTATTGGAAAAGATCCAAGAGCAAATGAGAGGAGAAGAGATCAAAGACACAAACAGAGGTGTTAGCCTTGTCAAGGAGAAGGACCATTTCATTCTTTGAGATTAGAACAATGGGAGATAGGATGAGAGATGATGTACAGAATTTTGGAAATATGGAGTGGGGGGTCAAAGGAACTCATGATAGGCAGTAAGCTGTCGTGAGTAGGACAATGTAGCTAGAGTCAGGAAGATGGAGGTTCAAATCCTTCTATAGAGATGAAACAAGTCACTTTGCTTTTCTCAGCCTCAGTCTCCTCTTCTGTAAAAAAAATAGAGAGAATTGGATTCAATGGCTTCTGAGGTACATTCCACTCCAAATCTGTGATCAGTCATCTAGATCATTAATGCAGGAAGTGAGGTATTCTGCTGAAAGATGTGGGGTAAGAAGCTGGAGGGGACAGGAGTTTTGAAATAGTATGAGGAATGTAACAATGCCTAGAAGAAATATTGGTCAGCCCTGGAGAGGGTAATGAGGAGAGAGGTATCTTTAGGAGAGATCCAGGTTTCCATGAATATCAAGATATAGATAGAAGGAGTGCTGGGGGAAGAGATTTGGATGATGGAGGAGGATTTGTGCAACAGTGAGGGGAAGGGACACAGTGAGAGGAGAGGCTAGCTAGAGGATGGTTAAAGCTGAGTCAGACAAAATTGGAGTGTAGGAGACAAAAGCTAGCAAAAGGAGGTTTTGAGTAATAAAAGTTAAGGGAGTAGGAAGTCAGAATTTGTGATCCTCCTGACAGGGGTAGTACCAAGCACAAAACTTGGAGACCACATGGGCCCACAGTATTCTAATGAGAATGTAGGTCTGAAAGTGACTGATGGAGGGAAGGAAATGGAAATGACTACTCTCCTACCATTCATGGAAAATTTGTTAAGTTTCCCAACTGTCTCTGGAGTCAACTGAGATTTTTATTTAATCATCCCCTCAGGAAATAGAGGACCTAGCTTTGAATCTTAGCTTTGCTGCCTGTTTAACCTTGGATATCAGGCTTGTCTGGAGTTCAGTTTTTTCATTTGTAAAATAAGGTGAATGGACTATTTCACCTCTAAGGACCCTCTAAACTCTACATCTTTGATGAGAAATTTTTATGACTGTCTTCTGCTTCAGAGCTTTCACTTATAAACCATTTTAGCTCCAATCAGAAGTTTCTGTCTTGAATTCACTTAGTCTAGGATAAGAGGATGATTGATATTAATTAGTTAGACACGATTGGAATACATTGTCATCTGTAAATCCTGAAAGGGGGAATATGACTGAGAATCCTTAGATACTCAAAGGACTTACACCATGAGGCTTTGGTGCAGGCCATAGTAGCTAGGACCTAATGGGCATTCCTTCTACACTTGTGGATAGTTTGAGAGGGGTCATTAGATGGTTGGGAAATACAGGTGGTTCATATTCTAAGTTTATCTGGAATAAGGGAAAACATCTCAGGAAAAATCTATCACTTCCACCCTATTAGGGACAAGGGATAAAGAGTAAATCTGTGATTTAATTAGTATAGAGAACTGCGAGATGAGAAAAATCCTTCATCCAATGGGCATTGTCACTTTGTCTGCCTAGGGTTGAATAATCAGTATGTGTCAGAGTCAAGAATTGAACACAGGGCTTCTTGTTTCTGTGACCAACTCTCTATCCATTATACCAAGCTGATTTTCCAGAGCAAGCCTCAAGGTCCACTCTAATTCTTTTTCTCTCTTTCACCAACAGTGTTCATGCTCCTTTGTCTTTTGATAAAACCAAATGTAAGGAAATTTTCAAAAAGTCTTGTTTCTACAATGTTGTGATGAAAGCAAATCCCAAAAAATCCTGTGGCTTTAAATACATGTATGAACAACTCCATCTTCTCCAATGTTGCTTCTAAAATCATCACAACCTGATGGAACTTGTGCAATCTTGAAACAATGGCCCTTTCCTTGGAATTCTGAGCAGCAGGGGGCTGGGAGCCATGAGGTCATGACCTTGGATCTCCATTCTATTGAAAGCATTGTCAAGTCTTCGACACACTAAGATCAAATCACAAAGTGCCACTTCTGTGGCTTCTGAGATCCTCTAGGTATCTAGGTTGTGCCCATACCTCCTATAGCCTGCTGTCTGTTGAATGCTAAAAAAAAATGCATCATACTTTAGCATGAAATGGATCTGTTCTTCTCCTTTTTAAAAATCAATGTCCAAACCGAATATCATGGTGGGGTTTTTCTTTGGGGCCATCTGTAGGAGATGTGCTTCTTTGGCTCTATTTCAAATCACCCAAGGGTTAATGGAAACATACTTACCAAGTAACAGGTGGCTATACCATATTTACCAATGATAGCAATGCCAAAGAAAGAGTGACGTGTTGGACAATCAGCTCCCAAGACTGGACAGTTCACATAAATTGAGATGTTGGACTTGTGGAGCAAAAATTATGGGCCATAAAAGTGGCACATCACTCAAGAGAAATACAAGGAGGAAGTTAAAAGTACGGGATGTTACTGGGAAATTATATGACAAGATTTGAGTTGTCCATCCCAGAAATATGAAGGAATCTACAATCATTAATTCAGTGCCATATGCTGGGCATTCAGCAAAGTCCTGAGGATAAAAATACCAAATTGAGAAATATGTTCAAAGAGCTTACCTTCCAAGGAAGGGATAAGCACATATAAGGAAGGGGAGCACCCGTTGAAATAGTTTTGGTTTTTGAAGTCATAGGGATTGTGAATAGAGTCATAGGACAATCAGGCATGATACTGGTTTCCTAGGGCAGTGGGAGATTTGTTTTGATCACTACATAAGAGCAAGAGGCCGAAAGCAGGGCCAGGGTGTGTGAGCATACACAACAGGAGGGAAGATGGCAAGATGGCCACTCTGAGTAGGTCTTGGTTTCCTGGTGGATGTCTGGCCAAGATGTGAAACCTGGCCCAAGTTGGCTAGAGAATATGGGTGAGGTGGTTTTTCATTCACTCATATAGCAATCAGGATAGCTCATCTCCTGGAGGGCATGCCAAAATTGAGTGAATTAACTCTCCTGGTGAGTTTGGGGTAGAGTATCATCCTTGGAGGTCTAGTCTGGAGGCTTACTATTCCTGACTGGGGAACAGGAAATAATGGTAAGGTGCACATACTGTATGGGTCCTGGTTTCTAGGTTGTTGTCTAGAGGGGATGCCTTTAATTTTGTAGTTCAGTTATCCAACTCTTTATGACCCCATGTACCCACATGTGGCCTTCTAAGTCCTTGAGTCTGGCTTCTAGACTGAGTCCCAATTTTCCCAAACACATCCTTTTATTAAAGGATTTGTTCTGTGAAGTTTGGGTTTAGTCAGAGAGGCACATCTGAGAACCTAGAGGGCCTCATGTAGTCTTCCAAGCACAGGTTTTCCACCCCTGGCTCAAGGTGTTCACAGGTCAACCTTCCTGGCAGTTGAGCCAATCATGGGATAGAGTGAGCTTGATAACAGGGAACATTAGAAGAATTAGCACTTAAGGGAGGGATGGATTCTCACTCATAGGGAAATCAATTGGGCATATTAGTAGCTGCTAGGTGGTGCTATAGAGAAAGCTGTGAACCTGCAGTCAGAAAGACCTGAGTTTGAATCCAGCCTCAGCCTTTTATTAGCTGTGTAAGCCTGGGCAACTCACTTAACTTCTCTTTGCCTCAATTTCCTCAACAGTAAAGTGGGGATAATAGTATCTGCTTCCCAGAGTTGCTGTGATGCTCAAAGGAGATACTATTTAGAAAATTCTTAGCCTGGCATATAGTAGGAATTAAATAAGTGCTTATTTCCTTTCTTTTCCTTCTCCCTCCCCTTCTACCCAATTACTTCCCTCCCAAAAGTTAACTATACAAATCCCCATGGGAAGGGTTGACTAGGATTAAATCAAACCCATTCCAGACATATATAACTAGGCTTTGTGCATGGTCAGATCCTCTAAGATGGAGGCTTCCATGCGGGAGAAGACATTCTTTGTTCCCCTGGCACAAGAGTAGGTGCCACCTCTATCCTTGGCTGGCTTAGCCGCATCTTTAAACCTACCAGACTGTGAGAGTCTTGCTTTCTCTTTCTGGTGGCACCCAGGGGGTGAAAGAGACACCTGAACAATGGAAACCATGTACCATGGAGGGTCTGCTTTACCCCTCCCTGTTAGACTCAGTGTGTCCAATCAGGCTAGGAGAGTTGGTCTCTTTCATTCATCCTTTTTAGTTCTGGGCTTGAGTACTGGAGGTCTCAGACCTGGGAGTCCAGTTGTGGCAAGGTTGGAGCATGATCCTAGGCCAGATGTCTCTACCAGGCCTGCATGGAAGCCCTGAGGTGCCAGGGTGGTAGGATGAAAGCCCAGGGGCCTTTGGACTTGGAACTTGGTGTTTGTCACATGGGAACTGAGTCAGTATATGAACCTATTCCTCCTCCTCTCCCCAGAAACTGAGGTCGTATTGAGGGAATATTTGGATGTTTGCTCTGGTTATGCATTTGAAGCAAATATTCCTTTGTAATGGAACTAGTGTGTTGGGGTGCCTCTAAAATAGGAATGCAATTTGGAGGGCTCTAGCCAATGGTAGAAATGGAGAAATACCCCCAAATCCCTAAGAAATAATTTGTAACTTTGGAGAGAGCACGTTCTATGGAATGATAAGATTCAAATCATATTATGAGATTAAAAAGACAGTGAGAGAAAAGAAAGTGTAGGTACCCATTTTAGATGGTCTTTTTGAGGAGTTTAGCTACAAAGGGCAGAAAAGATATAGGAGAATATCAGGGATGGGAGGACTGAGTGAGGGTTTTTGAGGATGGAGGAGACATGAGCATATTTGTAGGTTAGGAAATGAGACAGTAGAGAGGGGAGGATTGAAAGCAAGTGAAAAATCTGAGATGACAGAGGAGGCAATTTGTTGGAGGATATGGGATGGAATGGGAGTACGACAACTAAAGCTCCAGTAGATTCTCAGTCCCTTTAAAGAATCATGATGTAGATTCCTCTTCCTTTACCAAGGTGGTGGGTTGAGGAAGGAACACTTTGGAACACTCCCAAATTCTCCTCCAAACAACCTTGAAAAGCACTTCAGACCCAATTTTGGAGTGTGGAAACAGCTTACCAGCACAGCAGGAGAGGTCTATCTCACTGGCATAGGAAGGGGGCACAGAAGATGATCAGCAACTGTATGCCCTACAGCCGGGGGCTCTTCAGAGGCTCCAGGGCAATCCACCTGTGAACCAGCCCCATGCTAGCCAGCAGTCCTAGACCAGCAGCACAGCGAGGCCCCATCCCCAATGCAGACCACAAACAGGTCCCTGTCCTCATTGCTGACCAGTAGCAAGGATGTACCTTTAGGGCTGTCCACTAGCAAAATCTCACCCTTGGGGTCAATCAGCAGAGAGGCCCCACCTGCAAAGCAAACCAGCAAGGCATCCCCCCTCTAGTTGTTAGGCAGGAGCTAGGCTCGAGGCCCAGGGAGGCTTCACACATAGGCATTTGGACCTATTGTTCTCTTCTAAGTTTGTGCCTTGACCCTCCCTGTAACGATAGTAAGTTTCTATGGTCAATTATTAATTCTGTTTTTTGCTCATTTTTTCCTATTTTGTGACTTTGTACATTTATGTAAGAGTTGGGTTCTTGCAACTGTGTTTCACTGGGCCTTAGAACCTTGCTGGAGGATTGTCCTGGGGCTCAGAGCCCTGCTGCAGGTCCACTGTGTTGCAGGGCATGCATCCGCTGATCATTTATTTCCTGGGAATCTCTGTACCACTGGCAAGTGGAACAAACTTTTGGAGAATGTGCTTTATTTGATCACAAGTTTGACAAATTTGGTGGGAAGGAAGTTTCTGTATTCAGTAAGAGTAGAAAGTTTGTCTCCAAGAGAGTTTCTATTTGTGTGTGAGGATCATTTGAAGCAACTGGGTCTGTTTTATCCTGGATGAGAGAAGACTGGGTCACTTTGAAAGACCTCCAAAGGAGTTCTGCCATTTTCGTTGGTAATCTCCCTCCAATGCTTCTAAACCTGTTCAGTCAAGAACAGCCTTTAAATCATTCCCCAAGCCTTCACAGTGACAATTGGAAACATCCAATATGCTACTTTGAAAGATGAGTGTTAGCAGACAGGGAACAGTTGTAGAGAAAGATTTACCTTTTGGATTACTCTCTCTACTGACCCCCAAGTGTATCATGTAGCACATAGTATCACATAATGTCCTAAAGATAGCCAAAGCAAGGAGAAGGCTTAGCATAGTATTCTATTAAAACAAAGAAAAGATAAAGATATAAGAAGGGTGTGAAGAGAGAACGGCTAGGGTTTTTTGTGTGTGTAATTTAAAAAGTTTTTAACTTAAATACAGAATAAAAAAAGAAAAAAAAACAGCATTGTCATGTACACAGCAGAACATGAAAGAGGATTTAAAATAAACAGCAATAAATTTCCATTTCAAGAAGGCCTACATAATAAATACTACACATTGTGTTCAGAGCTATCTGTCTTTCCTTTATTTCTTTGTAAGTTTTATTTTGTTCCCTGCTGTGCACGTTTTTACATTGTTCTTTTTTTACCTCTTACACAGCCACCTCCCTTAAGAAGGCTACAATTAATCAGAGATATACACACATACACACACACAAACATTTATACATATACATATATACACACAAGCACATATACATACATATAGACATTAACTTACACATACATATACCTAGATATCTATATTCATACACATACATATCTATAGATATCTGAATGTAGATATCTACATTCTTACACTTTACAACTGTTTACTGTTTCCAGGGACAGGAGGATTTGTTTAGCAGGAAAAGTTACTGGGGCAAATTTGAATGGCCTATATCTGCCCATTGGAACCAAGAACCATTGGATGAGAATAATGGATAAAAGGTGAGAAAAGTGGATTTAATATAAAATTTGCCTGAGATGGAGAAAATAGGAACTGTATACACATATACTTTCATATGCATCTAACACTGTACTATATATTTTTTGCTCTGTTTTGCTGAAGGTGGAGAACATCTTCCTTCATAAGTCCAAATCTTTCCTTATTTTTCTAAATATACCATTCTCCATCCATAGTCATCCACTTTTCTGCAAAAAGAGAAAAATAAATTTTGTTCTGTACTCTCAGGAACTGCAATTAGTCATTATATTTCATTTGAATTCAGAAGCTTTTAAGGGTTTTTTCTTTCCATTTGTATCACTATGCTCATTTTGTACATTGCTTCCCTTAGCCTGTTTTCTTCACCCTGTATCAGTTCATACAGGTCTTGCTAGGTTTCTCTGATCTCTTACTCACTCAAATTTAAACGAATGTTAAATGCCCATTAATTGGGGAATGACTGGACAAGTTGTGATATATGATTGTAATGGATTACTACTGTGTTACAAAAAATGATGAATAGGCTGATTTCAGAAAAATCTGGAAAGACTTACACAAAGTGATGCAAAGCGAAGTGAGCAGAACCAGACATTGTACACAGAATGTGTGCAGAAATACTGTACAGTGATCAACTGTGAATGCTTTAGGTATTCTCAGCAATACAATGATCCAAGACAATTCTAAAGGACTCAAGATGAGAAATGCCACCCAACCTCAGAGAAAGAGAATCTGAATGCAGATTCTAGCATACTATATTTCACTTTATTTTTTTGTGGGCTTTCCCCTTTTGGGGCTGTGTCTTCTTTCATAACGCAACTAATATGGAAATATGTTTTGAATAATTGAACATGTATAATCTATACCAAATAGCTTACTGTCTCAGGTAGGGAATAGGTGAAAAAAAGAGGGAGAAAATATGAAACTCAAAATTAAAAAAAAAGAACATGAAAAATTGTCCTTACATGTAATTGGGCAAAAATAAAATATTATTTAGAAAATAATATTATAATGCAAATTAAGACAAATAAAAATAACCCCACCCAAATAAAATATATTTCCCTCTCAAAAAAATGTCGTATAGCTGCCTTCCCTTTTTATTCCACACTTTCTCTTCCCACAACTAACAATTCCTTTGTAGTAACAAGAGGCAAGTAGGGGTGCAGTGGAGGGAAGGGGAGCATGGGATGAGGATGGGGATATTTTGTTGACACAGGGTACTGCTTGCCTGTGGATATAGTTATACTCAAAGAGGGAGAGGCCTATTACAAGATAATTGAGTAGAAGGCAGTACCCAGAGGAGGGGCACTGTGACAATGGGCTTTGGAAGGTGGTAGCAAAAATGAAAACTACCAAACCATATGGTAGTTTTAAAGTGCATTTTAGAAAAGCATATCTGTAATTTAATTGGTTGAGTGTAGGGAGGCTTCTAAGAAAAAAAAATCTTTCCACTAAGGCAGATGGACAGCTGCCCTGCCAGTTTCAGCCTGAAAGTTGAGTGGGAGACTGACAACTAGTATGAGACCTAGGATCTGAACCCTGAACTTCTGGCTTCTAGGGTTGTTCCCTGTCCGTTACTTCATGTTGCTTCTCTTCAGGGAGCCCACAAGGAAAATATTCAACCAGTCCCACGGAGGAATTGACAGGTTTGTGCGGAAACTCAAATTTCTACTCCATCAAAACTGGCACAAACCAAAACAGAACAGTAGAATTCCCCCTTTTCCTTCCGAAGAGGCATCTGTTCCTAATCACTGTGTCTTACTAGTGTCTCTCTTCCAAAGGGCTCTTCTTCCCCTAGAGCATCTGTGCCAGGTCTATGTATGTGGTAGACTTTGTAATAATAGTCAAGAGGAAATAGAACACATCAAAAAAAAATGACAAATACTATCGTATAAATAAAAGACACATTACCAACTGCAAACGTATCCATTAGGTAGATTGTTTGTACACACATGTTTGTACCTTGTCTCCCCATTAGAATATGAAATCTTTGTGGGTAAGTATTGATTTTGCCTTTCTTTGCATCGTCAGAGCTTAACACAGTCCTTGGCACAGAGCAGGCATTCAATAAATGCTCTTTGACTTGATTTGACATCCACCTGAGTAGCAGACTATCCCTTCTTTGATCCTCTTCCCAAATATCATTATGAAAGTGTCCACCTTTTAGTTGTATTTTGATTTCTTCACCAGCATCATTCTGAGCTTGAACATTCCTGATACTTCTTACAGGACCATGACATTCTTGTTTGTCTCCCATACCTGGAAGGTTCTCCCTTCCTACCTCTACCCCTTGGCTTCCTCAGCCTCCTTCAAGACTCAGTCAAATCCTAATTTATGGAAGAGATTTTACGCAGCTTCTACCCCAACCCCACAAATATTAGCGACTTTCTTTGAGATTTTTGCTTAGTCATGTCCAACCCTTTGTGAACTCATTTGGAGTTTTCTTGGCAAAGATATGAGGTGGATTGCCATTTCCTTCACCAGCTTATTTTACACGAGGAAATTGAAGCAGATAAGGTCAAGTGATGTGCCTTTTCCCACAGCTACTAAGTGTGAGGACAGATTTGAAGTCAGGAAAAGGAATTTTCTTGACTAGAGGCCCAGTGGTCTCATTTCTGTACCACCTGCTACTCCTCCCTCTGAGATTTTTCCCTGTTAAAACACATGCACTTTTAATTGGTTTTTGCGTCTTGTTTCCCCCATTAGATTGTGAACTCCTTGAGGACAGGGACCATGTTTTTACTTTTCTTGGTACCCCAGAAATGTACCTGGAACCGAGTAAGTGCTTAGCATATACTATTGATTATTGACTGATTCCTATTACCTTCCTTTGCTGTGATATCCTATACATATTTTACAATATTACCAACAAACAAATTTCAGTTGATTAATTAGTTCTAGAAGTATGCCTTTAGACAATTCTTACTTTTCCTTTTACTATATTTGTTTTTCTTTGTGGGTTCTGAATTTCATTTTTCAATGAAATTTTGCAAATTTCAGCAGCCCTCTTGTCATTTTCCTTTTCTGTCATATTAGTTTAATTACTATGTGTTAGCAGTTATCCCAGATTTGTTTTAATTTGCATTTTCTGTAATTAATGGTGATTTAGAGCATTTTTTCATATGGCTAAATATAATTTTGATTTCTTCATCTGAAAACTGCCTGCTCATGTCCTTTGACCTTTTGTCAATTTGGGAATGACTCATATTAATAAATATTTGACTTAGTTCTCTCTATATTTGAGAGATGAAGCCTGTATCAGAGACCCTTACTATAAAAAATTTCCACGTTTTTCTGCTTTTCTTCTAATCTTGTTTGTATTGGTTTTGTTTGAGAACTTCTTTAATTTAATGTAATAAAAATGATCCAACTTACATTCTTTAGCAATCTTTTTTTAGGGGAATAAATTCTTCTATGGATATTATCTGACAGGTAAAATATTCTACCCTCTCCTAACTCGCTCATGGTATCACCTTTTATGTCTAAGCATATTTTGACCTTATCTTGGTATATGGTGTGAGGTGATCCTCTATACCTGCTTTGTGCCATACTGTTTTCCTCTTTCCCCAAGAGGTTGGTTAAATAGTGAGTTCTTGTCCTAAAAGTTTGGATCTTTGCATTTATCAAACATAAGATTACTATAGCTGTTTCTTACTGTGTATACCTAATCTATTTCATTGATCCTCTACTCTCTTAGCCAATGACAGATTGTTGTCATTATTACTGCCTTGCAATATTATAGGTTGAGATCTAATACTGCCAGGGTACTTCCTTCACATTATTTTCATCAATTCCTTTAAAATTCTTGAACTTTTGTTCTTCCAGATGAATTTTTAAATTTCTTTTTATATCACTATACAATATTTTGGGTAGTTTGGTTGGCAAAGCACTGAATAAGTATATTAATTTGGCTAGAATTCTCTTTTTTACTATATTGGCTTCACCTACTCATGAACCATTGACATTTTTTGAATTGTTTAGATCTGATTTTATTTGTGTGAAAAGTGTTTGGTAGTTGTGTTCATATAGTTCCTGGGTTTGTCTTGTGTGATAGCAAGAAAAATAGCATTTTTTGCTGTTTTTCTGGATTGAGTTTTAGCTAATCAAGTGCCTTTGAGCCTCACCTTTGATTGTATCAAGAGTCTTTCCTGGGAAACAGTATACATTGTATTGCCCTTAATAGGCTTAAGGGAATGTGGAGATCTCCCCTGCCCTGAACAAGCCAAATACAAACACATGGAAGCCCATGGTAGGAGGAGCTTGCCAAAAGGGTGGAATAGGGAGGAGAGGAGCAGAGAAAAGCCTGTGCAGAGCTGGGAGGACTGCCTCTCCACAGTGTCAACAAGCTGTGCCATGCCAGTGTTCCTTACCCCAGAAAGACAACACAAGACTTGACCAAGATCCAAGAGGGCAAAGCAAGAGAAACCTGCCTCAGCACCAGCAAAGAGATTACTGCAAGTACCCTCTGGTCAGTAGCTTAGCACCTCCCCTCCCCCCCCACTCCCACCATCTGTGGGCCTGGAGCTCAGGAAGCAGCTTCCACATCAGCCCGCTGCAGCCACTGCCACCTCCACCACCCCTGTCTTTCTTAGACAGAAATCCTGTCCATTGTTCTGTGTCTATTTCTGAGACAGAAGCCCTGTCCGTTGTTCTGTATTCATTTTCTTAGATAGAAAGTGAATTGAGATGATAGCCCTGGTAATGTATGTAAAGATTGTTGTAGCCCTCTTAAGCTTTGTTTTTCTAGAAGAAGAAACTATGAAGAGTTTGGAGAGGAGCAGTCCCTATGAGCTGAGATGTGGGACAGGAGCAGAGAGCTGCTTTTGTGTGAATCCAGGCAAGTGTTGGGAGTGGTCAACCTGAGGAGAAGGAGCCATGAGGTTTGGAAGTCAGCCTCCAGTCAAGATGAAAGAGAACTTTATTTTGGATACTCTATATTTACTGAGGAGATTGTAACTTACTGTTACCTAGGGATGAATGGTGTTTGTATTTTCTGTTACCCCTTAAAGATGATCATAAGACATACTGAATGATATGTTTTGTTTAAGACTATGTGGCCACCTTAGTAATAAGCTATGTTATGTTGAAATGAATGTTATCCTTTAGTTTCCTGAATGTTATGCTTTAGCTTATTGCTGAATAAATAGAGAGTTTAATATAGTATGCATTAAGACCTTTAAAGTTATTCACAGCAGCAGTCCTTACGAGAGCTTCTTGGCTTTACACTATTCTCATTCTTTTAATTTCTTGTTCTTGTCTTATTGCCACAGGTAGCATTACTAGTACAATATTGAATAATAGTTGTGATAGTTGGCATACTTACTTCACCCCTGATCTAGCTTATTCCCACTTTAGATAATACTTGCTGCTGGTTTTAGATAAATATTACTTACCATCGGGAGAATGCTTTATTAACTATTGTTCTTATGGCTTCTCAATAAAAGCCCTATTTATGAACTGATTATCCTACTAATTTATTGATATGGGAGGATACCCTAGATATAGACTCATTAACAATAATAGAAACTACAACCCTTTAGACAACCTTAGAAACCTGAGGCAAGAAGTCATGTTCTTTCCTCTGGGAAGCAAACCTGTCAGTGCCAAGTGAGTTTGGACAGTGAGCTCCAGAGGGGATGCTACAGGTATTTTTGCCATTCTTTCTGTCCCCAGAATGTAGGACAGGACCTGGCCCATAACGAGAGTTTAATAGATGCTGGTTGGTTGATTGATAGTAATTGTGTAAGAAATGGTGAGGATTGATCGATTGCTGAAATAAGATTTGAACTCAAGTTCTGTGAATCTAAAGACATCACTTTTTATATAATATCACACTATCTTGGTAGGGGTCTTATACAAATTTTCCCATCTTCAGGGATGCCCTAAGCTTTGAGTAGAAGGGACAATGCCCGTTCATTCAGTTATGCTTTCAAGGAAATCAAGGAAATGCTTAGGCTACCCATCTGTTATCTCTCATTCTCTCTATATAACTGGACAAACTCCCTTTTCTCTCCAACATACATATGCTTGATGTATTTCATGATCCAACTCAACTGAGAGTCATCATCACTGGTAAATATGCTACCTTGTACCTCTTGGGTATATTTGCATTATTCCTTGATCCTTATATTCTTGTATTATTGCTATGCTATTTGTAATCTTGATTCTTCCAGGATGGAGGTCACAGGATTCCCAAACATAGATTTGGGAGGGGAATAGAAGCAAAAAAACATGGAGTGTTTGAGCCCCAAAGTGTATGTTCTAGGAATTGCCCCAGAGAAGGACCCTACTTCTACATTGAATTTGGACACTGATTCTTTAAAAAGAAAAGAACAGATAAATTTCATGCTATAGGATGATATATTTACTTTGGGCATTCATCAGACAGAAGGTTACAGGAGGTATGGGCCCAACTTAGATGCCAAGAGAATCTCAGAAGCCACAGAGGTAGCACTTTGTGATTTGAATCAGTGTGCCCAACACTTGACAATGCTTTCAATATAATGGAGATACAAGGTCATGCCCACATGGTTCCCAGCCTGATCCCCATCCCAGATGCTCTGAATTTCAAGGAAAGGGTCAATGCTTCAAGCTTGGACAAGTTCCATTGGAAAGGAATAGTTGGCAGCAACATCAGGAGGAGAAGGTAGAGTTGTTAACCTATATAATGTGCAACTTTACAGGCTATAGTGGGGTTGTTTTTCTGCACAGGATATATAGTACAGGTTTCCTTGTTGAAGATTTCCTTGCAGTTGGTCTTGTCATAGCCCTTAGGCCTCAGCACCCTGTCAGTGAAAGAAAATTGGGCAAAGATTAGGGTGGTCCTTGGGAAATGATGAATAATTTATTAAGACTCTTGCCCTTATTCCAGACATCCTTTGATCATGAACCACTTGTCCCCACCAACCATCTAATGAGCCATCTCAGGCTACCCACAAGAATAGATGGAGGGCAGACTAAGTCTTAGGTGCTAGTTAGTTTGCACTGAAGCCCAGCTAATTAGTTTCTGATCTTGCATCTAAATAGAAAAGAATAATGCATCCTTTATTTCAAAGACAAGGGACCCTAGAAGTCACCAAGTTCAAACACCTACCTCTCCCCACCCCCAGTTTTTTTTTTTTAACAGATGAGGAAACTGAAGTTGAGATTGTTCATGTGATTTGGCCAGGTTGAAGTTAATCAAGTTTTCAGCTGAGATTTCAATAGAAAGGTATCATAGATATTCATTAAAGTCAAAATCCCCTCTTTTTTTTTAAAGGAAGAGGAAACAGAGACACAAAATAATCAAATGACTTGCTCAGGATCACAGAGATAATTTATAAGAACCTGAGGAAGGTTGTGAACTCAGATCTTCCCAACACCAACTCCAATGTATGTTTCCACCAGGGAGGTTAAAGTCTTGCTCTACTCTTTCCTGTTTGGATCACATCCAGAATATCAAGTCCAATTCAGGGAGTAACCTTCTAGGAAGGAAAATGATCTACTGGGGCACATTCACAGGGTTGCAAATATGGAGAGAATGAAAAAATTTCATAAAAGGATCAATATAGGAATCATAGCCTGAAGAAGGAAACCTTCTGTCACAGGGAAGAGGGAATAGATTTGAGCTGAGACCTATGGATGGAGGCTGAGAAGGGTCTGTTTTTAATTAAGTGCATGGGGAGGATAGTTTCCTAACCATGAGCACTCTCCAAAAGGACAAGGAACTGCCCTGACTGAAGGCCTTCAAGCAAAGGCCCATTGGGCCCTTGTTGAGTAGGGTGAGTAGGGCTTTCTGATTCCCAGATGGGTTCTACTGCATAACCCCTGAGATCCCTTCCAGATTAGACACTCTGTCATTTTACATCTGTTTATTCAGGGGCAAGCTCTAACTCACGTGCTGCAGCAATTTAGTCCAAATCCTTTTTGACATGAACAGCGCACACAATTAGATTCTGATTCAGTGCCAAATTCAAGCATTGCACCATTACCATCCCTGCAACCTAAGACAGAACACAGGGCAAATATCCTGTTAAATTGCAATTGATGGTTCTAGAAAAGGTTTTACTAAGTCCTCATAGTTACCTTGAATGGGACCACACTAAACCAGTCTAACAATGGAAAGTCTGGGCCACTTTTAAAGACCTTCCAAGGAGGTTCTACCATTTCCCTTGGCAGCCTCCTCTAATGCTTCACACCCCATTCAGGTAAGAACAGCCCTTAAGCCATTCCCCAAGCCTGCACAGTGACAATTGGAAATATCTAAGATGCTAATTTGCAAGGTAAGTGTTAGCAGATCAAGAGAAGGACATAAACTCCCTGAAGGTTGGGACTTTTTTTTAGGCTTTTTAAATTTTCCATTTTAATTTTCTCTCCAGGATTAATTTTGCCTTTGTAGCTATAACCTTTTACACAGTAATGAGAATGTAAATTTTAAAGATCTTCCCTGCCCCTAGGCTAAAGTGCACGTGGAGCCTGGGGTGGGAGGCTTGTTTTTCAGTAGATACTTTTTGATTGGCCAGTGGGTCCAAAAGGTTGTTACATTCTCTGAGCCAGGAGAAGGCTATATAATTATATATATATATATATATATATATATATATATATATATATATA
>NW_027187353.1:12110668-12171634 GCF_028583685.1 Petaurus breviceps papuanus
TATATATATAAGCCCTGATGTGTAGCTTTGTTTTGGGACTCACTTTGAGAAGTGTTCTGTGATTTGATCTGAATTATGGGAAGCCGTTGTTGAGAGTCCCCCGGCTATGAAAAACCCAGATGTGGAAACCCAGATGTTGACTGGGTATGGATGTAATGGTTGGACAGTTTGGAAAGCTGTCTACTTGATCTGTTAATGTCTTGATGATTCTGTCTGTATATTTTGAAGTTCGGGGTGCTGACCTTTTTCCCCTGAACAAGGTAGACGATATATGTCTGACTGATTAAAGTAAGCTTGTTAACCCATTTTGAGTTGCTTTCCTTTAACAAAGCAGATCCAAGAACCTGTATGGGCAGCAATCCCTGAGGACGTGCTTGGGGTGCTTGCTGCTACATACACACAGTAGATGTTCAATGAATGATGAATTGAGTGACTAAGTAGATAACTGCTTGAGGCACTGAGAAGCCTATGGGTTTCCCAGCACCACAAAGCTAGTCAAGTATCAGAAGTGAGAATTAAACCCAGATCTTCCAAACCTCAATCCTAGCTCTCTAACCATAATGCACCTCGAACCCTTAGAAATATATCACATGTGGAGAATAAGTCCTGACTCTTAATTATGTGATGGCAGGGAGATAATGGGGGAAGGATCTCACATGTATGATTAGACAGCTGCCTCTGTTTTCCACTCAGGGACATTTCTAGATTAAATCCACTTTTCCCCCTTTTTGCCCACTACACCCATCCATGGGTTTTGGCTCCAGTGGAGACAGGTATGACATTCAAGCTTTTCCTAGTCACTTTTCCTGCTAAACTAATCCTCCTGTCCCTAGGGAGAGGAAACAGTTGCCAAAAAAAAAAAAGATTTACCTTCTTGTTCAATCCCTGGAATGAACTCCAAGGGCCTAAATATGCAACTAGCATCACAAAATGTCCCAAAGATAGCCAAGGGAAGGAGAACACCCAACATAGTATTCTGCTAAGAAGAGAAAAGATAAGGATTAAAGATGGTTGGGCAGGGAAACTGACTAGAGTTTTTCTTTTTTTAAGCTTTATACCTACTTTCACCTTTTATTCCACAGTCACTTCCCAATACATAGTTCTTCTTACTGGCAATGGTCTCTTCCTTTGAAATAACAAAATCTACAAGGGAGCATAGTTGAAAATGCACTGGACATGGAGTCAGGAAGACTTGAGTTCAATGTGGCCTCAGATACTAACTATGGGTCACTGGGAAAATCAGTTAGCCTGTCTGCCTCTGTTTACTCCTTTGTAAAGTGAGGACAATGTCTGCCTCCCAAGATTGTTACGAGGAAATGAGAAATGAGAGAATATTGGGAAAATGCTATTATTACACAAATAGTCAAGCAAAAACACCCAACACATTTGACAATTATGTCTCATTGGATGATAGGATCATAGATTTTGAGGTATAAAGGCACTTAGGGGTCATTGAGTCTAGCACCCTCATTTTACAGATGAGAAACTGAGGCCTTGACAAGACCCTAAGAACACTCTGGTTTGTTCAGAGACCACAAGCTGGTGACTGAGTCATGGTTCAAGCCGTTGTCTTGCTGACTCCAAATACCCACTGCTCCACTGTACATTTGAGCTTCTACCTCCATATGCAGAAGAAGAGACGAATACCATGTGTTTCTGAGCAAATCACTTTTTGCCTCCACTTGCCTCAGTTTCCTGCATTGCAAAATGGAGATTATAGCAGCTACTTCCCAGGGGGGTTGTGAGGATCCAATGAGACAAGAATTGGAAAGCACTTAGCACAGGGCCTGGCACATAGCAGATGCAATCTAAATGCTAGCTCTTCTTACTGCATATGCCATATTGCATCAATCTGGCACTTTGCACCACACATTGCCTGGGTCCCTCTTACATCCTGTCTGTCTCTTCTATTACAATCACAGAATCTATTGAATACCAATGTTTGCTATGAAGGCACATCCATGAAATTTTATTGTGTTTAGTTAAATGGAATATGGTGATGGTGATGAGAAGGACATGAGACGCACAAGACTTCAGTAATAAGTGACCATTGCAGTTGCTGTTTCCAACTCCATTCCTCCCTCGGAGTCCCTGCCAAGTCTGATAGACTGGTAGCTTGAGCCTGCTCTAGCATTAAATGCTCCTAGAATGATGAGATTGTCCTCTTTTGGCAAGTGGATGATAAGGGTCTCCAGGTCTTCATAAAATTTTTCTTTGATCTCATCAGGGTTCATCATGGTAGGAGCATAGGCACTGATGATGGTGCCATGATGTTTTCCTGCAAGTGACAATTGCATTGTCCTGAGCCTGTCTTTCTCTTCTTTTTGCAGGCATACAAGCTTGTTGACTAGATTAGTCTTGATTGTAAAACCTATGCAAGTTGGATGTTGGGAGTAAACATATATTCCAAGCTTCAGGATGTATATAATGAGCTAGGGAATATACATACAATTGAATCTAGAATACATAGCAGTAGGTTTCACCCAGTATACAGCTGCTTCAGCCAGTGCACAGCTGGGTCAAACTAAATTCTATAGGTGCAGCTGACCATTGTAATAGGAAGAGAGATAAATATTTATTAGGGCATGCTGCCCTTGAGTTAGAGAGAAGGTGCCTGAGACAGTGTTTTGAGGCTAGGGAGATTTGAGGCTAGGGAGAAATGTGATTTCGTAACTGGATGTGATTTTACAAACTGGGTTCAAGCATAGGCAGCCAAGCACCCCATCCATATGTCAGGGAAATATGTCAGACTTAGTACATCTGGATTTCAGGAAGACATGTGATAAAGTCTATTCTATTCACAATTGAGTAAATAATTGTATCCTCAGTGTTATGGGACAGCCTGCAAGGTCTAGAGATGTTCAAGAAGAAGGGAGTTCTGTGGAAGATGGAACAGTCAGAGGCAGGTTGGTGGAGGAGGAAGGATTTAAATGGGGCTTTGAAGGTTGGGTAGAGTAAACTTAATAGAACAGAGAAAGGACAGCATTCCATTCAAGGGGAACAAGGCAGTAGCTTATAAGAATAGACCTGACTATGGTGTAGGTGAGGCACAGAGAGGAAATCAGACTAAGTCAGAGGGTGAATATTGCGGATTAGGGGGATATAAATGGGAAAGGATCTGGTAGAGGTAGATTCTGCAGAGTGTGGAGAGGCAGGCAGAGGCATTTGGATTTCATACTTATCCTTCAAAGGAAAGTTTATTGAGCAGAGGACTGTCACAGAAGATGAGGTTCAAGATTAATCTGGTAGGTAAGATTGATCGGAGGAGATAGAAAATGAAGGTAAGGGGAAGAGCAAGGAGGCTGCTGAGATCATCCAGTTACAAGGAGATGCAGGGAAACCGATGTGGTTTGTATTAGACAGAATGCATCATGTAAGTCAGAAAACTATTCCAGAGAACACCCTGCAAGGCCTTGCCTCCATCACCTTTTATCCTTATTCCTAGGTTTATTTGCAAGCCAGTCTGGGAGCAGTGTGGGAGTGGAGGGAAGCTTTGTTGTCCCATCCTCCACACAGCTGCTGGGAATTTGTGTTGGAGAGTACCTACCAAGACTGTTATAGACAGAGTCTAGGGAAGTCATGAAGTCCACAGCAGTAGAAGTGTTCATTAGGAAGCTGGAAAGTAATTTTTCAGGGATATTATAGAGGTTATTCCTGAATGAGATGCTATCCAAGGATTCCTTCCTTCCCCAGCTATGAATCTACCACATTGCTGAATGGTCAAATATACATAGTAAAGGGGATGAGAAAGTAGAAAAGGACCGATCACAGTGGGTGAGGTTGCAAAGAAACACTTCAAGCTGCATGTCAGGAAACCCCCCTTAATAATTAGAGCTGTCCAGATGTGAACAAGGCTGCCTAGAGAGGTGGTGTGGTCTCCTTCCTTGGAGGTCTTCAAGGAGAGGCTGGATAACCACCTGTTTGATTTGTTACTTGGGAATCTCTTCCTCTCTATTGGAGACAAGCTAGCCCCTGAGGTCACTTATAATGTTCATACCGTAGTATTCTCTGGTTCTCTATTTTCACTGCCATGTTCCCTGGGAGGGTTCTGGTTACCTCCCACCTATTCTATTTTTTTTCCTTTTTTTTTTTTTAAAGCAATCGGAGTTAAGTAACTTGCTCAAGGTTACACGGCCAGGTGCTGAGTATCTGAGCCCGGATTTGATCCAGGTCATCCCAACACTGGAGCCGGTGCTCTTACTTGCTGAGCCACCTGGCCACCCCTAAGCAAGTGGGGTTAAGTAACTTGCTCAAGGTTACACAGCCAGGTGCTGAGTATCTGAGCCCGGATTTGATCCAGGTCATCCCAACACTGGAGCCGGTGCTCTTACTCACTGTGCTACCTGGCCGCCCCACCTCCCACCTATTCTAATACAGCCTCCTAATTGGTCTCCTTGCCTCTAATCTCTCCATCTACTCTGGTCTCCATATTGCTTCCCAGAATAGTCTTTCTAAGGAGACTTTCCCTGTTCAGAAACCTGCAATGAGCCTTCCTTGCCCAGGATTAAAAAAAAACTCCTAAGCCTGGCACGTTGGGCTCACAACATCCTGCCACTTTCTTAGATCCTGCCATACAGAGCTGGTCCTTCCCACATCTCAAGGTTACCTCAGTTCATAGATGTGCTGTTTAACATCTCTACAGGAAAAAATAGTTATCAATGCATGCTTGAAGTTTAATTTCCATATTAGCATCTTTCTGTGTCACTTTTTTAAGGCTAGGCAATGAACAAAACAATAACTCAAGTCCTGATCTATAGTGTTTACCAATTGCCAAAGTGTAAATGTTTACAGTATATCTTGAACACCTGGATCTTGGCAGTGGTTCACCCTGGCTCTCGAATATCCTTGACTATATTTATTGATCTTAATGATAATATTTGTCTGTCCTTATACCCTACATGACAATGGTAATTGCAGAGAATGATGGGGCAATTTCTTTACTTCTATTTATTCAGCTGCCCCAATGTGTATTTGTCTTCTGAGGGAAATCCAAAACACATTATAGGTCTGGAAGGGACTCTGTAGGGGATCTGAAAATTTCTCTCAGAATATTATACTAATGGCAGCCTTACATTTAGTTTGATTGCAAGGAAGTCATTGTTAGTGTGTTTTATATTTTCTGTATCTACTTATTGTATCTTTGGCCTTTTATGTGAAGTGAAATATCCTCTGTCCATATCAGTTTGTTACCATATCAGTTAGTGTTTTTATGGGATCTGTTTTCAGGATCCTCTCAGACTCATTTAGGGAGACCCACACATTAACCATATAATGTAATTTGGGTATTTTACCAGAGTAAATCTCAGGTGGAGACACATGATAAAAAAGAGAAAATGAACCTTTCAGTCAGCCTTTAAAATTTTGCTTCCATTTTGTGTGCCCAGAGCAAGAAGGGAGAAGGCTAGGGTTCCAGGCCATGGGTTACAAGAGCAATGGTGATAGTCATCCTACTGACAGAAACAGATAAATTGTAAAGCTTAGCAAGCTTGAGATGAGGCAGAAAACAATGACCTTGGTTTTTGACATTTTGGTGTTCCAGAGCTGGTACTCTTGGGAGAGGTCAAAGGTATGGATGCAAGTTTGGCATATTGGTGGATGGTGTTACTTTTGTGATATCCTTGTGATACCTTTGTGGGCCATGAAAAATGCATCCTCTCTTCCTCCTGAGAAGGTCATAAGATCACAGAGCCAGAGATGAAGGGGACCTCAAAGTCTGTCTAGTCCACTTGTCTCATTTTACAGGTAAGGAAACTGAATCCTAGAGAGGTAAAGCCACTTGCCCAGGGTCAGGCAGAGGTGAGATCTTGAACCCAGTTCTTTTAGCAGTACCTCAGTAAAACCCCCTTGCTATGGTCTTTACCCTTTGCCTCAATACTCTGAAGTAACCTGGCTCCTGTTCCAAGACCTCTAACTTCCAGGGTTCCCTGACCTTCCAGGCATGGACTAGACTAGAATAAAGTTGTTATCAGAAGGTGTGATCAAAGGCACAGTTGGCACTGACCTTGTGACATAAAGTTATCACTGCCCAAGCCTTTGGTGCTGTCTGTGCCTAAGTCCTCAGACACTTCATAGCAGTGTCCAAAATACCACCCTCTCTGCAGGGACATGCAACACAAGGCAATACAAAAAGGAAGAAAGCCTCCAGATAGACAGCCTCCTCAGAACTGCACTGCTCTGCCCTAAAGAAGGCTCTTCTGTCAACCCACTGCATTCTATAGTCACAATATAAGAGCCAGTTCATGGAATATATGCACAGTGGGGCACACAGAGTGGGCCAGCTGTCTCCATGCACACTGGTGAATAGAAGGCAGAAATCCATACTCTCCATGCTTTTCTGTGCTGCCTGTACAAATCCTGGGAGCAAGGCTGATGCCTCTGACTCTCAGCTCACACAGGTGTGTGCTGGCCAACTCAGGGGCTCAAAGTAGGCAACTGTGTAGGGAAGAGAGAACTCCCTCAGATACCCATTTCCTTTTGAAGAGAAGGGAGCCTCCAGCTCAGTGTGTGGCCTTAGGCAAATGTTCCAACATCATCATCACCATCACCATCATCATCACCATCACCATCATCATCATCATCATCATCATCATCATCATCATCATCATCATCATCATCATCTGATGTTCAGTCATTTAAGGCAATTCTAGGTCTTTCTGAGCCCATTTGAGGTTTTCTTTGCAGACATTATGGAGTGCTTTGCCATTTTCTTCTCCAGCTCATTTCACACATGAGGAAACAGAGGCAAACAGTGATTTCCCCAGGGTCACACAGCTAGTAAGTCTTTGAGGCTGGATTTGAACTTAGGAATGTGAGTCTTCCTGAGGCCAAGCCCAGATCTCTATGCATTTCCCCACCTAGCTGACCACATCATCATCATAGCTAACATTCATATGGTACTTACCATGTACCAACCACAGTGCCATGAACTTTAAAGTCATAATGTCATTTAATCTTCACCTTGTGCCTGGGAGGTAGGTTCTATTAATATCCCCGCTTTTCAGATGAGGAAATGAAGACAAACAGAAGTTAAGTGACTTTTCCAGGTTCACACAGCTAGTACATGTCATACAGTGGACTTGAACTTGGGTCTTTTTGACTCCAGGCCCACTACTCCATCTCCTGGGCCATGTATCATCATATGTCAGTGAGTGCTTCTACCTAAAGCTAATGACACCTCTGAAAGATGATATAAGAATGAAGGAAGTGATATCTATGATAGTCTTTGAGCTCTTTAGAAATATTAATGATCTAAGCTGTGAAATTTCAATGTGTCCTCAGAGGGAAATGTAGCGGTAGTGGGAGACGACTAAAAGAAATCCTCCTGTCTCAAGAAATCAACTAACAATTGGAAAATCTATCCACATTAATCTCATGGCTCACTGACTTTGGTTTGTACAACCGGAGGGGATCTTAAGAACCATTTAGGCCAGCCTATACTTAAATGAAGAATTGTGTCTCCAGGATCATTGATACGTGGTTATTCATCCTTCATTTGAAGCTGAATATCCCAACAGTGATTTGGATGGTCATCATCTCCTGAGGGAGCCTACTTCTCTTGGACAACTCTACATTCTTACGCACTTATTTCTTTGAGTAAAAGGCTACAGTCTGCCTCTTTTCAACTTCTATGCTTGCTTCCTAGTTCTGCCCTCAAAAACAGGCCCAAACAGAGTTTAAGGAAGTCAAGATTCATGCAGTATCTGGGATGACCCAACTGCCTTGCTTTGGGCAGGCAGGTGGCAGTGTTGGTCAACTACAGAATTTGCATTTTGAATGGCTCATAAACCAAAAGGACTTGTCCTGATGCCTATGCAGGTAACTAGAGTGAAATTCATTTATATTTTAAATGATTTTTACACATTTGTAAATTATAATTGTAACATAATATAGTCATTTTTGCATATTTCTCTCCTTTTCCCCTTTCCTTCCCAGTAGTGAAAAAAAAAAAACCTGTTAAAAAACAACCGACAGAGAGACTGAGTCTGATGGTGTATGCAGTATTTAATGATCATAGCAGGAAGGAAAAAACGAACATTTATTAAATACCTATTATGTATAAGGCACTTTACTTAGTGCTTTACACATATGATCTCATTTGATACTTGTACCAGCCCTAGATAAAATGATGGGTGCTATAATTATCCATATTTTGCAAGTGAGAATACGGAATCAAATAGAGGCTAAGCAGCTTGCCAAGGTTCATATAGGTAGGAACTATGTGAGGCCTGATTTGAACTTAGGTCTTCTGGTTTCTGGCCTAACAATTATGAGAGATAGGGGCTATTACTATCCTCTTATTACAAATGAGGAAAATGAGCTCACTGATCTGCCCAAAGTCACACAGGTAGGAAGTGCTTGAAACATAATTTGAACACAAGTTTTCCCGAATCCAGCTTCAGCACTCTGTCCATTTTGCTAACAAGCTACCTTCATTTACTTGCTAATTTTCAGAAATTCACATCTGTATTTTGATCCATGCCAACTTATTAAAACTGTCAAATTCCACAGATCCCATAGAATAATAACTTCTCTGTCTTGAGTCAGTTTCATCCATACCCATTATTTCGAGAGAGAATAGATTATTCACCAGAGGCAAAATTTTTCACAATCTTTAAAATCACTGAATCGGATGCTATGATTCTTGTTGAGTTCCTGCAACGGACAGCAGACCTGCCTTTGACTGGGAAAGGCTATGTCTACAGTTTTAAATTCTATTTATCTCTTTCTGCATTCTAGCTGCTACACTTTGCTCTGGTTGTACAGGGAGGTTTTTCAAGATCTCCAATGTTAAATTTGATATCTTCCTAGTTTGCTCCATTTAATATTGTAATGCTTCACAATTCTTCACTTCCAGATTAGCATTTGCCCCTCTGAGAAGTAATGACACATGTGGGATGCCATTGAGGTCCATGGTTTCAGCTCCAGCAAGGCTGACAAATGTAGAAGTAGTCAACCTGCCCTTGGTGTCTTTGCAGAGTGCTCTGAGAGAATTCATAGCATCTTAGGATCATGGTTCTAAAATCAGGAAGGCCCTTAGAGTTCACTGAATCATAGGACCAAGGGAAGGCCTAGAGAGAACAGAGGGAGGAAGTGAAGAAGTCAAAGTCAGGAGAAGGACAAATCCTTGAGGGGTTGCTTAAAGGAGTTCTTCACCTTTTTGTGTCACAGACCCTTTCGGCTATGTGGTGAAGAATATGGACATCTTTTTTGAATAAATTTTTTGAGTGTATAAAATTCGGAGAATTATTTACAGAGGAAACCAATTATGTCAATTATATTTATGTATGATCGGTATGTATATAATTACATATAATTGGAATACATTTATATAAATGTGTATGACATATTTATATATGGAATATAAAATATAGGTTATATCTAAATATAAAATATAAATGAAAATGTGTCCAATGGAAATAGGTACTTTTATATGATATATATTTGTATACTGATTATACTGAAACCAATTATTGCTGAATTTAAGTCCAGCCTCAAATACTTGTTGTCTGTGTGACCCTGGGCAAGTCACTTGGCCCTGTTTACCTTGGATTCATCATTTATAAAATGAAATGGAGAGGAAAATGGCAGACCCTTCCAGCTTCTTTGCGAAGTAAACCTCAGAAAAATAGTCTGACCTGACTGAAAATTGACTTAACAACAACAATAAAACTTTGTAAATGTTGGTAACAAAATTATATATTGTAACCCATTGATTACACATAAATTTATTATATAGAAATATTTTATAAATAAATATTGAAAACAACATGAAAACATGAACAATATGAAAACATTCATGAAAACATGAATCTCAGGTTAAGAATTGTTGCCTTAAAGGATGATAAGATTTTTTTTGGATGTTTTAAAATAGATTTGAAATTTTTGTTGACATAGGTCATTTAATCCCAAAAATAGAAATACTGTAATTTGGGGGGGGGGGGTTAAGAGCTTACAAATGCATATTTTCAAGTATTCTTTGGAGAATTTGCTTCTGCTTTACTTAAACAATTAATTCTGTTATATGTAAAGAAAACATGAACCCTTGTTATTTCAGATTTTAACCATCACAGTTTTTGGCAAATTCAGCCAGGATGACTAATCACAATTTCTTCCTGAGTGTAGGTTATGCTCTTCTCTCATTTTCCCTATAGTGCTATCTCCTGAACAGGAAATTTTCCCACCTGGTTAATTCTCAGCCTGGCTTTGATACCCTAGGAATAATGTGGAGATTTGTTACTTGATTATCTCTTAATTACTGTTTGTCCCAGGAATGAAATAAGGGAGTTTTTCCCCCCAATATGGTATATGTTAGGTGAAAGTTTAAGAATGATCCTGTATTATTTTTTTATTGATTCTACTTATGTATAAAAAGTCTATAAACATTTTACTGAAGGCTTCCTCAAAACATTTCTAGCTTCTGGGCCCCTCACTCTGCCAATTCCCCTCATTGTCAATGTCTATCCCTATTATTCATAATTTAGTGTGGGCTCAGGCAACATTAGGGTTGAGTAGGTGGTCCTACATGACTGTGAGTGGGGTTTGGTGGTCCTTCTTCATAGGTTCCTCTTCAATGAATCTCCCTTTCCATGCTTTCATTAAATTTCTTTTATTCTAAAGTCACTTAATGATCTAAACAAGTTTTCCTCTTTTCATGGTCAAGAAAGGGTTAAGTACCAGATGAAATTTAAACTGCTTACCACAGACTCGTTTTTCCTTTTTCTCTAATCAGTAGAGCTTCTTGCCTTTATTCCAGAAAAACAATAGCTCTCAATCTCCAGGGATAGGGTGACAAACACCTGTAAATTTGACTTTCAAAGTCTTAGTTTTATTTTTCCTTAAACGAATTCTGTAGAAGTAGTACCCCAAAGCTCAGTAAGACATTTCAGAATTTGTTAAACTTTTGTTAAGTGCCTTATGAGATGGGGGAAAGAGAAGGGGATGAGTTCCTTATTTGGTGCTTGCTTCAAAACTACTCATCCCTATGGAATCAACCTATCTTAGACCTCTTTCCAACTCTAAATCTTTCCCTCCATAAAAGGGAGACAGGTAATTAAGCTTGATCTGCAAACTCTCAAAATTCACTGATGTTTTTAGCAGCTTCCATAATTTGGAAATTCACAGTACAGATATTATTTAAGGTTATAAATTTCATCTCTAATTTATTTATAATGCCACAAATCTTTACAAACCAGAAAAAAGCTCTTCTTTCTTTGGTTTCTAATTTGTGTAAACCCAACCTGACTAGGGCTGAAATGACAGAGTGAAACTATCTTGCAGGGATTTTTATTTCTTTTTAACTCAATCTCCAGCTAAAAGCCTAAAATGGGAATTAGTCCTGCTCACTTGGACAGAGAGTTTAGCATAAAATTTCAGAAAGCTGGGAGAGCTGCCTTAAGTATGAAATGTCTTTAATCTTTCTAGCTAATATTTCTAAACTCATTGGCAGCCCTTTTTATAGCAGTCTTTATGTTAGTTGCATTTTCTCCTTAGAATTTTTCCAAGTTAGCAGAATCTACAAACAACATTAAACACAACCCAAAACAAAGACTTTTCTGAGTATTTTAGAAAGAAACGAAAACTGACAAAGTAATAGGAGAAATACATACTTGCTAGGCTCCTTATCTCCTACTGAAAGTCTAATCTCAAGGTCTTTAATTTGTTGTATTTAAAAATCTCTTCAGGTCAAATTTGGGGTCCATTTTTATGTTTTAGAAGATTTTTTTAGGACATTCTGAATTTCATTAATGTCAGTTTTAGTTAGTGTGTTCTTTTCTTGGTCCCAGAGTAAAAGAAAACTTACCAGGGGTTTTCCCATTGTGATTCCATATTTTCCTCAAGGGAACTTCCCCAATAGTATAGAGCCTTACCATAGCATATTTCACTAAGGGGACATTTTCTCCATTGAGGAAGCTTGCCTTAATCTATTTCCTTAAAGGAACCTTCCTTAGAGGGGCTTCCTGGCTTCACCAACATGGAGGCTTACCTTTGCTCAGAAAGAAATTGAGATTGAGGGGAGTTCAACCTCCTGGGGCAGATTCCTTTAAAGAAGACCTTCAGAGAAATGTCCAGAATGCACAAGGGAGTTTTTTTTTAAACAAGTTTCCTTTTGTAGACCTTACTCACCCTGGCTGATTGCCAAAACTGTAATGGATGAAATCTGAAAGAACAAAGGAAACAAAGGTTCAAGCTTCCAAGAACAGCAGTTTATTAAGCAATGCATTCCGATTGTATAACAATTTGGGACCAGGCCTCCTCAGCTTGGCACTAGATTCCAAATACAGGGGAAGAAAGATTTTTATGTATTAAAATTGAAAAATTAACAGGATGCCAGTCAGGATACAAGATTAGGCAATCTGATTTCTAATTGGAATGATTATAGATTTTCTGAGTTGGGAGGGGGACTTGGGGAGTTTGAGGAATTGGGAGGGGGGAGAATGAGCTTGTGGATGTTCCAGGAAGTGAAACAGTGTATCACTCAATTCTTGATTATCAAGCAGGTGGAATCTATGGGAAAATAGAAAAGTGAGTCTCAAAATTGAAACAATTTTACAAGATGAAGTCAGTTTGGTTGAGACAATTTCCACAGTTCTCTCAGTACATATCCACCAGAGGTATCTTTTTAAGATCCAGGTTTCCATGAATATCAAGAGTTAGGTAGAAGGAGTGATAGAGGAAGAGATTTGGATGATGAAGGAGGATTTGTGTAACAGTGAGTGCAGGGAACACAATGAGAGGAGAGGCTAGCTAGAGGATGGTTAAAGCTGAGTCAGACAAAAATTGGAGTATAGGAGACAAAAGCTTGCAAAAGGAGGTTTTGAGTAATAAAAGTTAGGGGAACAGAAAGTCAGAATTTGTTACTTTCCTGATGGGGGAATCTCAAGCACAAAACTTGGAGACCACATGGGCCCAGAGTATTCTAATGAGAATGTAGGTCTGAAAGTGCCTGCTGGAGGGAAGGAAATGGAAATGACTACTCTCCTACCATTCATAGAATATTTGTTAAGTTTTGGAACTATCTTTGTAGTGACCTGAGATTTGTTTTCAATGGTCCCCTCAGGAAATAGAGGATCTAGCTTTGAATATTTTCTTTGCTACCTGTTTAACCTTGGATATCAGGCTTCTCTTGAGTTCAGTTTTTCTGTTTGTAAAATAAGTTGAATGGACTATATGACCTCTAAGGTCCCTATAAACTCTACATCTTTGATGAAAAATTTTTATGACTGGCTTCTGCTTCAGAGCTTGCATGTATAAAATATTTCAGCGTCTATCAGAAGTTTTTGTCTTGAACTCAGTTAGTCTCAGATAAGTGGTTGATAGATGTTAGTTAGTTAGACAGGACTGGGATACATTCTTATCTGTAAATCTTGAAAGAGGGAAAATGACTGAGAGCCCCTTGTAGGCCATCTAATAGGTAGGACCTGATGGGCCTTCCTTCTACACTCTTGTGAGTAGTTTGAGAGGAGTCATTAGATGACTGGGAATTACAGATGGTTCATATTCCAAGTGTCTCTGGAATAAGGGTAAACTTCTCAGGAAATTAACCTATCCCTTCTACCCTATTAGGAACAGGTGATAAAGACCTATGATTTCATTAGTATAGAGAACTGCTGGATGAGGAAACTCCCTCAGCCTATGAGTATTGTCACTTTGTCTGTCCAGGTTTGCATAATCAGTATGTGTCAAAGGCAAGACTTGAACATAGGTCTTCTTATTTCTGTGGCCAACTCTCTATCCATCATACCAAGCTGCTTTTCCAGAGTAAGCCTCAAGGACCACTGTAATTCTTGCTCTTTCTTTTGCCCACAGTTTTCATGCTCCTTTGTCTTTTGATAAAAGTAAATGTAAAGAAATTTTCAACAAGTCTTGTAGCTACAGTGTTGTGATGAAAGTGAATCCAAAAAAAATCCTGTAGGTTTAAGTACGTGTATTAACAAGGCCACCTTCAGGGGGCAGAGCCAAGATGGAGGCATAGAAATGGGAGAATTCTGTGAGCTCCCTGCCAAACCACATCAAATACCTAAAAAATATGACTCTAAGTAAATTTTAGAGCTAAAGAACCCACAAAGTAAAAGAGAGGAACAAATCTCCCACTGAAAGGAGACCAGTAGGGCTACAAGATGGGTTCATCATAGCAGGCTCGGAGCTGAGCTCTGCCCTGGGTGAACTGCCCTGAACAGGGGCTGCCTGAGAAGACTTCAGGAGAGTGAATCACCAGAAGCTGGGGCAGTTTCCAGACTTATCAGCCCATAAATGCCACAGAGCAAGTAAAAGGTCAGTGTGGAATTTTGTTGGAACTGGTAGGGACACAAGAGTGGGTTCTGCCCCTGCCCCCAGGGTAAGAAGTGTTGGAAGTGCAGTGGCTCCATCATGTGGTTGCTTCCAGAGCTCCTGGCCTGAAGATCATAGGGGGACCAGGCCATTCAGAGGGCAATCACTCTTGCTTTAATCTGCTTGGATCTGGATTGTTGTCTTTGGTGGTGGTCCTAGGGTATGTGGCCAGTGAGTCAGAGCTGGTGGGGGCTTCAGGGAGGGCACCTAACTAATATCTCCAGAAGCTGCAAAAACCCCAGAAATTTGGGACAAAGCTCTTCTCTCTGGAAGCAGAGTTCTACCATGACCAAGAGCTCAAAAGTCAAGTAATTGAGTGGCAATATGAGCAAGGAGAGGAAGCTGTGATAGTAATGGCAATTAAAGATTCCCCTGTATTGGCTTGGTTTTCAAATTGATTGTGTTAAAACCCAGAGCTTGTTAATCCCACCTGTGGGATGGACTTTTTGATGTGAAAAGAAAGTCCTGAACTGGGAGGAGCTGGTGACGTAGATTTGGAGAGACAAGAGAGGGGCAGAAGAACTTTTTTGGAAGCAGCACCTCATGGAGGGAGAGAGACTAAGAGAATTGCTGGTGGCCGCTTTGAATTGCCCTGGACTTTTGAGACATGCCCCCTGAGCTGCTAAGGACTGAGGAGACATGGCTGTTTTGCTGGTACTTTGTCTGTCTGTTTTGATGTTGTTTTGCCAGATTTGTCCACTGGTGAAAGACAGTCCTTTTGTTGAAGAAGTCCTGGAACCTGGCTGTTCGCTAAGAAGCCCTGAGACTGTCTTGCAGACAGAGAGTGAATACTGTCCACTGGTGAGGGACAGTGCTGTTGTTGCAGGGGTCTGGAGACTGTCCTGCAGACAGAGTGAATACTGTCCACTGGTGAAGGACAGTGCTGTTGTTGCAGGGGTCTGGGAGCTTTTCTGTTGGTTCAGAAGCCCTGAAGAAGGATTTTCTTGTTGTATGTTTACAGAAATCCTGGGAGAGGGCTTTGCTAATGTGTTCAGGGGTTCTAGGACTGTTCTACAGACAGAGGATAAATTCATGAAGGGATTGGCAATGTATCTTATGGCCTTGCTAAGCCTTGTCTCCCCAGGAACTAAGATTGCTGAGAACTTGCCTCGAGTCAAGATGAAGAAAAGACCTCCATTTGGGTATTAAGTGCTGTGTTTAAACTTGATGTAACTCTGGGGTAGATTCAATTGTGATCCAGGGGTGGGGAACTTTTGACCTTATGTTTGGAAACTAATCTCCATTTGAGAAGAGGGGCTTTGTGGTGGACTTAATTAAGGTATAGCCTAGGGGTGGAGAAGTATTTAGAACAGAGACTTTGTAATTGATTGAATGATTGGAAGGTCCTGGGGTGGGGTAGTCCTTGGAGATTATTTAATCACATTTAGTAAATGATGTCATGTTTTGATCTTCTCTGTTCTTGGTTGGTTACTGAATAAAATGGAGAGCACCTATGCTGGTATTCTGAACCTTGGGAAGTTGCCTTTCCTTGGCATTATATTACAGAAGCAAAGCAAGCAAAACAATCAAACCTTAGATTCCTCTTTTGGGGACAAAAAGGATCAAAGCATGTAACAAGAGGAAGAAAATGAAGTCAGAACTCCTGCATCAAAAGCTTCTAAGATAAACATGAGTTGATTACAGGACATGGAGGAGCTCAAGAAGGATTTTGAAAATCAAGTAAGAAAAGTGGATGAAAAATTGGGAGGAGAAATGAGAATGATGCAAGAAAATCATGAAAAGAGAGTCAACAACCTGACTGAAGACAATAACACCTTAAAAATAGACTAACTCAAATGACAAAAGAGGCCTAAAAAGCCAATAAGGATAAGAATGCCTTAAAAAGCTTTGCCAGATGGAAAAGGAATTTCAAAAGCTCACTGAAGAGAATAATTCTTTCAGAATTAGATTGGAGCAAATGGAAGCTAATGACTTTATGAGAAATCAAGATACTATTAAATAGATCCAAACAAATGAAAAAATAGAAGGCAATGTGAAATATTTCATTGGAAAAACCATTGACTTGGAAAATAGATCCAGGAGAGATAATATGAAAATTATTGGACTACCTGAAAGCCATGATAAAAAAAGAAGCTAGAAATCATCTTTCAAGAAATTCTCAAGGAAATTTTCCCTGGTATTTTAGAACCAGAGGGCAAAATAGAAATTGAAAGAATCCACTGATCACCTCTTGAAAAAGATTCTAAAAAGAAAATTCCTAGGAATATTATAGTCAAATTCCAGAGTTCCCACCTCAAGGAGAAAATATTACAAGCAGCTAAGAAGAAAGAATTTGAATGTTGTGGAAACACAATCAAGATAACACAAGATCTAGCAGCTTCTACACTAAGGGACTGAAGGGCTTGGAATATGATATTCTGGAGGTCAAAGGAGCTAGGATTAAAACCCAGAATCACCTATCCAGCAAAAGTGAGTATAATGTTTCAGGGGAAAATATGGTCATTCAACAACATAGAGGACTTTCAGGCATTCTCGACGAAAAAAACAGAGTTGCACAGAAAATTTGATATTCAAATATAAGAAGCAAGAGAAGCAGGGGAAGGTAAACAGGGAAAAGAAATAATAAGGAACTTATCAAAGTTGGACTATATATATATTTCTACATGGAAAAACTATAATTGTAACCTGTGAAAAATTTCTCAGTATGAGGACAGTTGAAGGGAATGTACATATATGTTTACATATATATTTTTATATAGGAGGGTATATGTGTGTATAAATACATATGTGAATGTTTGCATATATGTGTATATGTATATATAGAGGGCACATGATCAGTTGAATAAGAAGGGCTGATATCTAAAAAATAAAATTAAGAGGTGAGAGAGAAATGTAGTGAGAGGAGACAGGGAGAGACAGAATAAAGTAAATTATCTCATATAAAAGAGGCAAGAGAAAACTATTATAATGGAGGGGAAGAACAGGAAGGCAAAAGGGAATGGGTCAACCTTGCTCTCATTGCATTTGTCTTAAGGAGGGAATAACATACACATTCTATTGGGTATCTAACCCTACAGGAACATAGGGGGGAAAGGGGATAATATGGGGATGTTAGATGAGGGGGCAAATTGGGGCAAAGGTAGTTAGAATGAAACACTTTTGAAAAGGGACAGGGTCAAAGTAGAAAATAGAACAAGTGGGGGGCAGGATAGGATGGAGGGAGGGAATTTGAACCCTCCCCCCAAATTTCAATGAATGTTAAATGCCCATTAATTGGGGAATGACTGGATAAATTGTGATATATGATTGTAATGGATTACTGCTATTATAAGAAATGATGAATAGGCTGACTTCAGAAAAATCCTGAAAGACTTACACAAAGTGAAATAAAGTAAAGTGAGTAGAAGCAGAATATTGTACACAGTAACAGAAATACTGTAGAGTGATCAACTGTGAATGCTTTAGCTATTTTCAGTAATACAATGATCCAAGACAATTCTAAAGGACTCAAGATGAGAAATGCCATACAGCCTCAGAGAAAGAACTGAGGGAATTTGAATGCAGATTCAAGCACACTGTATTTCACTTTATTTTTTGTGGGCTTTTCCCCCTTTGGGGCTGTGTCTTCTTTCATAACACAACTAAAATGGCAATATATTTGAATGATTGTACATGTATAAGCTATATCAAATTGTTTACTGTCTCAGAGAGGGGATAGGTGAAGAAGGGAGGGAGAAAATTTGGAACTTAAAATTTCAAAAAAAATAATGTGAAAATTGTCCTGACGTGTAATTGACTGATTCTAATTGTGGCTCTGATGTTTTTTAATTGTTTTTTTTTGTTTGTTTTAATATTTTCTCCTTCAGCTGGGTGTTTTGGGATTCAGCTATGATATCCCTGTAGGTTTTCTTTATAGGATCTTTTTCAAGAGGTGATCGGTATATTTTTCTATTATTTAAAAAATATTTTATAGCTGTCTTTCCTTTTCATTCCACAGACACTAACCAATACATAGTCCCACTTCTTGGCAATGGACCATTCCTTTGAAATAACAAAGTCTACAAAGGGGAATGGTGGATAGAACATTGGACATGGAGTTAGGAAGAGTAGAGTTCAATCTGGCCTCAGGTACTAACTGTGTGACCTTAGGAAAGTCACTTAACCTATGTGCCTCAGCTTCCTCATTTGTAAAACAGGGACAATGATAACCTCCCAGGGATACTGTGAAGATCAAATGAGAGAATATTTGAAACCAGGTCTCCTTACATAAAATAGTCAAGCAAAACTAGTCAACACACTTAAACAATTATTCCTCCTAGGATTCGAGAATCATAGATGTAGAGATGAAAAAGGAACTTAGAGGTCATTAAATCTAGCACCCTCATTTTACAGATGAGGAAACTGAGTCCTGGACTCATTGCCTGGAGAGACGCTGGCTTGTTCAGGGTCATGGAGTTAATGGTGGAGGTATGGTTCAAACCCTTATCATCCTGATTCTACGTATCCACTCTACCACATTGTATACAAAATTCTGCATCCATAGTCACCCACCTTTTTGACAAGAGGAGAAAAATAGATTTCATTTTCTACTCTCAGGAACCAAAACTAGTTATTATATTTCATCTGAATTCAGAAGCTTTTTGGTTTTTTTTCTTTCCATTTGTGTCACTATACTCTATACATATATATATACTCTATACTCTATACTATACTTAGCCTGTATTCTTCACTCTGTGTCAGTTCATACAGGTCTTGCCAGGTTTCTCTGATCTCTTATTCACCATTTCTTGTTTTTGTTTTGTTTTTTTGAAGGGGGAAAAGGCAAGGAAATTGGGGTTAAGTGACTTGCCCAAGGTCACACAGCTAGAAAGTGTTAAGTGTCTGAGGCCAGATTTGAACTCAGGTTTTTGTGCCGAAAAATTAACAAGCAAGACCTGGTCATAAATGTAATGTGGATTTTAATTGAGTTCATGACTGTCCAGAGCATAGACTCAAATTGGACAGCTCTGAGCAGGGGTAGAGCCAGAGTATTTAAAGAGAAAAACCACAAGGTAATGGTCAGATCTATATAAAAACAGGAAGTTTACAGAAGCAGAGGAATGCAATTGGTTAATATTCAGTTTAAGACCTTATAGGGAATATTGTTACGTTTCAATTTCTCAGAACAAGACCAGTGACAATGCCTTGGGAGATTTCCAAGAGATCTGCTTGGGACCCGGACTTTACATCCGTGAAGAAGGGAGCACAAGATTGTGGAGACTAAGACAAGAAGGAGGGTGAATTGAAATAGGGTACAACATTCCCCACTTCTTTTGGGAAGAGTGTCAAACCTCTGACACATCATTATCACAAGAATCAGCAGGACTGGAGTCCACTGACTGGCAACGGGGAACCCTAACAATTAACAATTTGACAGAGTTAATGTGGGACTTGACAAACTGTGTGAATTTGTTAACAAGGCAGGGTCCTACAATCAGGCCTCTAATTAAGGGGAGGAGGGAGCCAAGTAAAACAAGGTCCTCCTGACTCCAGGGCCAAGTACTCTATTCACTGTGGTACCTAGCTACCCCCTCACCATTTCTTAAAGGACAATAATGTTGCATTCTATGCTACAATTTGTGAAGCCAGGGCCAAAGCTAGGAGAATTTTGTAAGTTGGATAAATTCATTTGGAGGGTAAAGAGGTAAGGAAAGTACCTAGAATAGTCCTCTATTTTTAAAAGGAAAAAAAAAGATTAAAGGATGGTGGGGAGGAAGAATATCTAGAGAATTTTAAAAAATGTTTTATAGTTCAGCAATGAAAGACTTAACTATTTTGATCAATGTAATTATGCAGGACAATTCCTAAGACCTTGTAATGAAGAATATTCTCCCTCTCCAGAGAAGGAACTGATGAACTCTGAGTATAGATTAAAGCATAAATTTTTTTTTCATTTTCCTCCTTTTTTTTCCCAACATGCCTAATATGGAAATATGTTTTGCATGATTTCACATGTATAATTAAAATCACACTTCTTGCCTTCTTAATGGGTAGTGGAGGTGTAGGGCATGGGGAGGGAATTCAAACTAAAAATAAAATTAAATGAATGTCAAATGCCATAAATTGAGGAACAATTGAATAAGTTATGGTATATGATTGTAATGGATTACTACCGTGCTATAAGAAATGATTAAAAGACTGCTTTTAGAAAAACCTGGAAAGACTTACACAAACTGATGCAATGTAAAGTGAACAGAACCAGAATATTGTACATCATAACAGAAATACTGTACAGTGATCAACTGTGAATGATTTAGCTATTCTCAGCAATACAATGATCAAAGACAATTCTAAAGGACTCAAGATGAGAAATGCCATCCAACCTCAGAGAAAGAACCGAGGGAATCTGAATTCAAATTCAAGCATACTATATTTCACATTATTTTTTGTGGGATTTTCCCCCTTTGGTGCTGTGTCTTCTTTCCCACTGGATATTCCATAACTAAAATGGAAGTATGTTTGAACGATTGAACATGTATAATCTACATCAAATTGTTTAGTCTCAGGGAGGGGATAGGTGAGGAAAGGAGGGAGAAAACTTGGAACTCAAAATTTCAAAAATATGAATGTGAAAATTGTCCTTACGTGTAATAGACTGAAAATAAAATATTATATAGAAAATAATATTTTAATGAAAGTTGACAAATAAAAATAGTCCCCCAAATAAAATAAATATATTTCCCTTTCAAAAAATGTTACATTATTCCACAGTCAATGCAGAATATACAGTTGCTCTTCCCTACAACTAATAATTCCTTTGTAATTTTTAATTTAATTTAATAATTGCCTTTAGAGGCACCTAGGGGTGCTAAGGAAGGAGAGAAGGGGATGGGGATGGCCATATTTTGTTGTCATACAGTACTGTTTGCCTGTGTGTGTAGTTATATTGGGAGAGGGAAGGACCTGTTACAAGGTAATTGAGTAGAAGACAGTACCCAGGGGAGGGGCACTATAACAGTGGGGTATGGAAGGTAGTAGCAAAAATGAATCTGAGATAATGTAACCAAAAGGTAGTTTTAAAGTGCATTTAAAAAAACCAGATCTGTAATTTAATTGCTTGAGCATAGGGAAAAGAAAAAACTGTCTCCACTAAGGCAGATGGACAGCTGCCCTGCCACTTTCAACCTGAAAGTTGAATGGGAGACTGACAACTAGCATATATGAGAGCCAGGACCTTAACCCTGAACTTCCTGACTCCTGGGGCTGCTCCCTGTCCACTACATCATGCTGCTTCTCTACAGCCCATGAGGAAAATATTCAAGTAGACCCACTGAGGATTTGTCAGATTGCCGCAGAAATTCAAATTCATACTTCATCAAACAGAAACCAACAAAAACAAAACAGTAGAATTCCCCCTTTTCCTTCCAAAGAGGCATCTGTTCCTTATCTCTGTGTCTTACTAGCATCTCTCTTCCAAAGGGCTGTTCCTGCTCTAGAGCATCTTGGTCAGGTTTATGTATGTGGTAGATTTTGCAATAGCAGTCAAGAGGATATAGAACACATCCAAAAAAATGACAAATACTATTGTATAAATGGAAGACACATTATCAACTGCAAATGTATCCATTAGGGAGATTGTTTGTACATGCTTGCTTGCACCTTGTCTCCCCATTAGAACATGAAATCTTTGTGGCAGTACTTGTTTTGCCTTTCTTTGCATCATCAGAGCTTAACACAGTCCTTGGCACAGAGCAGGCATTCAATAAATGCTCTTTGACTTGATTTGACATCCACCTGAGCAGCAGACTATCCCTTCTTTGATCCTCTTCCCAAATATCATTATAAAAGTATCCACCTTTTATTTGTATTTTGATTTCTTCACCAGCATCACTCTGAGCTTGAACATTCCTGACACTCTTCTTACAGGACCATGGCACTCTTGTTTGTCTCCCATACATGGAAGGTTCTCCCTTCATACCTTTACCCCTTGGCTTCCTCAACGTCCTGCATAACTCAGTTCAAATTCTGGTTTCTGGAAGAGATTTTCCCCAGCTTCTCCCACAACCCTCCAAATATCAGCATCATTGTTCGGAGATTTTTGTTTAGTGATGTCCAACACCATGTGACCCCATTTGGAGTTTTCTTGGCAATGATACTAGAGTGGCTTTCCATTTCCTTTTTTTAATCAAATGCTTTATTAACTTCTAGTTTACATCATTTCCACAAGATTTTGAGTTACAAATTTTCTCCCCATTTCCCCCCTACCCACCACCCCAAAATAGTGATCCCACTGGATATCCCCTCCTCCAATATGCTCTCTCCCATATCTTCCCTCATACCCCCTCCAACTTTCCAGTAGGGCATAGTAGATCTCTTTGCCCCAGTGCCTGTATATCTTATTTCCCAGTTACATGTAAAATTATATTAATAATAGTATACATATATATATATTTTAAACATTTGATTTTAAAACTTTTAATTCCAGATTCATTCCCTTCCTCCCTTGTCACCCATCCTTACAAGGACAATAAGCAATGCAGTATAGGTTGTACATGTGTAGCTATGCAAAACATTTCCATGGTGGATATATTGTAAAAGAATGGCTGTATTTCCCCCTATCCTATCCCACTCCCCCACTTATTCTATTCTCTACTTTGATCCCATCCCTTTACAAAAGCGAGTGCTTCCAACTCCACCCCCCCCCCCCCCCCCCCCCCCCCCTCCCGCCTGCCCCCCCCTCCATCACCTCCACCCTCATCCCCTTCGCCCCTACTCTCCTGTAGGGTGAGATACCCTATTTAGTGTGTATGTCATTCACTCCCTCAGCCAAATTCAATGAGAATAAGGTAGACCCATTTCCTTTTGCCTTCCTGTTCTTCCCTTCCATTGTAACCATTTTACCTTGCCTCTTCTATATGAGATAGTTTATCCCATCCTGTCTCTCCCCATCTCTTCTCATTGTATTCCTCTCTCACCTCTTAATTTCATCTTTTAAGTATCATCCCTTCCTATTCAATTGGTCCTGTGCCTTATATCTATGTATACCTGTACACATATATACATATACTCACATATGTATTCATATGCCCATATATCCTCCTATATAGACATATATATGTATGTATACATATATAGACATTTCTATACCCTTCAAGTATTCTCACACTGAGAAAAGTTTCATCAGTTACAATGATCATTTTTCCATGTAAGAATGTATATAGTTCAACTGTGATAAGTTCCTTATGATTTCTTTTCCCTGTTTACCTTCTCTTGCTTCTAGTATCTGAATGTCAAATTTTCTATTCAACTCTGGTCTTTTCATCAAGAATGCTTGAAAGTCCTCTATTCCACTGAGTGACCATATTTTCCCTTGAAACATGATACTCAGTTTTGCTGGGTAAGTGATTCTTGGTTTTAATCCCAGCTCCTTTGACCTCCAGAATATCAAATTCCAAGCCCTTCAATCCATCAGTATAGAAGCTGCCAGATTGGGGAGGCTGGGTGGTGCAGTTAGTAAAGCGCTAGCCCCGGAGTCAGGAGGTCTTGAGTTCAGTTCCAGCCTTAGACACTTAACACACACACACACACACACACACACACACACACACACACACACACAAAACTAGCCATGTAACTTTGGTCAAGTTACTTAACGCCAATTGCCCTCCAAAAGGGGAAAAAAAAAGAAAAGAAGCTGCCAGATCCTGTTATCTTGACTGTGTTTCCACAATATTGAAATTGTTTCTTTCTGGCTGCTTGTAATATTTGCTACTTGATCTGGGAACTCTGGAAATTGGCTATAATATTCCTAGGAGTTTTCTTTTTGGGATCTTTTTCAGGAGGTGGTTGGTGGATTCTTTCAACCTCTATTTTGCCCTCTGTCTCTAAAACATCAGGGCAATTTTCCTTGAGAATTTTTTGAAGGATGATTCTAGGTTCTTTTTTTGATCTGGATTTTAGGTTGTCCAATAATTTTTAAATTCTCTTTCCTGGATCTATTTTACATGTCGGTCATTTTCCCAATGAGATATTTCACATTGCCTTCTATTTTTTACATTTGTTTGGATCTGTTTAATAGTATCTTGGTTTCTTATAAAGTCACTAGCTTCCATTTGCTCCAATCTAAGTCTGAAGGAATGATTTTCTTCAGTGAGCTTTTGAGATTCTTTTTCCATCTGGCAAATTTGGCTTTTTAAGGCATTCTTCTCCTCATTGCCTTTTTGAGCCTCTTTTGCCATTTGAGTTAATCTATTTTTAAGGTGTTATATTCTTAAGTCTGGTTGTTGACTCTCATTTCATAATTTTCTTGCATCGTTCTCATTTCTCTTCCCAATTTTTCCTCCACTTCTCTTATTTGGTTTTCAAAATTCTTCTTAAGGTCCTCTTATGGCCTATAACCAGCTTGTACTTTTCTTGGAAACTTTTGGTGCAGGAATTCTGACTTTGCTGTCTTCCTCCTGTTCCATGCTTTGATCCTTTTTGTCCCCAAAACAGGAGTGTAAAGTTGGATTACTCTGCTTGCTTTGCTTCCCTCATTTGCTCATGTTACCACTCAATGACTTGATTTTCAGGGTTTTGCCACAGTAGAACTCTGCTACCAGACAGGGGAGGTTCATAGAAAATGCTGTGATTTTCTCAGCTGCCAAAGATATTAGTTGGGTGCCCTCTCTTAAGCCTCCACACATTCTGGCAAGATGGTCACAAACCCCAGGACCTCCACCCTAGACTGCCATCCAGATTCAAGCTGGTTAAAGCAAGAACAATTACCCCTCAGACTGGTTGCTTGGTTCCCCTACAATCTGCAGGCTAGTAACTGAAGCAGCCATGTGGCTGTGGCTGTGGCTGCAAGGCCGCCGTGCCTCAGCCGCTTCTTGCCCCAGGGGCAAAGACCAACCACACTCACATCTGCTGGATCCCAAAGTTCATACTCTACTGACCTCTCACTTTGTCCTTAGCATCTCTGTGTTGATATTCTGGAAACTGCCACCGTTGCTGATGATCTGAAGTCCCTCCAGCCAGCAGCTGTTCAGCCCCACCCTGAGGTTAAAACCTCTGGCTAGAATATGGCTGGGGTTGGCTCCCAGATCCTGCTGCTTCCTGCTGGCCTGCCAGTCTGTCGTCAGTGGGATGTCAGCTTCTCTGTGTCATTTTGTTGGTTCTGTAGCTCCGAAGTTTGTTCAGAGTCACCTTTTACATGAATTGGAGGAGATGGGAGCCAGAGCCCCGTGGAAGTCCTGTTTCTACTCTGCCATCTTGACTCTGCCCCTCCGTTTTCCATTTCCTTTTTCCAGCTTATTTTACAAATGAGGGAACCAAGGCAGACAAGTTTCAATGACTTGCCCAGGGTCACCCAGCTATTATTTGTCTGAGGTCAGATTTGAAGTCAGGGAAAGAAGTCGTCTTGACTCCAGGCCCAGTGGTCTGCTCCGTGCGCCACCCAGACGCTCTTCCATGTGAGGTTATTTCCCATTGAATTGCATGGATTTTTGATAGTTTTTGCATTTCATTTTCCCTATTGGAATACAAATTCCTTAAGGACAGGTATTATATTTTTGCTTTTCTCGTTATTCCCCCAATCAATACCTGGAACAGAGTGCTTTACAGATGCTATTGATTGTTCACTGATTCCTAATATCTTCCTTTGCTGTGATCTTCTATTCGTATTTTCTTTCAATCTCGACTGATTAAGTAGTTCTAGAGGTATGCATTTTGACAATTCTCACTTCTTATTTTACTATATCTGCTTTTCTTTGTGGGTTCTGAATTTCCTTCTTCAAGAGTTCAGCAGCTCTCCTGGGCCAAAAATGTCTCTATAAATAGTTCTACCATGACCTAAAATACTTTCCCTCAACCCTTTAACATCTGATCTCCCCAGATTTAAGGTACAGTTCAGACTACTCCAAGATTTCCTCTTCCTTGTCAAAAATTTAAAGATGGAGTGGTCCCTTCCCTCAAAAGTCCTTATCATTTCCATCCCAGCAAGCAGTTCCTCCTTAGTTTTTCTTTTAATTTTTTGGTCTTTATTAATTTGTTTGTTTCCTTTTAGTTTACAAGATTCAGTTTCACAATTCCTTGAGTTTCAAATTTTCTCCCCCTCTCCCCCACATGATGGCATGCAATCAAGTATAGGTCAGGTTATAAAGAATGATTCTTTCAGATGGAATGAACAATGGGAAAGAGGAAACAGTAGTTTGCTTCAATCTGGGTTCAAACTCAGTTCTTTCTAGTTCTTTCTCTGTATATAGACAACTCTCTCCATCACGAATCTTTTGGGGTTGACTTATAACCCTGAATTGCTGAGAAGAGTCCAGTCTATCAAAGTTGGTCATCACATATGTGTTGTGTCTGTAATTGTGTACAAGTTTCTCCTGGTTCTACTCTTCTCACTCAGTAACAGTTTGCATAAGTCTCTCCAGGTAAATATGAAGTCCATCTGCTCCTTGTTTCTTATAGCACAATAGTATTCCATTACATTCATATACCACAACTTTTTCAGCCATTCCCCAATTGATGGGAACCCCCTTAATTTCCAATTCTTTGCCACCACAAAAAGAGCTGCTATAAATATTTTATGGGTCTTCCTCCCACTTCTATGATCTCTTTGAGATACAACCCTAGAAGTAGTATTGCTGGGTCAAAGGGTATGAAATTATTTATAGCCCTTTGGGCATAATTCCAGATTCCTCTCCAGAATGGTTAGATCAGTTCACAACTCCACCAGCAATGCATTGGTGTTCCAATTTGTCCTCATCCTCTCCAGCATTTGTCATTTTCCTGTTTTGTCATCTTAGCCAATCTGACTGGTGAGATGTGGTACCTCAGAGTTGTTTTGATTTGCATTTCTCTAATCAATAGTGATTTAGAGCATTTTTTTGTATGTTTATAGATATCTTTAATTTCTTCCTCTGAAAACTGCCTGTTCATATCCTTTGACCAATTATCAATTGGGGAATGACTTGTATTCTTATAGATTTGACTAAATTCTCTGTATATTTTAGAAATGAATCCTTTATCAGAGACATAGGTTATAAAAATTCTTTCCCAGTTTTCCACTTCCCTCATAATCTTGATTACATTGGCTTTGTTTGTACAGAAGCTTTTCAATTTAATGTAATCAAAATTATCCATTTTGCATTTTATTTATTTTACTTTATTTTTGCTTTTAGGAGGGCAATTGGGGTTAAGTGACTTGCCCATGGTCACATGGATAGTTTTTGTGTTGTGTCTAAGACCAGTTTTGAACTCAGGTAGTCCTGACTCCAGGGCTGGTGCTCAATTCACTGTGCCATGTAGCCACCCCCATTTTGCATTTTATACTGCTCTCTAATTCTTGTTTGGTCATAAAGTCTTCCCCTCTCCACAAATCTGACAGGTAAACTATTCCTTGCTTTCTGAGATTGCTTACACTATCAGCCTTTATATCTAGATCATGCAACCATTTTAGACTTGATTTTGGTATATTGTGTTAGATAATGGTCTATACCCAGTTTCTTCCATAATATATTCCAGTTTTCCCAGCAGTTTTTGTGAAATAGTGAGTTCTTATCCCAAAAACTGGGGTCTTTGGGTTTATTAAAAAATATATTACCATAGTCATTGACTGCTGAGTCTCATGTGCCCAAACTATTCCATTGATCCAGTACTCTCTTCCTCAGCCAGTACCAAGTAGTTTTGATGAATGCTGCTTTATAATACAGATTAAAATCTGGTATAGCTAGTCCGCCTTCCCTAGCATTTCTTTTCATTAATTCCCTTGGTATTCTGGATTGTTTATTCTTCCAAATGAATTTTATTGCTATTTTTTCTAGCTTTATAAAGTAATTTTTTTTGGTAAATTGATTGGTATGGCACTAAATATATAATTTAATTTAGGTAAAATTTTCATTTTTATTATATTAGCTAGACCAAACCATGAGAAACTGATGTTTTTCCAGTTAATTAGATCTGACTTTACTTGTGTGAAAAGTGTTTTGTAGTTGTGTTCATAAAGGTCCTGGGTTTTTTGGCAGGTAAATTCCCAAATATTTTATAATGTCTACAGTAACTTTAAATGGGATTTCTCTTTCTATCTCTTGCTTGTGAATTTCATTAGAAATATACAGGAATGCCAAGGATTTATGTGGGTTTATTTTATATCCTGCAACTTTGCCAAATTTATTTATTGTCTCAAGTAATTTTTTACTTGATTATCTAGCATTCTTTAAGTATATCATCATATCATCTGCAAAGAGTGATAGCTTGGTCTCTTCTTTGCCTAATTTGACTCATTTGATTTCTTTTTCTTCTCTAATTGCTACTGCTAACATTTCTAGTACCAGATTGAATAAGAGGGGTAATAGTGGACATCCTTATTTCACCCCTGATCTTATTGGAAATACTTCTAGCTTATCCCCATTACACATAATGCTTGCTGATGGCTTTAAATAGATGCTACCTATTATTTTAAAGAAGGCTCCATTTATTCCTATACTTTCTAATGTTTTTAATAGGAATGAATGTTGTATTTTGTCAAAAGCCTTTTCTGCATCTATTGAGATAATCATGTGGTTTCTGCTAGTTTCATTTTTGATATGATCAATCATACTAGTGGTTTTCCTAACATTAGACTATCTTCGCATTCCTGGAATAAATCCTACCTGATGAAAGTGTATTATTCTTCTGATAAGTTGCTATAGTCTTTTTGCTAATATTTCATTTAAAGTTTTTGAATCTATATTCATGAGGGAAATTGATCTATAATTTTCTGTCTCTGTTTTATCTTTTTGTGATTTAGGTATCAGTACCATATTTGTGTCATAAAAAGAATTTGGTAGGATTCCTTCTTCATTAATTTTCCCAAAATAGTTTGTAGAGTATTGGAATCAATTGTTTTTTAAATGTTTGATAGAATTCACTAGTAAATCCATCTGGCCCTGGAGCTTTTTTCCTAGGGAGTTCACTTATGGCTTGTTCAATTCTTTTTCTGAGATGGGGTTATTTAAGTAATTTACTTCATTTTCAGTTAATCTGGACAACTTATATTTTTATAAATATTCATCCATTTTGCTGATTATCAAATTTATGTGCAAGAAATTGGTCACAATAATTCCTAATTATTATCTAGATTTCCTCTTCATTGGAGGCAGATTAACCCTTTTCATTTTTGATACTCTTAATTTTGTTTTCTTCTTTCTTTTTTTTTTTATCATGTTGACTAAGGGCCTATCAATTTTATTGTTTTTTTTCCCATAAAATCAGCTCTTAGTTTTTTTAATTAATTGGATAGTTTTCTTAATTTCAATTTTATTTATCTCTCCTTTGGTTTTTAGTATTGCTAATTTAATATTTAATTGGGAATTTTCAATTTGTTCTTTTTCTAGGTTTTTCAATTGCATGCTCAATTCATTGACCTCCCTTTTCTCTAATTTATTCATTTATGCACTCAGGGATATAAAACATCCCCTAAGAACTGCTTTTGCTGCATCCCACAAATTTTAGTGTGTTGTCTCATTATTATCATTCTCTTGAATCAAGTTACTGATTGTTTCTATAATTTCTTGTTTGACCCACTCGTTCTTTAGGATTAAATTGTTTAATTTCCAATAGTTTTTAGTCTATCTTTCCATGGCCATTTATTGCATATGATTTTTGTTATCATGATCTGAGAAGGATGCATTTAATATTTCTGACTTTCTGCTCTGTATTGTGAGGTTTTTATGCCCTAGTACATGGTCGATTTTTGAGTATGTGCCATGAACCACCAAGAAGAAAGTATATTCCTTTTTATCCCCATTCAGTTTTCTCCAGAGATCTATCATATCTAACCTCTCTGAAATTCTATTCGCCTCCTTACCTTCTTTCTTGTTTATTTTGAGGTTAAATTTATCAAGTTCAGAGAGTTTACTAGTATAGTTTTGCTATCTTTTTCTTCCTCTAATTCCCTTAACTTCTCCTCTAGGTATTTGGACAGTTCCTCCTTGTTGATAAAAATTTGATCTGGAATGTAAGTTTCCTTCATTGATTCTTCTACCTTTTGAAGAAAGAGATTGCCATTCAGGCAAGTTGAGGAATTATTAACTATTCTGGTTTTGACAGAAAGAGAGCTCCAAAAGATGTCCAGATCATTGAAATCATCTGTTAATTAAGGATTGTGGTCTGTTTTCTGAACTCCTCATCTATTTCTTCTTTTTTAATAATATGTTTCTATCTCTTCTATTCTTCATCCTAGAGCTCTCTTTAAGTTTTCACTATCCCCAAATTTCTGTGGCTTGTTCTTTGTTCTTGAAGCGGATCATGTCTTCAGGGAGATGATGATATATTTTCACAGAACTGAATTTGATTGAGGGAGGGCTGTGCAAAGTTACTAGTTTGACTTTCTCCTCAAGAGCCATCTGTCTAGTGGCCAAATATAGATCAGAATGACTTGAGATGGGTCAGGATGCAATGGCAGACCTTGACCTTTTCAAGTCAAGGTCTTCCTTTTTCTCACTTTGAGTGAGGCAATGCTCATTCAATGAATAGGCCTGTTGAAGAAGAGAGTCAAGGGATGTCCCCTTTTCCTCCCTGAGTATATCTTCTTAACATGCTATGCTCTTTTGAACCTTTCCTGATGTTTATCTATTCTGTTCCTTTTGGATAATGTATACCCTTTCAGAATTGTTTTCCCAATTCTGTTCTCATTCCACTAATTAAGTCAACAAGCATTTATTAGGCACCAACTCTATGCCAAGTACTGTGCTATATACTGGGAATATAAAGAAAGGCAATAAAACAACATTCCCTCTTATGAAGGAGTTCACAGTCAAATGAGGGCAATTGCTGGCATGTCTTTCAAACAATTATGTACAAAGAAGATGTGTACAAGAAAAATTGGAGACAATCAACATAGGGAAGCATAAGTATTATGGAGGAGCTATTAAGTCCAATGTTATGTGTTGAATTAAAATCTCTTTGTCACCTTGCTTATTACTCATACTTTGTGCATTTGTGTTCATCTGAGGCCATATGGTTTATTACTGGTTCTTTTCTTATTTTTGTTTCCTGTGAATTTCTGCGTTCCTTTAATTTTCTTTTTCTTATATTATGGCTATTATTTATGGTATCTATCTAGCTTGGTAGATATGTTGTGGGAGAACTGTGAGAATTGTCTAAAGGAAACTGGTTCTGTCTTGTAAAATTACATCCATTTTGATACTCAAGTTTCAGTTTTCCCATAAATTCCACTTGCTTGCAAATCAGGAATTGAGTGATATACTATTTCACATGCTGGAACATTCCCCTGCTCATTCTCCCCCTCCCAATTCCTCAGACTTCCTTAGTCCCCCTCCCAACTCAGAAAGTCCATAATCTTTTTTTCCAATTAGAAATCAGATTGCCTGGTCTTGTATCCTGGTTGACATCCTGTTCATTGTTCACTTTTCATGCATAAACATTTATCTTCCCCTGCATTTGGGATCTTGTGCCACGCTGAGGAGGCCTGATCCCAAATTGTCATACAATTGGCATACATTGCTTAACAAATTGATATGCTTGAAAGCTTGGGCCTTTGTTTCCTTTATTATTTCAGAGTTCACCCATCATAGTTTTTGGCAAAGTTAGCCAGGGTGAGTAATGATTCCAAAAGGAATCCTTTTAAATAAAACTTCCCTGAACACTCTGGACATTTCTCTGAGGGATTTCTTCAAAGAAGTCTGTCTCAGGAAGTTGAGCTCCCTTCAATTTCAATTTCTTTCTTAGTGAAGGTAAGCCCCCATGATGTTAGGGTCAGGATGAATTTATAAGGGAAGTCGATTGAAGGCAATAGATTAAGGTAGGCTTCCTCAATGTAGATGTCCCTTAGGGAAGTAAGCTAGGTTAAACCTCTATACTGTTGGAGCAGTTCCCTTGGGAAATTATAGGATCTGGGAGCAGCATCCCAATGGAGCCCCCCTCCCCCAAAGTTTTCTTTTATTCTGGGACCAGGGGAATAGCCCACTTAAAACTGACTTCAAAGAAATTCAGATTGTTTTAAAATATGCCATTCAATTGGACGCCAATTTGGCCTGAAGAAGAGACTTTTAACTACAAGAAATTAAGGGTCTTGAGATTAGACTTTTAGTGGGAGATAAGGAGGCTAGCAAGTATGTATTTCATTGTTTTGTCTGATTTTTTGTTTCTTTATAAAATGCTCAGAAAATAATCTTTGTCTTGGGTTGTATGTAGATTCTACTACCTTGAAAATACTCTAAGGAGAAATGCAACTAGCTATAAAGACTTCTGTAAGAGGGAGGGGGTAGTCAAAGACTTTAGAAAGATTAGGGGCACCTAGGTGGCACAGTGAGTAAAGCCCCGGCCCCTGGAGTCAGGAGGACCCAAGTTTGGTTCCGGCCTCAGACACTTAGCACCCACATACAGAAAAAACTAGCCGTGTAAGCTTGGTCAAGTTACTTAACCCCAATTGCCCTCCAAAAAGCAAAAAAAAAAAAAAAGATTAGATAGAAAGTTTAATGACGTTTCACAGCTTCATACTTCAAGCAGTTCTCCCAGCTTTTTATTATTTGGTGCTTACCTCTCTGCCCAAGGTAGGAAGACTAATTCCCACTTTAGGCTTTTAAGAGGAGATTAAGTTAAAATGAAAAAAATAAAACACTGCAAGATAGTTTCTCTCTGTCAGTTAAGCTCTAGTCAGGTTTGGGGTACAAAGATTAATGTTAGATAATCCAAGAAAGAGAAGCTTTTTCCTGGTTTGAAGAAATTTGTGGCATGATAAATTAATCAGAGATGGAACTTATAGCTTCCAATAATATCTTTACTGTAAATTTCCAAATTTTGGAAGCTGATAAATACACCTTAGTACATTTCAAAGTTTTGAAGATTAAACTTAAGTTCTTCTCTCCTCTTTATTGGAGGGAAAGATTTGAAGGGAAAGAGGTCTGAGATGGGTTGGTTTCATTGGGATAAGTAGACTTGAGGCAAGTACTGAATAAGGAATTCACCCTTTTCTCTTTGTCCTGTCTCATAAGGCACTTAACAGAAGTTTAACAAATTCTGAAATGTCTTAGTGAGTTTCAGGGTACTACTCTGTAGAATTTGTTTTAAGCAAAAATAAGAATAAGACTTTGAAAGTCAAAGTTGCAGGGACTCATCACCCTTTCCCTGGAGACTGAGAATTATTGTTTTTGTGGAATAAAAGAAAGCAGTTTCACTAATCAGAGAAAAAAGAATATAATGAGTCTGCTGTGAGCAATTTAAATTTAATCTGGTACTTAACACTTTCTTGACCATGAAAAGAGGAAAAACTTGCTCAGATCAGAAAATGACTTAAAAATAATTGAAATTTAATGAAGGCATGGAAAAAGAGATTTATAATGAAGATGAACCTATGAGGAGGGACTGCGAAGCCCCACCCCCAGCTAATTAGGACCACCAACCCAACCTCCAATGGTCCATGGGCCCTCTCCCAGTTATGAGTAATGAGGAAAGACATTCACAATGAGAGGAAGTGGCAGGGTGAGGGGACCAGAAACTAGGAATGTCTTTGGAGAAGCCTTAAGTAGAATTTTCAAAATCTTTTTATAACACAATTTATTGTTTAAGTAAATTAGAAGCAAAATCATCAATAATATTTGAAGGAGACCATGCATTTTTAAACTCTTAGAAACCCCGAAAGGTAATAGTATTGCAATTAATTGGGGTTGTTTAAATTTTTTGTACTAAATTGCATAGGAGAAATACAAGTGAAGATTAGTTATTTAAATAACTTAGGATATGATTAGAAAATGTGGTACTCTGACCCTGAAAGACCATTCTAAGAATGTTTCCCAATCTTTTGAAACTTTTCAAGCTACAAAGCAGGAGAATGGGAATGCAAGGCTGCTGCTTGGAGACTCTCCCCACCTTTCTCTGGAATTGACAATGAAATGCCACAGGGAAAAGGGAAGGGATGAGGCTAGATAATTTTACACCACAGGAATTTATTTTGCTTTTTGGGTGATTTAAAAAGATTTTTCAAAATGTTTATGAAAAGGTGAAATGCTACCATGAGCCTTTGGAAATGAGCTATTTGTTAACTGCACTCTTCATTTTAAAGTACAGGTACTTAATGATCCTGGAAAATGTAGATTTTGATTTTGTAGTAGGAAATACATATTTGATTCGGTTGAAATTTGTTCTGTAACTTAATTACAATATAGTAAAATATGTTCTATTAATTGTGGCATCAAATGCAAAAAAAGTTGGAAAAAAGAATGGATCAAGTAAAACTGAGTTGCACTCTGGTCTCAGAAATTTATTAACTGTGTGACTTTAAGCAAGGAATTTTACCTCTCTTTGCTTCAGTTTCCTCATTTGTAAAGGGGATAGGATTAGCATTCACCTCCAAGGGTCATTGTGATCATTAAATGATATAATGACTGTGAAGCACAGTACCTGTGTTTCAGAAGTGATTACTGAAAAATGCCAAGGGTGATGAAAATGATTTTCTAGGTAAGAAAATTTAGAAGTCTATTTGACTGAATTGATGTCATCTAAGAATGTTTTACTTCATGTTGGAAATATATGATTATTGTGTTTCTAAATTTTTTCATATATTGTGAAATTTGAGAAATCATTGTCAGAAATGCTGTTAGACAAGTTCTTTTTTAATCCAATGCTGTTAGGTTAGAAATTGAGCTGTTAAAAGAATGTGATTTAAAAATAGATATTTGAAAATTGTTAAATATTTAATGGGGTATATTTATTTTAAAAGAAATAATAGTAATTAATAATAATGTTAGGGTGAAAAGTTGTACAGACCTTTGAAGATATTCTTATCTGTGAGGTCTCTTGAGATTTTGTATTCAGGCTAGTTCATAGTAATTTATCAGCCCTGCTGAATGTGTTTCCTAAAATTCAAAAGTACTAAATTTTGAAAACGTACAACTAGGAAAATAAGATCCCCATTTCCACTCTTTGTCAAATGGGGGGAAATTTCAAGTCAGGTATAATAAAGAGTGAGCTTTCATTTGAAATTATTTGGCTATCACTGATGAGGGGGGTGGTGTTTCAGGAACCCCAGTAACCAACGTCCCTGGAAAGCAATCTGGAATGAATTCACAAACCCAATCAATTCTTTAAGTCAAGATGGTAAAAGTTTCTTGTTACACTTTACAGTGGGCAAGAAGTCTTAGGGAACCTGCAACCTTAAAGGGTTACAGTTAAAGTTTATAAAGGGTAAGCATAGTAAATCAGATGTCAATTATGCTAACTAGGTGAGTCAGGGTGGGATTAGGGAGGAGTTAAGGAGTGGTCAGTTCTTAAAGGAACATGCACATTTAATATCTGCACAATGTGCAGGTGTATTGCCCAGAATTTACAGGGAAATAGCCCAAGGGGGAGCTGCATGGAGGTGTGGTTTTAGGCTTGAAATGTCACTAAGTCAGCTATAGCAGTCAGGGCTGAGTGAGAAAACTCAAGTCTGCCCTGTATCAATGTCATGTTTGACAAGATAGATGTTGGGAGCATTCAGATGTCCCAAGCTAATGAGGAATTCAGGATGTATCTAATGGGCTAGGGAGTTACTTATAGATAGTCTATTGAAAAATTCATAGGTGCAGCTTGTTATTGTACCAAGGGGAAATAAACATTTGTCTGGGGCTTGATCTTGAATGGTTGCTAGGCAGAGTACTGGCAGGAGAGATAATGTTCTGAGGCTAGGGAGAAATATGATTTTACAAATTGGGGTTCAAGCACAGGCATCCAAGCACCCCATCATCACATGTACAATTATGAATTTTGTCTGAATAGTCTAAAATGAAGTTACGTTTTTGTGCCAACTTGATAGAGGTGGACTTTGGATTCCAGGATTTTAAGACAGTCTTTGAATCTGAGGTCTATTGTTCCTAAGTGAGTTTTGAGTAAACTATTATGTATTCACTGTATGCATAATTTAAAGAACTCCAGAATGTGGTTATTTTCAATTTATAAGTGAAGAATAAATGAAATGTAACTATTAGGGAATCACAAGAAAACTGATAATATTCAAACCCTAAGGTGTGATTAGTGATATTTTTTTCTCTTTGAGGTAAAAACTCTTAGGACTATAAGCTGATATTGTTTTGAATTTTGATCATTTTAAGGGTTGTCTGAATTGTCATGAAGCCAATAGTTCACCATTCACAGAGAAAATGTCATATTCCACAGTCTGAGAATTGCTACAGGTATATGTCTGTTCCTGGGAAAAGTTTGGCAGATGATCTTGGCATGGCCAAAAATAGAATCCTCTTGACTCATTTTCCCTATGGCACTCTTTACTTCTTAACAGGAAGTTTTCCTACCTGGAGAATTCTGAATCTGATTTGGATACCCTCAGAGTACTGTGGAGCTCTGTTATATGATTGATTGTTGAACACTGCTTGTCTCTGGAAGGAAACAGAGCTAAGAAAGTTTCTCCCTGTTATGGTATATGTTAGGTGAGGAGATTAAGATTGATCCTGTACCATTTTCTTATTGTTCCTATTTACATTCAATTGGTTTTGTCCTTTATGTGCTTAAGTCATAGTACTGTCTCTGTACTTTCTTCAGAGTTCAGCTGGGCTGTGATGTGAATTTAAAAATCTAGATCTTCTGCCTCAAGGAATTTAATTTATCTTAGGGAATGTGTGAGAAATTAAGGGAGTTTGCTTTTTTTTCACTCCACCAAGCTATCCTGCAAAAGAGCCTGGTTTACTGTCCAAATGTCTGGGCTGCTATATTGCACCTGAACTCAAACAACAAGTACTTCTTAGTCTCACAAGAGAACAAGGGTGGACTTTGCTAGTCCCCATTACCAAACTTCCAATCAATCATATTGTTCCTTATGTTTCAGCTTTGCAACCAGTTATGGTCTCCTTAATTACATAATGTCATCTGCCCTGTTCTGTTCTTTGTTCTGTACTCCTAAAAAGATGTCAGAAGGAATTGTTCATCTGCTCAGAGTCTTTGGCATTAATAGAGGCAAACCACTGATTCATTTATTGACAGGTAGCATGCCTTTGCAAAGTTGTCCTGAGAATAGGCCTATTCTAGAATGTCCAAGAGAAGGTGTTTCCGGGGATTAGATAACTACATTGGACATCTTGGACTCAAGATGAAATGATTAAGTGGACATTGGGAGTGGGTTATGAGGATACAAGGAGACTTGATGTTATTTAATATTGGTGACCAGCATTGTACTTCTTTGACCATTTGTTTCATTACATTTACATTTCCTGAGTTTTCTTGGTTACCTTGGTGACATGGAAACCTCCTTTTCAAAATTAGTGCATTGTGAGCCCTGTAAGTAGTCTGATTGGAGCCTTATTTAGTTCACCTTTAGAGTTTATTTAACAAGGTTTGTCTCCTTAGGAGATATCATTCTTGTTCTTAGGCTTTGTATTAGCTATTGTACTAAGCTATGCAAGAAGATGCTTCCCAGTGGTCTTTTCTTGATATGTCATGTACATAATGTGCATGAGCACCTTAAAACCTTTATAAATTATGCTTATAAATAAGTGATTCATGGTGGGAGTGCACTGGCCTCTCCCCCATGAATCATAGGGGGAATTAAGAGAATTATGGGAGTCATGTGAACCAAACCGACACCATCTTGTAAAATTGATTTACTTTGAGAGGTAATACCTCATTTTCCTATAAATTCCACAAGCTTGCTAATTGTAGGAATGGAGTGACATCCTGTTTCACATCCTGGAAAGTCCACCTGCTTAATCTCCCCACTCCCAATTCTCCAAACTACTGAAATGCTCCTCCCAATTTTGAAAGTCCTTAATCTTTCTTTCAATTACAAATCAGACTACATAATCTTGTATCCTGATTGACAGCCTGCTAATTGTTTGCTCTTAATGTATAAAAATCTGTCTACCCCTTATTTTGGGTCCAGTGCCAAGGTAAGGAGCCTGGTTCCTCTTATATAATTAGCATGCATTGCTCATGAAATTGATGTACTTGGAAGTTCAAACCTTAGTTTCCTCAACTTTCCCCTGTCACTGTAATCAATTTTCTCCCTCTTCTTACTTTTTCAATTTTCAGACTTTTCAAAATGAGACTTTCAAGACTCCAGGCCTTTTTATTCTTACCAGCCTTTAAGAGGTACACTCTATCCATGTGATAGCTCTTCTGATACTTGAGGACAACAATCATGTCTCCCCTCAGTCTTCTCCTCTCCTGGCTTCACTTCCCCAGTTTCTTCAACCAATTCTCACATGATGTGAACTCAAGGTCCTTCCCCAGCATATTAATTCTTCTCTGGATGCCCTTTAGCTTATAATTTTTAAAACCAGATTGTGGTTCTATTAAAGTAGGGAATTTCCAGTAAACAACTAGTAAGAAGTTCTTTGACTAATTCAAATTAAAATCTTCTTTGAAACTTAGAGTCATCTAGAAATTCCTGAGACACTGAGGAATTGAGTGACTTGCCCAAATCACAGAGCCACATGGTGTGAGAAGGAGAGCAGCAACCCAGGTCTTCCTGACTTTCAGGCCAGGTCTTTAATCACTTCACCGTGCTGCTTCTCAAGTTGATCCATACCCTTCCTGATGTGGCACTTAACACTGAACATAATAGTCTAGATTAAGGATTCTTAATCTGGGGGGTCAAGACTTTGGGTTTTTTTTGAGGGGTATAATAGCAAGCAACCTAGCATATCCATGATGGCTACTAGCACAGGTTCTTTGATCTACTTTACTAAAGTAAAACAACTTTAAAGGGGTCAATAATCTTTAATTAAACACACACATATGTATATATATACATACATATCATTCACTTAGTTCAGGGGAAAAAAACTTCAGAAAATACAAACAGAAATTACAAGCAGACAAAAAATACAGATGAGAAAATAACACAATTCAACAGATCAACAGACAGGGCTTATAGATGTCTGATCATTACATACAGGCATAGTTAGTTACTAGAGAGAGAAGCACATCTGGGTTTTCAAAGCCAGGCTATTTCAATGGTTACCCAGAGTCTCATCTGACCAAATCACACAATTCTTCCCATAAGAGTGCCTGAAAGCAAACCTTACCCAAGAGTATATGGGGTATATATATATATGTATACCTTCTTCAGGGTCAGAGGACATCAAAACCTTCATGACCTACTTCCTAATTACAAAGTAACAAAGGTGTGGGCCTTCCTGAAAAACAAGCCTCCTCCCAATCAAGCTCCTTCTATTGGGTTCCACTTGAGGCCCATTAAAGGGTCGGGAAAGATCTTCAAATTCCCTTACCATTACATGGGGAGAAGTCAAGGCAATTGTTGAGTAACTTGCCCAAGGTAACACAGCTAGTTAAGTGTCAAGTGTCCAAGGCTGGATTTGAACTCAAATCCTCCTGACTTCAGGGCTGTTGCTCTATTCACTGTGTCATCTATCTGTCCCCATGAATGTTTTTAAAATAAATGTTTATAATTCTACCTTAATATCATTGGTTTCTTTTATAATCATATGCATTTATTTTGTTCATTTGGGAATATTATTTTGAGAAGAGTTCTGATGGTTTCACCAGCCTGCCAAAGAAATCATGACAGAAAAGATACTAAGAACTTCTATTTTAGATGTAGTTGGACCAAAACATGGTCTAAAACAATATAATAATAACAAGTTCATTTTAAGGCTTATGGCAATATAATGCTCCCCCCAGGTTCATGGGATTTCCTCCTCTACTTCTCTATGTGGGTTATATTCAGAAAGACCTAAATTCATATTTGGCCTCAGATACAACCTGTACCCAATACAATCCATGGTTTATTGATGTTTTTCAAGTTCATGATAATTTATAAAAAACAAAACAATATAGAAACACAAACTAATATCATTATCATTGGGAAATATATCATTAGCTGTTTGTGGGGGGAGGGAATTGACATATCATGGTGTCATAGAAAGAGGATTGGCCTCCATGTCAGCAGAGTAATGAGTTCGAATTCCATTTCCAATATTTGTTAGTTATGTAGCCATGGGCAAGCCACTTATCCTATCAGTCTTGGTATTATCATCTATAAAATCGGAATAATAATAATAATAACAATTATACTTTTCACCCAGAGCTATTTTGAGGCTCAATTGAGATAATGTATGTCAGAGGAGTCAAACTCAATGACCTTTAAATACTCCAGTGTGACCAGAACCAGATTAAAATGTAATTGTGATATATTTAACAATAAACCTCCATTCTCCAGAAAGAAGGATGTCAATGATGGGGGATGTCCCTGAGATGAATTGGTATTCTCAGACTCTTGGGAGGACAGACTCCTCTACTGAGTGGAGTTAACTTTCATAATGGGGCAGTTAGGTGACCCAGTGGCAGAAGAAGGAGATAACAGGAGTCAGGAAGACTCATCTTGATGAGTTTAAATTTGACCTTAGACACTTAGTAGCTCTATGACCCTTCACCCCATTTGCTTCAGTTTCGTCACCTATAAAAAGGAACTGGAGAAGGAAATGGCAAACCATTCCAGTATCTTTGCGGAGAAAACACCAGATGTGATCATGAAGAGTTGGACATGACTAAAATGAATGAACAACAACAGCATCTTTCATAATGGCCTGCCTATAAAATAGACTTTCTCAACAACCCAGTGTTCCTTTCTTTTTTCCTTTAGTTTTTCTTACATGGAGACCATGAGAGAATTCCAGGTGGGTAGAGGAGTGAAGGGGAAATGGCCTGACTTTACTTGCCAAAAACATGTTTCACATGCTTCATGAAGATCCCCAAGACAGATCTATTAACTAAAATATTATTTCTATTTTACAAATTGTGAAGTTAAGATCATAGTAGCTACCAAGTAAAGCAGAGGCAAGATGAGAGCCTACTACTTGTGATACCCAGTCCAACTTTTATGTGAGTAGATGCCTGAAGACCTCCAGTGATGAGAAACTAACTTCCTCCTCAGAAAGCCCATCCCACTTCTGAAGAGCTCTCCCTCCTTTTATATCTTTCTGGCTTCAAGCCTAAATCTATCTTTCCACAATTTGTATCCATTGCTTCATTTCTGCTTCTGTGTCCAAATCTAATCTTTTTTTCCATATGACAGCTATTCAAATACTTGAAGATAACCACCATGTTCCTTTACCATGCCTTCTCTTTGCTTCGTTGAAAATCCTCTGTTATTTTCAATTCCTGCCCCATCTTACCCCACTCCCCGTGATATACTTCAGCATTTCAACTCCTTCCTAACTTGTGGCATCCAGTGCTAAATTCCAAGATGTGGTCTAATCAAGGTGGAGAATATTGAGATTGTTATCTCCTTATTCCTGGAAGTTTTGCCTTGAGTAAAGTGGAAAAGTAAGTTTATCTTCTCCAAAGTCACACGGCTTCCCTTGTTTTGAATTTCGTGATTCTATTCAAACGTTCTCACATTAAATTCCCCTTTTTATTAATAACAGCATCAACAACAACAACCACAAAGAATCATTTTTATGTCTCTCTTTGATATCTGTGAAGTCCTTTCTTCACAACAACTTGTCAAAGTAGGTGACACAAGTGTTATAATTCCCATTTTACAGATGAAGAAACTAAGGCTTAGAAAGACTGGATGAGTTGCCTACAGGATAATACCTAGAATTTGAATTCATGTCTCCTGTGTCCATGTCCAGTTGTCATGCTGACCCCCATTGAGCTTAATATCTAACTTCCTTTCCTGACACAGCGGAGAAATACACACACAAAAGCCACAAAAGATAGAATTATTTTCTACACAAACAAGGAAACACAAATGACACTTTATGCCTAAGAAGATTGCACAGAATAACTTACCATTGTGCTTAATGAAGGCTGATTAACACAGAACAGATGTTCCCCAGAAAGTCCAGACCTGCAGAGAGTTGAGTCAATAATGTATGGTATAATGGGATAGACACAGTAGTAATGAGACCAGAGGCAATCTAAAACTTCTTAGGAAATATAAACCATGCTTAGACAGTCCCAGGAGGCCTTTGACCAACCCAATAAGTGACTGGAGAAGGAAGAATAAAAGTTTTTTTTTTTTGTTGAAGAAATCTTACAAGCTTTTATCTTTATGAGAAAAATGCAATGTTCTCCTCTCCTTCCATTGGCACTCTCCCCAGGGTGCTCTGACTCGGAGAGTATGTCTCATTTCTTCCTTAAAAGTGTTATGTACTATCATTTCAGTTCACTGAAAGCAAATCAAGTCAAATTAAAAGACAATCCCCTTAAATATTAGTGTCTTCCTTCTGTTGCTCATCTCCAAATTACCCTGGATGGATACAGAAGGACATATGTGTGTATACATATAACACACACAAACACATAATACACGTATATAATACATATATAAAATGTGTGTATGTATATATAGTGTATATGTATACACATTCAACCAATATATACACATACATACATCTGCTCTATATGTTCACCATTTGCATACACATATATTTATACATTTATCTCAACCCCACCCTCCACAGTCACTGCTCTCAAGTAGTTCATGGTCTAATAGGAGAGATAACATGCAAGCAATTATGTACAAACAAGAAAGACAGATGTCTTATTAAACATTATATATAAAATATAATATATAATTATATTCTATATAATGTTATAGTACACATAATTATGTTATATTGTATCTGACTAGATATTAATTATGTCAAATATATATATGTATATATTAAAAAATACCGCACTTCCTTCAAGGCTCAGTTCACACATTACTTTTCCTGCTTCCCCTAGTTAATTCATTCCTCCAAATCTAATTACTTTGCAATTTTACACATGTCCCTTTTTGTATCTTTAGCCCCAGAGTCTTGCAGAGTACCTTATATATATAAGATTCTTAATAAATGATTAACTATTGGTAGTCTATGTTCATCCATTGATTTTTACCCAATTTCTAAATTTATCATCATTGAATAAGACCTTCAGGTTTGACATGGGCTTTTTTCCCCCTACATTTTTATTTAAAGTTTTGAATTCTAAACTCCATTCCTCTCTCCCTCTCTCCTTTCTCACCTCTCTGAGATGGTATGCAATCAAATATAGGTTATACATGTTAGTCATTTTCTACAAGAAGACTCAAATAAAGGAAAAATATGAAAGAAAGTGAAAAATAGTAAGCTTCAGTCTGTACTCAAACAATATCAGTTCTTTCTCCAGAGGTGGATAGTATGCTTTATCATTTGTCCTTTGTGATTGTCTTGGATCATTGTACTGCTGAGAATAGCGATGTCATTCACAGTTCTTCATCAAATAATATTGTTGTTACTGTGTAAATTTTCTAGTTTTTTTTTCACTGAATTATGTATCAGTTCATGTAAGTCTTTCTAATTTTTTGCATCAATATTCAATAGTGAAATTGGTCCATAATTTTCTTTCTCTTTTTTGGCTCTTTAGGTATCATCACTTTATTTGTGTCATAAAAGGAATCTGGTAAGACTTCTTTACCTACTTTTTAAAAAAATAGTTTATATAGTATTGCGATTAATTGTTCTTTAAACATTTGACAGAATTCATTTGTGAATCCATCTTGTTCTGGAGATTTTTTCTTAGAAAGTTCATTGATGGCTTGTTCAATTTCTTTTTCTGAGATTGGATTATTTAAGTATTTTATTTTTCTTCATTAATCTGGGTAATTTATGTTTTTGTAGATATTCATCCATTTCATTTAGGTTGTCAAATTTATTGGCATATAATTGGGCAAAATAGTTCCTAACATTTGTCTTAATTTCCTCTTCATTAATGGAGAATCCAAACCTTTCATTTTTTATACTAGTAACTTGGTTTTCTTCTCTTTTTTGAATCAAATTAATCAATGATTTATCTAGTTTATTTTTTTCACAAAATAAGCTTCTAGTTTTATTTATTCAATGATTTTCATACTGTCAGGTTTATTAATATCCCATTTGTTTTACATAATGTCGAATTAAGTGTATAATTGAGGATATTTAATTTGTTCTTTTTCTAGTTTGTTTTGTTTTGGTTGCTTTCCCATTTCATTGTTTTGCTCTTTCTCCATTTTATTGATGTAAGTAGCTAGAGATAGAAATTTCCCCCTAAGTACCACTTTGGCTACATCCTACAAATTTTGGTATGTTGTCTTTTTTTTGTCATTTTGTTTGTCATTTTGTCATTTTGTTGTCGTTTTCCTTAATGAAATTATTGTTTCTGTCATTTGTTCTTTGATCCACTTATTTTAAGGATTATGTAATTTAATTTCCAATTAAATTTTAATCTCTTTCTCTTTCCATTTTTGAATGTAATTTCTATTGATTTATCATCTGAAAAGTATGCATTTACTATTTCTGCATTTGGTTGTGAAGTTTTTACATCCCAATATTTGGTCAATTTTTGTGTAGGTGCCATGTACTGCTGAGTAAATGGTGTATTCTTTTCTATTTCCATTCAGTTTTCTCCAGAGATCTAACATATTTAACTTTTCCAGAATTTTATTCCCCTCTTTAACTTCTTTCTTGTTCATTTTTTTTCGGTTAGATTTATCTAGTTCTGAGAGGAAAAAGTTGATATCCCACACTAATACAGTTTTATTTTCTATTTCCTTCTGTAATTCATTCAACTTCTTTTAAAAAAATTTAGATATACTATTTGGTGCATATATGTTTAGTATTAATATGACTTCATTGTCTATGGAACCTTTCAGCAAAATACAGTTTCCCTCCTTATCTCTTTTAATTAGATCTACTTTTGTTTTTGCTTTGCCTAAGATCATGATTGCTACCCCTGCTTTCTTTGCTTCAGCTGAAGCATAATAAATTCTGTTCCAGCCTCTTACATTTACCCTGTGTGTATCTCTCTACTTCAAATGTGTTTCTTGTAAAGAGCACATTGTAGTATTCTGGTTTTTAACCTATTCTGCTGTCATCTTCCATTTTATGAGTGAATTCATCCTTTTTGCACTTATAGTTATGATAACTAACTGTGTATTTCCCTCCATGCTATTTTCCCCTTGTTTATCCCCATCTTTCTTTTACCCCATACTCTTTCCCTCCTCATAAGTGTTTTACTTCTAATCATTGCCTTCCACAGTCATTTTTCAGTCCCCTCTTCCCCTTATATTATCCCTGTCCCTTTTTACTTCCTCATAGGGTAAGATAGATTTCTGTATCCAACTTCTGTATCCCTCTTTGATCCAATTTTGATGATGGCAAGGTTTAAGCTTCAGCCCCTCCCCAATTTTACCCCAATTATAATATTTCTTTCATGCCAATTGCTTCCATACTACCAAACCCAAAGTCCATTGTCATAACGGCCCTTTCTAAGCTATTGCCTTCTACTCAACCATATTGGCAACAGGCTACACTGTCTCCCAATATGACTGCATCCATAGTCAGGCAGTACTTTGTGCCACCATCACTTTTCCTCTCACTTTCCCCACAACTCTCCAAAACCCCTTTCCCTTCCAAATGAATTTGTTCCTGGTACAAGAATTCAGAGTCTTGGATCTGGCTTAAGAAGTGGTGGCATGTGAATAGAAAGGAACTTTATTGTCCTTTAAGAAATGACAAATATAGGGGCAGCTAGGTGGCACAATGAATAGAGTACTGGATCTGAGTCAGGAGGACGTGAGTTCAAATCTGGCTTCAGACACTTGACACACTTACTAGCTTTGTGACCTTGGGCAAGTCACTTAACCCCAATTGCCTTACCTTCCCCCCTCTGAAAAAAAATGATAAATATTTAGAAATCAGAGAAACATGGAAAGACCTGATCTGAATAAAGTGATGCAGAGTGAAGAAAACAGCTCAGGAAAACAATGCACCAGATTAGTACAGGGATGGAAATGGAAAGAAAAAAAACCCCAAATCTCCTGAATTCAGATGAAATGCAATAAGCAAATTTGTTTCCAAAGGAAACTTACTTTATTAATACTAAGAATAACATTAACATGCTGTTATGCAATATGGTATATGCAGTAAGAAGAGCTAGCATTTAGATTGCCTCTGCTATGTGCCAGGCCCTGTGTTAAGTGCTTTCCAATTCTTGTCTCATTGGATCCTCACAACCCCCCTGGGAAGTAGTTGCTATTATCTCCATTTTACAATGCAGGAAAGTGAGGCAAGTAGAGGCAAAAAGTGACTTGACAAGGGTCACACAGTATTTGTCTCTTCATGTCAGAAAAGTGGGTGACTTTGGAGGCAGAAGCTAAAATATAACGGTACAGTGGATACATGGAGTCAGTATGACAAAGACTTGAACCTTGCATCAGCCACTAGCTTTTGGCCTCTGAACAAGCCAGAGTGTTGTTAGGGTCTTGTCAAGGTCTCAGTTTCCTCATCTGTAAAATAAGGGTGCTAGACTCAGTGACCTCTAAGTACCTTTATAGTTCTAAATCTATGATCCTGGGATACCATGAAGCATAATTGTTCAATCATGTTGGTTAGTTTTGCATGACTATTTTATGTAATAATAGCACTTTTCTAATCTCTCATTTGAACTGTATAACAATTCTGGGAAGCAAACATTGTCCCCATTTGACAAATGAGGAAACTGAGGCAGGCAGGTTAAATGACTTGCCAAGAGTCCCACTGTTAGTGTCTGAAGTCACATTGAATTCAAGCCTTCCTGACTCCATGTTCAGTGCCTTATCCACTGTATCCCCTTGTCGACTTTGTTATTACAAAGGAAAGGTCCATTGCCAGGAAGAACTTCATATTGGGTAGAGACTGTGGAATAAAATGTTAGAGCAGTTGTAAAACTTGAAAAAAATAAAAATTCTAGCCATTTCCCTCCCTAACTACCTTTAATCTTCCTCTTTTCTTTTTTAAAAATAGAACATCATGCTAAGTGTTCTCCTTCCCTTGGCTATCTTTGTGACATTTTGTGAAGCTCAGTGCAAATACATTCCATTGGAGCTCATTATAGGGCAGGAACTAAAAGGTAAATCTTTGTTTGCTATTGTTTCCTATCTGTGTCCAATTGAGCCAAGACACATGGGATGGGAGTAGTGGGCAAAAGGTAGGAAAAGTGAAATTAATCTGAAGATGTTACTGAAATGAAGAAAATAGGTAGCTGTCTAAACATACATACAAGGTTCTTCCCCCATTATCTCCCTTGCATCACCTAATTAAGAGTCAGTACTTAGGTTTCTAAGGGGCAGCATGCTGTAGTGGTTAGAGAACTAGGATTGAAGTTTGGAAGATCTGTGTTTAAATCCCACTTCTGACACTTGACTCTCTTTGTGGTGCTGGGAAAACTATAGCCCCATCTTTGCCTCAAATACTTACCTACTTAGTCACTCAATTTGTCAAGCATCCATGAAACATCTACTGTGTGTAAAAGTTTGTAGCTACAAAGACAAAATTAATCATGGGGGAAAAATTAGATGGAAGGTAAAGAAACAAAAAAGCCCCTGCCTTCAGGGAGCTTATATCAGATTATTGCTCTTCTAACACTGATTTAATGGCTGTTCTTAAATGAACCTAGTGTAAAGCATTGGATGAGGTTGCCAAGGGAAATGGTAGAACCTCCTTGGAGGGTCTTTAAAAGTGGCCCAGACTTTCCATTGTTAGGATGGCTTAGTGTGGTACCATTCAAGGTGGCTTTAAGGATCTAGGAAAATCTGTTCTAGCAGCATCAACTGCAATTCAATTGAAGATTTTCTGTCTTAGGTTGCAGGGATATGGGAGGTACAATGCATGCCTTTGAGAGCCAATGGGTATCTGATTGTGAAGAATGTATATGTGATAAAACATTTGGAATACAGTGCTGCAGCAAGTAAGTCCAAGATTGACACTAAAAAGACTGACATAAAAGGACAGAATCTCTGAGCTGGAAGGGAGGGACCTCAGGAGTTAGGAGTAGAACCCATATGGGAACCAGAAACCCATACTCAACAAGTACCCAATGGGCTTTTGTTTAAAGGCCTTTGGTGAGAGCAGCCCCTTCTTCTCCAGAGTTTTCATCATTAGGAAGCTTTCCTTCCATTGTACTTAACTAAAAATAGACTCTTCTCAGCCTCCATCCCCAGCTCTCAGCTCTCCCCTTTGAAGCCAAGTAAGCTGAGCAAGTCTATTCCCTCTTCCTATGACAGAAGGTTCCCTTCTTCAGGCTAATTCCTGTATTGCTTCTTTTATGACACTGATTTTCATTCTCTCCATTTTTGTTATCCAGGTGACCAATTTCTTCTTTAGGTTACTTCCAAAGTGAACGTGAGATTCTGGATGTGATTCAATCATAATAGAGTAGAGCACGACTTTAATCTCTCCAGTGGAAATACCACATGGAGCATTGGGCTTGGTGTTGTGAAGAACTGAGTTCACAACTTTCTTCAGGCCCTTATATATTAACTGTGTGACCCTGGGCAAGTCATCTGACTTTTTTGAGCCTCTGTTTCCTCATCCATTAAAAAAGAGAGAATTTTGACCTTGATGACTTCTAAAGTCCTTTTTAGTTTGAAATCTAGGAGCTATGATACTTTTCTATCAAAATCTCAGCTCATTACCTGAGTAATTGTGTGACTCTGGGCAAGTCATTTGACCAATCTCAGCTCAGTTTTCTCATCTGTCAGAAAAAGGGGTGGGATGACTTCTAAAGTCTCTTCCACTTTGAAATCTAGGATGTGTTATTCTTTCCTATTTAAATCCAAGATCAGAAACTTATTAGCTGTGTGACCCTGGGCTTTAGTGCAAACTAACTAGCAAGGAAGACCTAGTATGTTCTCCATCTATACTTGTGGGTAGACTGAGTTGACTCAGGTGGTTGGAGAGGACAAGTGGTTCACGTTCAGAAGCTGTCTGGAATAAGGGTAAGAGTCTTAATAAATTATTCATCATTTGCCAAGGACCTCCTTAATCTTTGACAAATTTTCTTTCACTAACAGGATGAGGAAACCTATACGGTATGACAAAGAGAACTGCATGGAAGTTTTCTACCAAGATACCTGTGTGATCAAGGTTGTACAGAAAACCAATCCTTCTAAAGTCTGTAAAGTCACCCAGTATGTGTGATAACAACTCCACCTCCTTCTCCTGATGTTGCTGTGAACCTTATTCCATCCCAATGAAACTTGGCCAAGCTTGAAGTATTGGTCCTTTCCTTGAAATTTAGAGCATCAAGGTGCTGTGAACCATGTGCAAATGACCTTGGATCTCCATTCTATTGAAAGCATTGTCAAGTCTAAGGCACACTGATTCAAAACACAAAGTGCCACCTCTGTGGCCTCTGAGATTCTCTAGGCATCTAAGTTGTGCCCATACTTCTTTCTGATGAATGCCCAAAGAAAATATATTGTCCTATAGCATGAAATGAATCTGTTCTTTTCTTTTTAAAGAATCAATGTCCAAATTCAGTGTAGAAGTGGGGTCTTTCTCTGGGGTAATTCCTAGGACATACACTCTGGGACTCAAACACTCTATGCTTTCTTACTTCTACTCACCTCCCAAATCTATGTTTGAGAATCCTGTGACCTCCATCCTGGAAGAATCAATATTATAAATAGCCAAGGGAATAATGCAAAGAGACCTGAGAGGTTCAAGGTAGCATATTTACCAGTGATCATGAATCTCAATTGAGTTGTATCATAAAATACAGCAAGCATGTGTATGTTGGAGAGAAAAGGGAGGTTGTTCAGCCATATAGTGAGAATGAGAGATAACAGATGGGCAGCCTAAGCATTTCATTGATATCCTTGAAATCACAACTGAATGACAGTGTATTACCCCTGCCACTTTAAGCCTAGGGTAGCCCTGATGTTGGGAAAGTTTCTTGGGAAAGAAGCCATAAGATTCCTACCAAGATGGAGTGATGTTATATAAAAAGTGATGTATTCAGATCCACAGAACTTGAGCTCAAATCTTATTTTAGTAATCAATCAATTAACACCATTTCTTTTACACTTACTGTTAATCAATCAACAATCATGGCTCATACTCTTGCTATGACCCAGGTCCTGTCCTACATTCTGGGGACAGAAAGAAAGGCAAAAATGCCCGTAGCATCCCCTCTGGAGCTCACTCTCCAAACTCGCTTGTCACTGACAGGTTTTGTTTCCCAGAGGAAAGAACATGACTTCTTGCCTCAGGTTTCTAGGGTTGTGTAAAGGCTTGTGGTTTCTATTATTGTTCATGAGTCCCTATTTAGGGAGTCCTCCCATATCAATCAATTACTATGATTAACAGCTTATAGAAAGGGCATTTACTGAGAAACCATAGCAACAACAATAGTTAATAAAACATTCTACCAATGATAAGTAATATTTATCTAAAACCAGCAGCAAGTATTATCTAAAGTGGAGATAAGCTAGAAACTCTTCCAGTAAAATCAGGGGTGAAGCAAGGATGCTTACTATCACATCTATTATTCAATATTGGACTAGAAATAGTAGCTATAGCAATAAGACAAGAATGAGAAATTAGAATGAATTAGGCAATGAGGAAGAAAACTATCACTCTTTGCAGATGATAGAATGGTATACTTGGAGAATCCCAGAGAATCAACTCCAAAATGATGTGAAATAATTGATAACTTTAGTAATGTTGCAGGATAAGAAATAAACACCCATAAATCATCAGATTTCTTATATATTAACAACAAAGACCAGCAGTAAGGAATAGAAAGGGAAATTCCATTTAAAATAAGTGTAGACAGTATCAAATACTTGGGAGTCTACCTGCCAAGATGTAAAGCCAATCATGAGCAGCTCTCCTGAGGACTGCTGCTGTGAATAACTTTAATGGTCTAATTGCATTGTCTATTGAACTCTCTATTTATTCAGCAATAAACTAAAGCATAACATTCACAACAACATAACATAAATTATTATTAAGTGGTAACATAGTTTTAAACAAAACTTATCATTCAGTGTACCTTAGGTTCATCTTTAAGGAGTAGCAGAGAATACAGACACCATCCACCCCTAGGTAACAGTAAGTTATGACCTCCTCAGTAAATATAAAGTATCCAAAGTAAAGTTCTCTTTCATCTTGACTCGGGGCTAGCTTCCAAACCTGATCGATTCTTCTCCACATGCTGACCCCTCCCAGCTCTTGCCTGAATTCACACGAATGCAACTCTCTGCTCCTATTCCAAACCTCAGCTCATGGGGACTGCTCTTCAAACTCTTCATAGTTTCTATTTCTAGGAAAACAAAGCTTACCAGGGCTACAGCAATCTTTACACACATTGCCAGTGCTATCACCTCAATTCACTTTTTGTCTAAGAAAACTAATACAGAACAACAGATAGGGCTTCTGTCTGAGAAAGACAGGGGTGGCTGCTTCCCCAGCTCCAGGCTCATAGATGGTGGGGAGGGGGGGGGGGAACCAAGCCACTGACCAGAGGGCCCTTGCAGGAATCTCTTTACTGGTGCTGAGGCACATTTCTCTGGCTTTGCCCTGCTTGGATCTTGGTCGCAGTCTTAGGTTGCCTTCCTGGGATAAGGAGTGCTGGTGTGGCAGAGTTTCTTGAGGCTGTGGAGAGGCAGTCCTCCTCACAGTTCTGAGGCAGGTGCCTAGATGAAACTCGGACAAGAATTGTGCAAAACCCCATAAATTTGGGACACAGCACTCTACGCTCTGGAAATAGAGTTCTACTCTGGCAAAGAGCTCAAAAGTATTTGCCTGGAAAGATGAGCAAACAGAGGGAGAGAAATCATACTATAGAATCTTTTTTGGTGACAAAGAGGATCAAACCATAGAACTGGAAGAAGACAACAAAATCAAAACTTGCACATCAAAAGCCTCCAAAACAATATGAATTTGTTGCAGGCCATGGAGGAGCTCAAAAAGGATCTTGAAAATCAAGTAAGAGAAGCAGAGGAAAAATTGGAAAGAGGAATAAGAGTGTTGCAAGAAAATAATGGAAAACGAATTAACAGCTTGCTAAAGGAGAGCCAAAAAAAATACTGAAAGAAATAACATCTTAAGAAATAGACAAACTCAAATGGCAAAGACGTCCAAAAAAAACAATGAAGAAAAGAATTCCTTAAAAAGCAGAAGTGGTCAGATGGAAAAGGAACTTCAAAAGCTCACTGAAGAAAGTAATTCCTTCAAAATTAGAGTGGAACAAATAGAAGTTAATGACTTTATGGGAAATCAACATATTATAAAACAGATCCAAAAGAATTAAAAAGTAAAAGGTAATGTGAAATATCTCATAGGAAAACCACTGACCTGAAAAATAGGTCCAGGAGAGATAATTTAAAAATTGTTGAACTATCTGATAGCTATGATAAAAAAAAAGAGCCTGGACATCATCTTTCAAGACATTATCAAGGAAATGATATCCTAGATATCCCTGATATCCTAGAACCAGAGGGCAAAATAGAAATTGAAAGAATTCACTGATCACCTCTTGAAAAAGATCCCCAAAAGAAAACTCCTAGGAATATTATAGCCAAATTCCAGAGTTCCCAGGTCAAGGAGAAAATATTACAAACAGTCAGGAAGAAACAATTTGAGTATTGTGGAAACACAATCAGGATAACACAAGATCTAGCAGCTTCTACACTAAGGGATCAAAAGGCTTGGAATATGACATTCTGGAGATCAAAGGAGCTAAGATTAAAACCAAGAATTACCTACTCAGCAAAACTGAATATAATACTTCGGGGAAAATTATGGATATTCGATGAAATAGAGGACTTTCAAGCATTCTTGATGAAAAAAACAGAGCTGAACAGAAAACTTGTTTTTCAAATCCAAGAATCAAGAGAAGCATGAAAAGGTAAACAGGAAAAAGAAATCATAAGGAACTTATTAAAGTTGAACTGTTTACATTTCTACATGGAAAGACAATATTTGCAACTCATGAGACTTCTCATTATGAGGATAATTGAAGGGAATATATATGTTTATATGTGTATATATACATATATGTATGTATAGGTGGGTGTATGTATGGATATATATGTGTGTGTATGTGTGTACATATATACTTAGACAGAGGGAACTAGGTGAGTTAAATATGAAAGCATGATATCTAAAATATATAATTAAGAGGTGAGAGAGGAATATATTGGTAGAAGGAGAAAGGGAGATATAGAACAGGGTATATTATCTCACATAAAATAGGTAAGAGAAAGCTATCACAATGGAAGCAAAGAGCAGGAAAGTGAAAGGGAACAAGTCAGCCTTACTCTTATTGGACTTGGCTTAAGGAGGGAATAACATACATACTCAATTGGCTATCTTACCCTCCAGGAAAGTAGGAGGGAAGGGGATGATAGAAGAGAGGGCAGGTTGGGGGATGTGGTAGTTTGAAGCAAACACTTTTGAAAAGGGACAGGGTCAAAGTAGAAAATAGAATAAATGGGGGGTAGGATAGGATGGAGGGAAATATAGCTAGTCTTTCACAATATGTGTACTATGGAAATATTTTACATAACTACACATGTATGACCTATATTGAATTGCTTGCCTTCCCAGTGGGGGTGGATGAGGAGGGGAAAAGGAGAGAATCTGGAACTCAAAGTTTAAAAATAAATGTTAAAAAATTGTTGTAACATGCAACTGTAAATAAGATATACAGGCAATGGGGTATAGAAATTCATCTATCCCCACAAGCAAGTAAGGGGCAAGGGGGTAAGGGGCTAAGGGGAGGGATACAGGTAGATATAAGAGAGGCAGATGGGGAGGGGGTAAGGGGTAATTAGAATGTACATCATCTTGGATTGGGGGTAGGGGAAGAATGGGGAGAAAATTTGGAGTTTTGTGAATTCCAAAATCTTGTGAAAATGAATGCTGAAAACTAAAAATAAATAAATTCTGGAAAAAAAGGAAGAAAAAGAAAGTAATACAGATCAACAGAATCCAAACATCACACATTCTCTCTCTCTCTGTTTTGCTATCTCCCAGCTCTCCAAGTGCTTTTCTCTGCTCCTCTCCTTCCTGTTCCACACTCTTGGCAAGCTCCTCCAACCAAGCTCCCAGGTGATTACACTTGGCCTATTAAGGGCAGGGAAAGTCTTCAAACTTCCTTAGATCCATTAAGGGCAATACAATGTATACTGTTTCCACTCAAAGACTCCTTTTTTTTTTTCTTTTTGGAGGGGGGAAAAGCAGGACAATTGGGGTTAAGTAACTTGCCCAAAGACACACAGCTAATAAGTGTTAAGAGTCTGATGCCCAATTTGAACTCAAGTCCTCCTGACTCCAGGGCCTGTGCTCTACTCACTATGCTACCTAGCTGCCCCCAAAGACTCTTGATACAATCAAAGGTGAGGCTCAAAGGCTCTTCATTAGCTAAAACTCAATCCAGAAAAACAGCAAAAATTATTATTTTTCTTGCCATTGCACAAGACAAACCCAGGAGCTGTATGAACACAACTACCAAACACTTTTCACACTAATAAAGTCATATCTAAACAATTAGAAAAATATCAATTGCTCATGAGGAGGTGAAGCCAATATAGTAAAAAAGAGAACTCTAGCCAAATTAATATACTTATTCAGAGCTTTACCAACCAAACTACCAAAAAGGTTGTATAGTACCAGGAAAAGAAATAACAAAATTTATCTGGAAGAACAAAAGTTCAAGGATATTAAGGGAATTAATGAAAATAATGTGAAGGAAGTACCTTGGAAGTATGAGATCTCAATCTGTATTGCAAGGCAGTAATCATAACAACAATGTGTTACTGGCTAAGAAATAGAGTGGTGGATCAGTATAATAGATTAGGTATACAGTACACAGAAGGAAACAAAAATAGTAATTTTGTGTTTGATAAATGCAAAGATCCAGACTTTTGGGAGAAGAACTCACTATTCGACCAACCTATTGGGGAAATGGGAAAGCAGTATGGCAGAAAGCAGGTAGACTACCACCTCACACCATATACTAAGATAAGGTCAAAATGGGTTTAGACATTAGGGTGATACCATGAGAAAATTGAGAGAGGGTAGAATATTTTCCTTGTTAGATCTACTAATAAAAGAATTTATTGCCAAAACAAAGATTGTGTTACAGAATGTAAATTGGATCATTTTTATTACATTAAAGTTCTCCTCAAACAAAACCAATACAAACAAGATTAGAAGAAAGGCAGAAAAATGCAGAAAATTTTTATAGCAAGTGTCTCTGATAAAGGTTTCATCTCTCAAATATGTAGAGAACTAAGTCAAATTTTTATTAATATAAGTCATTTTCAAATTGACAAATGGTCAAAGGACATGAACAGTCAGTTTTCAGATGAAAAAAATCAAAGTAATATTTAGTCATGTGAAAAAATGTCCTAAATATTTTTAATTAGAGAAAATGCAAATTAAAACAAATCTGGGGAAACAGCTAACACATAGTAATTAAGCTAATATGACAGAAAAGGAAAATGACAAATGTTTGAGGGGATGTGGGAAAATTGGGACTCTTTGCACTATTGGTAGAGTTCTGAACTGATCCAATCGTTCTGGAGAGCAATTTGGAACTGTTGAAGGCCAGTCTCTGACCAGGTCCATACATGGGAAGACTCTGGTCCAGGATTTCCCCCAAGCCAGCTTCCCATGAAGGCTATATTATGTCTTAAGATTGGCTCACTATCTCTTCCTGAATTGCAGGAGTTTAGGACGTGATAACTGAGCAATGACACAGACATAGATACATGCAAGGGAACAAGGACATTAAAACACATGGATTTACATAAGTGAACAAGAACATTAAAGCATACAGATTTGCATAAATAAACAAGGATATTAAACATTTTCTCATGGGAACCTAGGAGATAATTGCTTTACATTCATTATATAAACCCTGCCCTCTGATCAATAAATTGGAACTGCTAAAACCGATTCTTGTCTGCCTCGTGTCCATCATTCCACACTTCTCAGTTTGGCCTGTGCCCATTTTGATGCAGGCATCAATGGTGCCATGAACAGGGACTTAAAAAAAGTACCGGTAGAGGAGTGGCCTCCTGTAATTCCAGAGAACATAAAAAAAATGTAGGCAGTGAAAGTTGGATTTTCTCTTAAGTTAAAAAAACTTAAAGAGGGTAACTCACCAGGCTAACTCCTGAGTATGTGATAGGCATTAGTGGAAAATAAAAACAAGCAAAGATTAGCCAGTCCAGGGGGAGAGGAAGGAGGAGGGAAGCTTTCAGGAGAAAATGGGACAGGTACAAAGTGAAAGTAGAGACCAAGAATGTTATCTAAGACTTTTAAAAAGAATAGTAAAAGAAGGAGGATTATTTATCACTACTAGTCAACTACAAGAATCCTTGGAATATGTAGAGCAGAAGGGGACAGTAGATTTGGCAATAGGGGATAAAGCAGGGAGATAGAGGAGTAAGAGGCTTATGGAGGAGGGACTCCATTTCCCCATTTCTGCTTTTTTTCTATGGAATATATTAATGATATGTTTAACATCAGAAATGAAAGTGCCATGGGTGGCTCGAACCATTCACCATGATATAACTGTCTTTGTTGGAAACAGATAAAAAGAAAATGATCAAGTAAGTTTTACCTAGGACCAAGCATAATGTCTGATTTCTGCAAATGACCTTTAACAATTTCTGAGTGTACCCTTCCTGTCATTTTCTCTATCTCTCTGTTTTGTTTATGTATCTCTGTGTGAAAGAGTGAATGAGTAATCTAATACCCCCTAAGGTTCAATATGCAGCTGGATTTTCCTTGGAATGCTCTTATCTCTTTCCCTCCCCCTTCTCTCCTCCCCCCACTCCAGCTGACTGCAGGCTGAGGAGAGAGAAAGAGAAAGGAAAATATTTTATTTTATAAAGTATATGATGATAATTTGAGGTCATAAAGTATAGAAAGAAGTATCAGGCATAAACTATTTGCATTAAAAAGTGTGAACAGAAGTTTTAAGATCTTTAAAAGTTTGAAAATCTCCTCTTCATTCCACTCTGGCCAAGTGGAGTGAGGAGAAAGTGACCTGGTTCTGAGCTGTGGCGGTTCACACAGGAATGGGCTTGGCTCAATGAGATAGACCCTTCCTGTTGGTCTGCCAGGCTGCATTCAGTGGGAAATTTGTTTTTCTCTGTCACTTTGTGGGTTCTGTAGCTATACATTTGTTTAGAGACACATTTTACAGGTATTAGAGGTAGTTGGAGTGGGAGCTCAGACAAGTTCCTGCTTTTACTCTGCCATCTTGGCTCTGCCCCCCCCCCCCCCCCAGATGATTTTTCATGGAATTTAGCAGAGATGGGAAGATATGGGATGACAGCTAATAGGAATGGTAGTATCAAGTGTAGAGATTTTTGATAGTGGGTTAAATATAAGTGTGTTTGCAGGAACAAGGAAGTAGTCAGTAGAGAATGAGATACTGGAGATCAGTAAGGGAGGGTGATTGGGAGGGGGGGGGAATTTGCTTTAAAACAGAGGAAAGAATAGGATCAAGGGTGCATATAGAGAGGTTGACAATGGCAAATTTTTAGCCATTTCTGGCTTTCACTCTTGCCTTCATCAGGGACTAGAGCAAAAAAACAGGTGGAAGATCCTATCAAAGGGGATGTGGAAAAAGGAGAGCCTAGGTGGCACAGTGAATAGAATATTGACCCTGGAGTCAGGAGGTCCTGAGTTAAAATCTGGCCTCAGACCCTTAACACTTACTAACCCTGTGACCTTGGGCAAGTCACTTAACCCCATTTGCCCTGCCTCCCTCCAAAAAGCAAAAAAGAAAAAAAGTAGAAAGGAAGTAGATGTAGCTCTTGATCTATGACCTCAATATTTTTTTGTGAACTCCAAAATGAAGTATACAGCTATGAGGGTAGGGGTACAGAGTTCTATAGGAGACTGGAACATAATCAAGGGAGTGGGATAGAGAATGAATGAGAGAAGGTTAAAGGATTGCCCTGCTATTCTGATGGCTCAGTTGAGAGTAAATAACATAAATTGGTATGGGGTCCAATCAGCATGATATTGTGATTTCTATCAGTTCTGTTCAGTAGTACATGAATAGAAACAAAGGAGTTAGATAATGGGAACAATCCAGGGCTGAGCTCTACCAATGTATTTATGATAGAATAAAGGGGCACAGGATTCATGAGTGAAGCAAAGGGCTGTACTGGTTCACTGAGGAGTTGAAATTGGGAAGGGGGGAAGATGTTGGCTATATAGGTGTGAAGGCTTACGAAGGTATTGAAGGTTGGAGAAACTTTAGCTACTGGTAGGGGTTAAGTACAAGAGGAGGGGACAAAAGACATGGAGAGAGGAGGAGTTATAAGGAACTACCTCTTTTGTATGTGTATAGTTTGGCCATTAAAAGGAGAGGGAAAAGGATTTATGCAAGAAAAGATGGCTAAAGCTATTTTCAAAGAAATACGGTCTCTCAGATACAACAGCAAGGAGAAAGAAAAGTTTTTCTGAGAATTAGCTAGACAGACTTGTGCCTCAGAAGAGTGGATGAAGAGGACCCGAATAAAGCAGAAACAGTGACTGAGCTCATGATAACTACAGGACATCTGTGCTTTGTCAGTTCATCTGAGGTTCATGAATCTGTGGATGGATTTTGTATCCTGCAAAATCGCTAAAGTTATTAATTATTTCATCTAGTTTTGGAATTGATTCTCTGGGATTCTCCAAGAATACCATCCTATCATCTGCAAAGAGTGATTGTCTTGTTTCCTTATCACCTATTCTAATTCTTTCAATTTCTTGTTCCTGTCTTATTGCCATAGGTAGCATTTCTAGTGCAATACTGAATAATAGCTGTGATAGCATCTTTGTTTCACCCCTGTTCTACCTTATCCCCACTTTAGATAATACTTGCTGCTGGTTTTAGATGAATATTATTTATCATTGGTAGAATGCTTTATTTATTATTGTTTTATGACTTCTCAGTAAATGCCCTTTCTATGAGCTGATAGTCTTATTAATTGATTGATGTAGGAGACATCCTAGATACAGACTCATTAACAACAATAGAAAACACAAGCCTTTAGACAACCCTAGAAACCTGAGGCAAGAAGTCATGTTCTTTCCTCTGGGAAGCAAACCTGTCAGTGCCAAGTGAGTTTGGACAGTGAGCTCCAGAGGGGATGCTACGGGTATTTTTGCCTTTCTTTCTGTCCCCAGAATGTAGGACAGGACCTGGCCCATAACGAGAGTTTAATACATGCTGGTTGGTTGATTGATAGTAATTGTGTAAGAAATGGTGAGGATTGATCGATTGCTGAAATAAGATTTGAACTCAAGTTCTGTGAATCTAAAGACATCACTTTTTATATAATATCACACTATCTTGGTAGGGGTCTTATACACATTTTCCCATCTTCAGGGCTGCCCTAGGCTTATAGTGGGAGGGGCCATACACTCTCATTCAGTTAAGATATCAAGGAAATTAATGAAATGCTTAGGCTACCCATCTGTTATCTCTCACTCTCTCTATATGGCTAGACAACCTTCCCTTTCTCTTCAGCATACATATGCTTGATTTATTTTATGATCCAACTCAACTGAGAGTCATCATCACTGGTAAATATGCTATCTTGACCTTTCAGGTATCTTCGCATTATTCTTTGCTGCATGCTTTCTTGTATTATTGCTATGATATTTGTAATCTTGATTCTTCCAGGATGGAGGTCACAGGATTCTCAAACATAGATTTGGGAGGTGAATAGAAGCAAAATAGGACAGAGTGTTTGAGCCCTAAAGTGTATGTCCTAGGAAGTTCCCCAGAGAAAGACCTCACTTCTATACAGAATTTGGACATTGATTCTTTTTTTTTTTAAGCAATTGGGGTTAAGTAACTTGCTCAAGGTTACACGGTCAGGTGTTTCTGAGTGGGTGCTAAGTGTCTGAGCTCAGATTCGATCCCAGGTCATCCCGACGCTGGGGCCGGTGCTCTTACTCGCTGTGCTACCTGGCCACCCCTGGACATTGATTCTTTATAAAGAAAAGAACAGATTCGTTTCATGCTATAGAATAATATATTTTCTTTGGGCATTCATCAGACAGAAGGTTACAAGAAGTATGGGCACAACCTAGATGCCTAGAGGATCTCAGAAGCCACAGAGGTGGCACTCTGTGTTTTGAATGAGTGTGCTCAAGATTTGACAATGCTTTCAATATAATGGACATACAAGGTCATGCCCACGTGGTTTCCAGCCCCTTGATGTTCTAAATTTCAAGGAAAGGGCAATGCTTCAAGCTTGGACAAGTTCCACTGGAATGGAATGAGGTTGGCAGCAACATCAGGAGGAGAAGGTGGAGTTGTTAAACTACATATTCTGTGACTTTACAGGCTAAAAAGGGATTGAGTATTTGTACAGCAATGTTACTACAGGAAAGCTTGTTGAAGATTACCTTGCACTTGGTCTTGTCAAAGCCCCTAGGGCTTATCACCCTGTTAGTGAAAGAAAATTGGCCCAATATTAGGGTGATCCTTCAGAAGTTATGAATAGTTTATTAAGACTCTTACCCTTATTCCAGACATCCTCTGATCATGAAAGACTTGTCACCACTAACCACCTAATGAGACATCTCAGTTTACCCACAAGAAAAATGGAGAGCACACTAAGTCTTATGTGTTAGTTAGTTTACACTAAAGCACAGCTAATTAGTTTCTGTTCTTGGATTTAAATAGAAAAGAATAATATATCCTTGATTTCAAAGAGGAAGGAACCTCAGAAGTCACCAAGTTCAAACCTCACCCCCCTTTTTTTTAAGAGATGAGGAAACTAAAGCTGAGCTTGCTCAAGTGATTTGCCTAGGTCAAAAAGATAATGAGGTTATGAGCTCAGATTTCAATAGAAGATTATTGTAGACATTATATTTTAAACTGGAAGGGACTTTAGAAGTTATCAAGACCAAAATATTCTCTCTCTCTCTCTCTCTCTCTCTCTCTCTCTCTCTCTCTCTCTCT
>NW_027187353.1:12171644-12183465 GCF_028583685.1 Petaurus breviceps papuanus
CATGCTGCAACACTTTAGTCCAATTCCTTTATAACATGAACAGTACACACAATTAGATGTCCATTCAGTTCCAAACTCAACTGTTGCACCATGACCATCCTTGCATCCTAAGACAGAAGACAGGGAAATATTCTGTTAAATTGTAATTGATGGCTCTAGAAAAGGTTTTACCAAGTCCTTATAGTTACCTTGAATGGGACCACACTAAATCAGCCCAACAATGGAAAGTCTGGTCCACTTTTAAAGACCTTCCAAAGAGGTTATACCATTTCCCTTGTCAGCCTCCTCTAATGCTTCACACCCCATTCAGGTAAGAACAGCCCTTAAGCCATTCCCCAAGCCTGCACAGTGACAATTGGAAATATCTAAGATGCTAATTTGCAAGGTAAGTGTTAGCAGATCAAGAGAAGGATATAAACTCCCTGAAGGTGGGGACTTTTTAAAAACGTTTTCAAATTTTCCATTTTAATTTTCTCTCCAGGATTAATTTTGCCTTTGTAGTTGCAACCTTTTACACACAGTAGATATACAATGAATGATGAATTGAGTGACTAAGTAGATAACTGCTTGAGGCACTGAGAAACCTATGGGTTTCCCAGCACCACAAAGCTAGTCAAATATCAGAAGTGAGAATTAAACCCAGATCTTCCAAACCTCAATCCTAGCTCTCTAACCATAATGCACCTCGAACCCTTAGAAATATATCACATATAGAGAATAAGTACTGACTCTTAATTATGTGAAGGAAGATCACGGGGGAAGGATTTCACATGTATGTTTAGACAGCTACTTCTCTTCTCCATCTCAGGGACATTTCTAGATTAAATCTAGTTTTCTGACTTTTTGCCCACTACTGCCATCCTATGGGTCTTGGCTCCAGTGGAGACAGGTATGCCATTCAAACTTTTCCCAGTCTGTTTCCCTGCTAAACTAATTCTCCTGTCCCTAGGGTCAGGAAACAGTTGCAAACACAGATTTACCTTTTGGTTTAATCCCTCTAGTGATCTTTAAGGGCCTAAAGAAGCAGATAGCATCAGAAAATGTCCCAAAGATAGCCAGGGCAAGGAGAACACCCAACATAGTATTCTGTTAAAAAAAAAAGAAAAGATAAAGATTAAAGGTGGTTGGGTAGGGAAACTGACTAGAGTTTTTCTTTTTTTAAGCTTTATACCTACTTTCACCTTTTATTCCACAATCACTTTCCTATACATAGTTCTTCGTCCTTGCAATGGTCTCTTCCTTTGTAATAACAAAATATACAAGGGGGCACAGTCGATAATGCACTGGACATGGAGTCAGGAAGACTTGAGTTCAATGTGGCACTAACTGTGGGTCACTGGAAAAATCAGTTAGCCTTTCTGCCTCTGTTTACTCCTTTGTAAAGTGAGGACAATGTCTGCCTCCCAAGATGGTTACGAGAAAATGAGAAATGAGAGAATATTGGGAAAATGCTATTATTACACAAATAGTCAAGCAAAAACACCCAACACATTTGACAATTATGTCTCATTGGATGATAGGATCATAGATTTTGAGGTATAAAGGTACTTAGGGGTCATTGAGTCTAGCACCCTCATTTTACAGATGAGAAACTGAGGCCTTGACAAGACCCTAAGAACACTCTGGTTTGTTCAGAGACCACAAGCTGGTGACTGAGTCATGGTTCAAGCCTTTGTCTTGCTGACTCCAAATATCCCCTGCTCCACTGTACATTTGAGCTTCTACCTCCATATGCAGAAGAAGAGAGGAATATCGTGTGGCTCTGAGCAAATCACTTTTTGCCTCCACTTGCCTCAGTTTCCTGCATTGTAAAATGGAGATAATAGCAGCTACTTCCCAGGGGGGTTGTGAGGATCCAATGAGACAAGAATTGGAAAGCACTTAGCACAGGGCCTGGCACATAGCAGATGCAATCTAAATGCTAGCTCTTCTTACTGCATATGCCATATTGCATCAATCCGGCACTTTGCACCACACATCGCCTGCATCCCTTTGACCTACTGTCTGTCTCTTCTCTTTATAATCACATAGTCTATTAAACACCAACTTTTCCTGTGAGGGTGAATCCATGAAATTTTACTGTGTTTAGGTAAATGGAATATGGTGATGAGAAGGACATGAGACGCACAAGACTTCAGTAATAAGTGACCATTGCAGTTGCTGTTTCCAACTCCATTCCTCCCTCGGAGTCCCTGCCAAGTCTGATAGACTGGTAGTTTGAGCCTGCTCTAGCATTAAATGCTCCTAGAATGATGAGTGTGTTCTCTTTTGGCAAGTGGATGATAAGGGTCTCCAGGTCTTCATAAAATTTTTCTTTGATCTCTTCAGGGTTCATCATGGTGGGAGCATAGGCACTGATGATGGTGGCATGATGTTTTCCTGCAAGAGGCAATTGCATTGTCCTGAGCTTGTCATTCACTCCTTTTGTCAGGCATTCAAGCTTGTTGACTAGATTAGTTTTGATTGCAAAACCTATGCAAGCTTCACAGTGCTCCCCATCACTGAGGCTACTCAAGAAAATTGTGTATTCAGCTCCAACTTCAGTAAATCAGCCTTCATTTGCCAGCCTCGTTTCACTCAGGGCTGCTTTTTGAATGTGATACCTGCTGAGTTCCCTTGCAACAAGAGCTGTTCATCTTTCAGATCTACTAGATTCTGTGTTGTCTATTATTTCGTGCATATCCCATGTATGGATGGTGAGTGGAATCATCTATGTAGACTTTTTGGACATTTTTTGATGTTTTGACCATAGAGTGGTATTCCTCATCTGCCAAGGTTATCAGAACAGGGTTGGGGAAGCAGACGATTTTTAGGCACCTTTTCTAGCCTCTTCCTTCAACCAGGTGGTGAGCAGTGCAAGCCTTACAAGGCTGCTGAGACACTCAGGGGGCGGCTGAATCCCACTGCTGCTTCCAGTGAGAAACCACCCTGTGGCCTAGCTGCTTGTGTGCAAGGTAATGACTATAGCTCCCACTGTATCCACTTAATAGTGTTCCATTTGATTCATATGCCACCATTTCTTAAGCCAAATCTAAGAATGAATTCTTGTACCTGGGACAAATTCATTTGGGAGGAAAAGAAGTTTTGGAGAGAAGTGGGGAAATCAGCAGGGTTGGTGACGTTGGCAGAGATTACTGCCTGACTATGGGTGTGGTCATATTGGGAGACGTGGTAGCTTGTTGGCAACATGATTGAGTAGAAGGCAATAGCCTGGAGAGGGGCATTATGACAATGGACTTTGGGTAAGACTGTATGGAAGCAATTGGCAGTTCACAATTGAGGTAAAAAATAAGATAATTATGATTTGATGGACAGTGGGGACTCCAGGTTTGGAATTGTCTCTACCAAGGCAGATGGATGACTCCCCTGCCACTTTTAGACCTAGAGAAGTAAGTGGAAGGCAGACAACTAGGATATATGGGAGGCAGAACTTGAACCCTGAGTTTCCTAACTCTTAACCCTGCTCCCTGACCACTACATCATGCTGTCTCTCTACAGGGAGCCCAAGAGGAAATTCAACAAGCAGCTCCATTCAGGACTTGAAAACTTTCAGGAAAAACCTAAATCCCTACTTCCCCAAAGCTGAATAATATTGCTCCATTTCCCTTCAAATGTTATTTACCATTGTGTCTTAGCAGCCTCTCTAGCAAGTGGAGATTTCTCATGAAGGAAATCATGTTAGGACCAACTCTCTGTCTCTTTCTCTCTGTGTAGATGTCCATATCTATATACATAGTAGAGGGAGATTGAATGATTTTGCAATAACAGTCAAGAAGAAATAGAACACTTAAAAAAGAGACAAATACTATTATATAAACAGAGGGGCAGGTTGATGACTGGTAAGAATGGTGCAGTATGAATTATCAGATGTATGCTGAATTAGATATCCATCCCACTTAAATAACCTTGCTTTATCCCTGCAAGAATACAAAACTATAAGAATCACCCCCATTGGATTAGAAAGATGGTCCCATGTGGTCCAGGATTCTGGTTCTGACAGTGCAATGAAAGGATGTTTTGTGAGAACTCAGGTAACCTGCCATGATAAGTTCCTCAGCAAGTTAGGGGCATGTCCTCAAACATCTGCTTTTCTCCATCATAATCCACCTTGGTTCCAAAGAACGGCTTCCTAGATGGAGTTTCCCATCTCCTGCCTTCAAGCCTTTGCATGAGGCTCTTGTCTCCCACCAATACATGAAATGCTCTCCCTTCTCACCTCAATTTCTGGAAATCCCTTGCTTCCTCTCAAAGGTCAGAGGTGTCTCTTCCTTCCAGAATCATTTCATGCTTCCCTGTTATTAGTGTGAATGCATGCAATTTGTATGTATCCTCTATTCCCCCTTAGTGGAATATGCACTCCTTGAGGGGAGAAACTGTGTCCCTTTTGTCTAATTATAGCTTATGAGGCAGTTAGTGGTACATGGATAAAGTGCTAAGTCTGGAAGATCTGAGTTCAATTTTGGCTTCAGAAAAATGCTGTGAGTCCTTGGATAAGTCCTTTAACCTTTGTTTGCTCCGTTTCCCCAACTCTAAAATGGAATTAATAATTATACCTACCTCATGGATTTTTATGAGGATCAAATGCTATAATGTTAATAAGGAGTCCCTCACAGTGCCTGTCATGTACTAGTTGCTATATAAAGGCTTATTCTCTTCCCTCCCCTCTGCTTCCCAGTAGGACAATTCATTAAGAGCAGGACTTGGGAATGGGGCCAGGGCAGGACGTTTTTATATCAGGAAGAGGCCAGAGTTGGCTTTGGTTGGGTCACCACAGTTGGGTTCCCTGGGTAGCAGGTGTAAAGTGGTATGTCAGAGGAGGGAGCAGGCAGAGAGAGGCCATGATGATGGATGGAGGCAGAGACAAGGGTCTTTTAGGTCACAGGTTACCTTGGAGCTGACCCTGCTTGTGCTACCTTTGACTTGAAATATTCTATCTACTTGTCACCTCTCCAATGAGCATTTGAGGCCCAGCATCTGTTGATGATTTTGGCTGCAGTGGAAAACTGGACCCATATCCACTGCATCAGGGTTGGCAATGACCTCAAGCTTCATTTCCTGGCTTTTAGCTAAATTCAGAGTAAATCATGGCATGATGAGGAGGTACCAAGAAGGAAAGACCATAGTTCAGTTGGTTTATTGCTCACAGATGTTTAAGTGTGTGTGACTCCTCACTCTTCAGTCCCATAGATATGCCTCAGGGGCTTGGGCAGTGCATCCCCATCAAGATCCCACATCTCCTGGGTCACTGTCTCTTAGCTGATTGTTGTTTCTGGGCTAATTTATAGGGCCTGAGTGGGAGGGGGCCCAGAGGAGAAGTCATCCAGCAAGTGGTCTGGACTGACACCCACCTGCTCAATCACAAAAACATTGTGAGTAAGCAAGTCTGCTAAACTTCCACACCTGGATTAGATGAAGTTTGCTAAGCTCACATTCCTAACTCTAAGTGTAGCCAACCAAGGCAATTGTTGGGAATGTAGGAACTTCCCAGGCCACTCAGTGGTCAGACAAGCAGGTCAAACACGGAATCCCCTTTGCCTGCTAGGGCCCAGCAATAGGCCTAACTCACAGTATTTCTTGAGATATGCCTGGCATGGAGATGTAAACCCATGTCACATGAGGATCCATGGAAGGGATTGGTGGTTAATCTGAAGGTCAAAGAAGGATATGGTTTTATGTATCTGAATGTGATGTCAGAAGAAAGAGGGATCAGTAATCTAATTAGTAATCTTTAGATTTTTTTCTGATTAACCCCAGATGCCAGAACTAGGAGCAGTGGGCAAGAAAGATGAACTATTTTTTATAATGTTTGGACCTAGCCTTGCATGGCTGGGAAACTGAACCTTTCTATGAACCTTTGGGGTCAAATCATGTGTTTCTGAGAACTGCTGTCAGGTCTGTGTGTCTGTGCCAGCTTGTGTATATGGACTCTAGGCATCTGAAGATTACCCCTCCTCTGAGTCAAGGGATATGAAAAAGATGACATCAGATGCAGACAGATGCTTTCCCAAGAGTCTGGACCAGGCCTGCCTAAGAACTGATTCTTCCCAGGAGACCCCATCTTGGGAACATAACATTGTAGAACAAGATTTATCAGCAGTGGTGTGAGAAGTTTTCAGAGGGTGAAAAGAAGAGGAAAGTTTGTGTGGGAAGTGAAACTTCTCAGAATGTGTCCTGGAATTTGGTGGCAGGTTTGAGTATTGGCTTCACCCTTACCCTTTCATTGCTGCTGTCAGTAAGCAGCAAGCCCTTTTAGGAGTCTTTCAACCCCCACCGAGATTCAGTTCTTTGCTTTCTTTCCCACCTCTGTGGGCCCTGCCTCTTGGCTGATGGGAGCCAGGGACAGCCCGAGCTCATCCCCCAACCAATGGGAGTGAGGCACAATGAGGGGGTGTGAAATATGAGCCTGCTGCATAATGGTTTAAAAACTCTGCCTCCCTCCTCTCCCTGATCTGCCATGGAGAGGACTGTCCTCTTCTCCCGGGGGGAAGAGAAAAATATTCCTGTTTTTATGACGAGAAACATCCATGTTCTTGATTAAATTTTTAATGGAGCTTGTCAACCCAAACACACCTGTCAGGTATCTTTCTATTATTCCTTGGATTACTTGAAATCTTGGTTCTTCTAGGATGAGGTTCCAGGAGTCTCAAACATAGATTTGGGAGGTGAAAGGAAGCAAAAAAGCATAGAGTGTTTGAGCCCCAAAGTGTATTCCTAGGAAGTGCCTCATAGGAAATTCAGAGAGAAAGACTCCACTTCTTTACTGAATTTGGCCATTCTTTCTTTTTTCTTTGGAGGGGTAAGGGAAGGTAATTGGGGTTAAGTGATTTGCCCAAGGTCACACTGCTAGTGAGTGTGTCAAGTGTCTGAGGCTGGATTTGAACTTGGGTCCTCCTGACTTCAGGGCCAGTGCTCTATTCACTGAGCCACCTAGCTGCCCCTATTGTTTCTTTAAAAGAAAAAGAACAGATCCATTGCATGCTATAGGTCAATATATTTTCTTTGGGCATTCATCAGATAGCAGGTTACAGGAGGTATGAACATTGTGCTGGAGGATCTCAGAGGCCACAGAGGTCTCACTGTGTGGTTTGAATCAGTATGCCTAAGGCTTGACAATGCTTTCAATAGAATGAAGATCCAAGGTCATGCCCACATGGTTCCCAGTCCCTTGACGCTCTGAATTCCGAGGAAAGGGCCAAGGCTTCAAGCGTAATGAAGGCCAAGGCTGCAGATGTAATGACTTTGACAGCAACATCAGAAGGAGCCACAGGTGTTAACCTATAAACCCTGATACTTCACACTGCTGAAAGGGATCAGTTTTATTTACAGGAATGTAGATACAGGCATCTTTAGAGAAAACTTCAATGCAATTTTTTTTGTCATATGCTTTAGGCCTCATCACTCTGTTGGTGGAAGAAAATTTGGCAAAGATTAGGGTGACCCTTGGGAACTGATGAATAATTTATTAAAATTCTTACCTTTATTCTAGACAACCTCTGATCATGAACCACCTTTCCTCCCCAACCACCTAATGGGCCATTTCAATCTATTCACAAGGATATATGGAGAACACACTAGGTCCTAGCTGCTTGTTAGCTTGCACTAAAGGCAGGGTCACACAGCTAATATGTTTCTGATCTTGGATTTAAATAGAAAAGAATAACATATCCTAGATCTCAAACTGGAAATGACATTAGACGTCAACAAGTTCAAATCCCTCTTCTTTAAACAAATGAAGAAAATGAGGCTGAGATTGGTTAAGTGGTTTGCCCAAGGTCACTCAGATAGTCAGGTTATGAGCTGACATTTAAATAGAAAGGTATCATACATCCTAGATTTCATACTGGAAGGGACTTTAGAAGCCATCAAGGTCAAAATCTCCTTTTTTTTTTTTGCCTGTTTTGGAGGGTGATTGGGGTTAAGTAACTTGCCCAAGGTTACAAGGCTAGTTTTTCTGTGTGTGTGTGTGTGTGTGTTAAGTGTCTGAGGCCTGAACTGAATGCAGGTCTTCCTGCCTCTGGGGCTGGCGCTTTACTCACTGGGCCACCTAGCTGCCCCTTAAAATCTTTTTTTTTTTAAATGGATGAAGAAGCAGAGGCTCACAAAAGACTAATGACTCTCCCAGGGTCACACAGAAAAATGTATTGTCTGAGGAAGGTTTTCCCAACACCCAGCCCAATGTTCCTTACAGTTTCTACTAAAGAGGTTAAAGTCTTGCTCTACTCTTTCCTGTTTGATCACATATGATTTTCAGTTCAGGGAGTAACCTTCTAGGAAGGAAACTCATCATCTGGGGCACATTCACAGAGTAACAAAACTGGAGAGAATGAAAAAAAGTGTCAGAAAAGGATCAACATAGGAATCATATGCTGAAGAAGGGAGCCTTCTGTCATAGGGAAGAGGGAACAGACTTGCTTAGCTGACATAGTCTCAAGGGGCAGAGCTGTGAACTGGGGATGGAGGCTGAGAAATGTTTTTCATGAAGAGCAAGGGGAGGAAAGCTTTCTAAGCATGAGAACTCTCCAGAAGGAGAAGGAGCTGCCCTCCCAGAAGGCTTGCAAATGATGTCCCAAGAGCCACTTGTTAAGCGGTGCTTTCTGGTTTTCAGAGGTTTTCTACTTCATTGCCCCTGTGATCCCTTTCAGCAAGGAGATCCTGTCTTTGTACTATGTCTCTTTAGCGCCAGCCTTGAACTCACACATTGCAGCAATATAGTCCAATTCCTGAGTCACATGAACAGTATAAACAGTCATATTCCCATTTCGTGTCAAAGTCATGGAGTACACCATTAGTATCCTTGCAACCTAAGAAAGAACACATGGCCAATCTTCTGTTAAATTGTGATTGATGCCTCTAGAACAGATTTTACCAAGTCCTTCAAGTCACCTTGAATGGTACCACACTAAGCATCCTAAGAATGGAAAATCTGGGCCTCTTTTAAACACCTTCCAAGGAGGTTGTATCATTTCCCTTGGCAACTTCCTCGAATGCTTCACACCATGTTCTGTTAAGAACAGCTCTTAAGGGATGCCTAGGTGGTCCAGTTGATAGAGCACTGTCCTTGGAGTCAGGAGGACCTGAACTCAAATCTGGCCTCAGAAACTTAACACTTACTAGCCATGTGACCTTGGGCAACTCAATTAACCCCAATTGTCCAGCCTTCTCCCCTTCCAAAAATTTTTTTTATAAGAAAAGCCCTTAAGTCATTTCCCAAGCCCTCATAGAGACAATTGGAAATCTCTAACATGCTAATTTGCAAGATAAGTGTTAGCATATCAAGAGAAGCACATAAACTCCATCCTGGCATGGACTTTTTTTTTTCCCGTTTTTAATATTCCATCTTAATTTTCTGTCTATGATTAATTTTGCCTTTGTAGTTGCAACCTTTTGGACACTGTAGATATTTAATAGATGCTTGATGAATTGAGTGACTAACTAGGTACATGCTTGAAGCATAAAGGGGCAATAGTTTTCCCAGCAGCACAAAGCTACTCAAATGTCAGAAGTGGGATTTAAACCCAGATCTTTCAAACTTCCGTCCTAGTTCTTTAACTGCTAATACATGCTGTCCCTTAAAAACATATCACATGTACATAATAAGGACTGACTCTTAATTATGTGATGGAAGGGAGATGATGGGGGAAGGACCTTACATATATGTTTACATAGGTGCTTCTTCCCTCCATCTCAGGCATATCTTTAGTTTAAGTTCACTTTTCCCACCTTTTGCTCACTACTCCCATCCCATGGGTCTTGTCTCCAGTGGACACAGACAAGCCATTCTAGCTTGCCTTTTTTCTTGCTAAGCAAATCCTCCTGTCCCTAAAGACAGGAAACAGTTGTAAACACATGTTTACCTTGTGGTTCAGACCCTTCAATGAACTGCAAGGGTTTAAATGTGCACTGAGTATCACAAAATGTCACAATGATAGCCAGAGCAAGGAGAACACCTAGCACAGTATTCTATTGAAAAAAGAAAAGATAAAGATTAAAAGTGGTTAGGGAGGGAAAATGGCTAGAATTTTTGCTTTTATAAGTGTATGACTGCTTTCCTCTTTTACTCCACAGTCACTGCCCAATATACAATTCCTTTTCCTAGCAATCCAGCATGAAGTCTACAAGGGGGCACAATGAATAAGGCACTGAATATAGAGTCAGGAAGGCTTGAGTTCAATCTGCCTTGAGACATTATGTGACTCAGGGCAAGTCGCTTATCCTATCTAACTCAGTTTCCTCATATGTGAGATGGAGACAATAATAGCTTCCCAGAATTATGAGAATCCAATGAGAGAATATTGGAAATGTGCTATTAATATATAAAAGAGTCAAGCAAAACCAACCAACACAGTTAAAGAACTATGCCTCATAGCATCCTAGGATCACTGATTTAGAGCTAGAAAGGAACTTAGAGGTCACTGAGTCTATCACCCTCATTTTACAGAAGAGGAAACTGAGGCCTTGGGAAGACCCTAACAAGACTGTGGCTTGTTCAGAGGGCCCAAGCTAGTGGCTGAGGCTTGGTTCAAGCCTTGGTCATGCTGGCTCCATGGATCCGCTGAACCATTGTATTTTAGCTTCTGCCTCCCTAGTCACCCACTTTTCTGACAAGAAGAGACTAATACTGTGTGACCCTTGTCATGTCACTTTGTGCCTCTACTTGCCTCAGTTTCCTGCATTGTAAAATGGAGATAATAGCAACTACTTCCCAGGGGGTTTGTGAGGATCAAAGGAGACAATAATTGGAAAGCACTTAGCACAGGGCCTGGCACATAGCAGAGGCAATCTGACTGCTAGCTCTTCTTACTGCATGTGCTATAGTGCATCATAGCATGCTACTGCTATTCTTACTATTAAGAAATGCATTTTCTCCTATCCTTTGGAGACAAAATTCCTTATTGCATTTCATCTACGTTCAGAGGAATTTTTGGTTCATTTTTCTTACCATTTACATTGCTATGCTAATTTGGTGCAGTTTTTCTGAACCTGCTTTTTTCACTTTGTGTTTCTTCATTCAGGTCTTTCCATGTTTCTCTGATTTTTTCATATTTGTCATGTCTTAAAGGACAATAATGTTCCATTCCATTCATATGCCACCATTTCTTAAGCCAGATCCAAGTCTGAATTCTTGTACCCGGGTCAATTTCATTTGGCAGGAAAGAGGTTTTAGAGTGAAGTGGGGAAATTGGCAGGTTGGTGACATAGGCACAGAATACTGCCTGAGTACAGTCAAAATGGGAGAAGGGGTATCCTGTTGCCAACATGATTGAGTAGAAGGCAGTATCCTGGAGAGGGGCATTATAATAACAGACTTTGGGTATGGCAGTATGGAAGCAATTTGACAGTTTACAATTGAGATTTAAAAAAAAAAAACAACATATCTGTGATTTAATGGACAGTTGGGGCTCCAGGATTGGAATTCTCTCTACCAAGGCAGATGGATGACTCCTCTGCCACTTTTAGACCCAGGGAGCTTAAGTGGAGGACAGACAACTAGGATATGTGGGAGGGAGGGCTTGAACCCTGAGCTTCCTGACTCTTAGCCACACTCCGTGTCCACTACATCATGCTGCTTCTCTACAGGGAGCCCAAAAGGAAATCTATAAGCAGCCCCATTGAGGACTCCCAACTTTCAGGAGAAACCCAAATCCCTATCTCAAACCCCCCCCCCAATAATATGTCTGTATTTCTCTTCAAAGATGGACTTTGTTACTTACCATTGTGTCTTAGCAGCCTCTGTCTTCCAAGGGACTGTTGGGCATGAAGGAAATCAAGTCAATTCTCTCTCTCTCTCTCTCTCTCTCTCTCTCTCTCTCTCTCTCTCTCT
>NW_027187353.1:12183475-12220731 GCF_028583685.1 Petaurus breviceps papuanus
TCTCTCTCTCTCTCTCTCTCTCTCTCTCTCTCTCTCTCTCTCTCTCTCTCTCTCTCTCTCTCTGTCTCTCTGTCTCTATATATAATACAGGGAGATCACAATGATTTTGCAATAACAGTCAAGAGGAAATAGAACACATAAAAAAGACAAACACTATTGTGTAAACAGAGGGCAGGTTGATGACTGGAAGGAATGGTGCAGTATGAATTATTAGATGTATACTGGATTAGATCTCTTTCCCACTTCAATAACATTGCCCTATACCTACAAGAATATTAAAATATAAGAGTCACTCTTTGGATCAGAGAGATGGTCCCATGTGTGGTCCAGGATTCTGGCTCTGGCTATGCCATGGAAAGATGTTTTGTGAGAACTTGGTCACCCTCCATGATATGTCCCTCAACAAATTAGGTGCACCTCCTGAAACATTCTGCACTTCTCCATCATAATCCACCTTGGTTCCAAAGAACAGATTCCCTAGCTGCAGTTTCCCATCTCCTACCTTCAAGCCTTTGCATGAGGCTCTTGTCTCCCACCAACGCATGAAATGCTCTCCCTTCTTGCCTCAATTTCTGGAAATCCCTCCCCTCCTCTCAAAGGTCAGAGGTGTCTCTTCTTTCCAGAAGCATTTCATGATTCCCTGTTATTAGTGTGAATGTATGCATTTTGTATGTATCTTCTATTCTACTTCGTAGAATATGAGCTTCTTGAGGGGAGGAACTGTCTCACTTTTTTTCTCATTTTAGGTTATAATTGCTTATAAAGCAGTTAGTGGTACATGGATAAATTGCTAAGTCTGAAATATCTGAGTTCAAATTTGGCCTCAGACTCATGTTGTGTGACCCAGAGAAAGTCCCTTAACCTTTGCTCACTTTCCCCAACTCTAAAATGAGGTTAATAAGTGTATTTACCTCATAAATTTTTATGAGTATCAAATGAGATAATGTTAATAAAGAGTTCCTCACAGTGCCTGTCACATTGTTGTAAAGTGAAACTGTGAGTGGAGACCATTAATCATTTAAATGGAATTTATTTGTGGAGCATAATTAACCCTGTGACTGCCTAGGGTCATATACCCAAATCAGGCAGCCCCAAGCATAAACATCTTGGGGTTTATATAGAAAAAACGTCACAACATAAATGTCACCAAAAGGAGCAAGCAGGGAGAATACAGAAGCTAAAAGATAATGTTGCTTAATGATTATTGTCTTGGAATCAATTTCTTGCCCACTGGAAAGTTCCCAAATATATTTTGAGAACAGGACAGAAGGGGGGAGCTATGGGTTTCAGGTAGCAGGCTTGGGTGTGTTTTTACTTGGCAGGTTTGCTGCCTGGGCTTTGTTGGCAGGTTTCCTAGGGAGCTCTCCTATGATGGGGAGAGATGGGGGATGTTCACAAAATGGGGGGTTACTACAAGATGAATAGATATACGTTATATATAGGCTTATTCCCTTCCCTACCCCCTGCTTCCCAGTAGGACAATTCATTAAGAGCAGGGCTCATTGGGAATGGCACCAGGACAGGATGTGTTTTTATATCAGGAAGAGACCAGAGTTGGCTTTGGTTGGGTCACCACAGCTGGGTTCCCTGGGCAGTAAGTATAAAGTGGGGCTTCAGAGGAGGGAGGAGTTAGAGAGAGAGGCCATGATGATGGATGGAGGCAGAGAAATGTATAATTTAGGCTACAGATTACCTTGGAGCTGACCCTGTTTATGCTACTTTTGACTTGAAATATTCCATCTGCTTGTTGCCTCTACAATGAGCAATTTAGGCCCAGCATCCATTGATGGTTTTGGCTTCAGCAGAAAAGTTGGTCAATAATCACAGCATCAGTGATGGAATCCTAATAAAGCCATCTCCAGCCTCAATATTCTAATTTCATTATAGGACCAGGCCTATAATGTCCCACTGAACAGCCAGCCCACTGTACCTACCTAGTGCCACCCCCAACCCACCCCCACCAAAGTCCTAACTTCTTCATATATGCCTCATGGTTCACCAGAACAGCAGGTGTGTCCCTGAACTCTTAGTGCCCACAGAAACAGCAGGTGTATCCATATGGTGGGATCCCAGCCACTGCCCCCAGACCCATTCCCACAGAAACAGGTGTGTTCTTGGTACTCAACCACAATCACATCATCTATCTAGCCCAAGACAGGACCACAATCCCTAACTATCCTGATCAGACAGGGCCACATTAGCTAACCAACTGGGGGCAGCATGACCAGAATGTTTAACCAGCAAACCATAGATGGGATCCCTCCTCCATTTCCAAATCCCTTAACAAATCCTCCTGCCTTTTTAATATTGATCATATTCCTATACTCCATAAAAATTTCTGTTATGTATCTTTATCCTTTAAATTCCATCTTGCTTTCTATGAAGTTGCTGGTTCCTTTTGGAATGTAGACCGCTTCATGAGAGGCACCAGTCTCAGTAAATGCCTGTACTTGAATTAGAGGGTCTCTGACTCTGAATCCTTTGAGATAACTCCACCTCAACACATCATGAAACCCCTGCAGTTTTTAGTATCCCTGGGTTTAATCAACAACATCAGGTTGGCAATGATATCGAACTTCCTGAATTTCAGCTAAATTCAGAGTAAATCATGGCATGGTGAGGAGGTACCAAGAAAGAAAGATCACAGGTCAGGTGGTTTATTACTCACAGCTGTTTAAGTGTGTGTGACTCCTCACTCTTCAGTCCCATAGATATGCCTCAGGGGCTTGGGCAGTGCATCCCCATCAAGATCCCACATCTCCTGGGTCACTGTCTCTTAGCTGATTGTTGTTGCAGGGCTAATTCACAGGGCCTGAGTGGGAGGGGGCCCAGAGGAGTAGTCAGCCAAAAGGTGGTCTGGACTGACACCCACCTGCTCAATCACAAGAACATTATGACTAGGCAAAGTGTCTAACTTTACACACTTGGATTACATGGAGTTTGCTAAGCTCACATTCCTAACTCTAAGTGTAGCCAACCAAGGCACTTGTTGGGAACATAGGAACTTCCCAGATGAATCAGTGGTCAGAAAGGCAGACCAATCAGTGGTCAAGTATGGAGTCCCCTTTGCCAACTAGGGCGCAGCAAGAGGCCAAGCCTCACAATATTTCTTGAGATATGCATGGTAAGGGGAGGTAACCTATGTCACATGAGGACTCACTGAAGGAATTGGTGGTGTTTAATATGAAGGGAAAGGAAGATGTGATACCTATTTTTATATTTGAATATGGTGCTAAATGGAAAAAGGATTGGACTACTTCTGAGTAGTCTCAAGTATCAGCACTAGGAGGAGTGAGTAAAAGGGCAGAGAGGCAGTTAGGCTCGATGAAGGAAAAATATCCTCATACTTAGAGCTGCCTCAACATGAATTGGGCTGGAGAGGGGGTGAGCTCCCCCTCACTGGAGGCTACATAGAGAGGATGTTTAGAGCATATTCCTGTTGGGAAAAGATGGGTTGAGATGATTTATGAGGCATCTTCCACCTTGGGGACTTTGAACTCTCTCTAAGTTTTGTGACTTGTTTACAGTCAGAGAGTTTGAAAAATGAGAGAGGAGGATCTTTTCCATTAACTGATCTTGAAAATTGGTTCCTCCCCCCTTTTTAATACTTGAATAAATTAATCATTTCAGACAAGTCATTTGCTGATTGCTGCAGTGTGTTAAATACATGACTTTTAACCTACAAGTCAGGTGCCTTTCTATGTAATGATGCCAGGACTCCCTCCCTGGCAGCTTTAATCTTAGGATATGCATGCTGGTGGTTTCACATGAACAGCTAGTCCCCTTGGTGTACTGAGCAGAGGCCCTCACACTCACCTGATTTCTCAGTCATTCATTCACTCAGCAAATATTTATTGAGTGCCTATATGGATGTTTTTCCATTACACAAGCTTTCTGTTACTACTGTGCTCATGACCAGCTTTTATGTTTACTCTGTATTATTCACAATTTCTCCTTCCCTTTCTTAAGTCTGGACAATCAATAAAGCAATAAATCCAATCTTGTTTTGTGCTTTTTGCAGTTCCCAAGGTGTAAATATTCACACCGAAAAGTTAAAAATCAGCTATTAAGAGCTTGTTCAAGCTGACTCCAGCACACCCCTGTCTCCATGCCCCAATGAGGCATCAGGATTGGACTGTTCTCAAGGCCCTACTTCAATCAAGAAGAATTCAGTGAGTGTCATCCAAGGATCTCATTAGCTTTGTGTCAGACTGTGGGCTAGAGGTAAGGGACTGATTTCATTGGGACAGGGAGCTCTGAGGTAAGGAAACCCCCTCTACCAATGCAGTTAAGGTCCTATCTGAGGTTTTATTTAGGGACATAGAGTGCTAAGAGGTCACAGAGCCAGTATATCTTAGACATGGGACCCGATCCCAGATCTTCCTGGCTCTACCGACTATGCCAAGCTGCCTCACAGAATGAGGTATGTAGCACTAGAATATGAGGTCCGTAGGGACCTTCTAGGGAGAGAAACAAGAATAATCATAATATCAGTGCATAGTTGGAAGCCCTGGAGACCTGCCTCAGTGAAAGGCCATGGAAAAGGCACTGGGCCAAAAGAATAAGCTATCCTGCCCCAGTCACATCATTTCCTTTTTAATAACAGTCCTAACCTGGTATGGCAGGGAAACATGGCACACCCAGTACATCTAGATTTCAGGAACATTTGACAAAGTCTATTATATTTGCAATGGAGTAAATGATTATAGCCTCAGTTGTATTGGACAGAATGCAAGTTCTAGAGATGTTCAAGAGGAAGGGAGGTGAGTAAAAGGTGATGGGGCTCCCTTTGATAGAACCTCAACAAATATTGCTCCCCTAATAAAAAGTCATTTTTCTGAATACTTGCTTGAGGACATCACTAGCAGCTGAAAGCCAATGAAAGATAATGAAGAAATGTCTGTGTCTTCTCAATGAGGAGGCACTTGGCATTAACAGTCTCCTCAAGTCATGGTGCTTTCCATGGCTTAGAAGCTCATTGAATAGATTGGGCAATCAGGCATGGTGAGCCACACCTGTAATCCCTGCTACTGGAGTGAGGGAGACTGGTAAATTGTTAGAGCATGAGAGTTCTTAGCTGCAATTGGGCTAAGACTGAATGCGTGCCTACATTAAGCCCAATATTAGCTTATAGAGCTCCTGGGTGTGAGGGACCATCAGGATGCCTAAGGAGAAAGGTGGGAAATTAAGCAGGTCAAAGTTTCTATCCTGATCAACAATAGCATTGGGTCCATGGGTGGTTGCTGCACTCCCAGTCTGAGCACAATGGGTTACCTAGTCTCAAAAATAAAAATAAATAAAAAGTTGATAGAAGAGTTGAAGAACAGCATAGGGAGAGGCTCTGGGAGGCATAGAGTTCAACATGTCAAGAACCAATGTTAAGCAGGTAAATGACTGGAAGGACCAACAAGATGGGAGTCTAGGTAGAGTCTAGGTAACTCATGGGGCACCAACAGCAAGAATGTAGATGGATCCTGAGGCAACCTGCTGCCCAGAATCCCTGATACTTTTTGCTTCTCTTTGTGCTCTGTTGTTTACTTTTGGATTCCTCTGACTACTGCCTGGAAGATTACTCATCTGCCCTTAGAGTATACACCTGAATCCTTCATATTAGTTCCACCCCTCACCCCAACACCCTGCCTACCCCCAAGTCCTAGAATGATTATGTAAGGAACATATCTGTAGCAGCAAGCACCCCAAGCATCCCCAGGGTGGCTGCCAACACAGGTTCTTGGATCTGCTTTGATAAAGGAAAGCAACTCAAAATGGGTTAACGAGCTTACTTTAATTAGTCAAATATGTATCATTTACCTAGTTCAGGGGAAAAAGGTCAGCACCCTGAACTTCAGAGTATACAGACAGAATTATCAAGACAGAGAAACAGATCAAGTAGACAGGTTTCCAGACTCTCCAACCATTTCATCCATACCAAATCAACATCTGGGTTTTTCAAAGTGTGTGTGGGGGGGAGGGTCTCAACAACGGCTTCCCAGAGTCTCATCTGATCAAATCACCGAATACTTCTCAAAGCGAGCCCCAAAGCACAGCCTCAAATCAGGGTTTATATAGCCTTCTCCTGGCTCAGAATGTAACAACCTTCTGGACCCACCGGCCAATCAAAAAGTATCTACTGAAAAACAAGCCTCCCACCCCAGGCTCCAGGTATACGTTAGCCTAGGGGCAGGGAAGATCTTTAAATTTGCATTCCCATTACAATATCCAACAGAAACTGAGAAAACAATGTCACAAACATTATTCCCAACAATTGAACTGAACACTGGCTCACTTTCAGATAGACATATATCAAAGTGAAAAGAATCAGGAGAACATGTACACAGTAACAGCAATATTGTTTGAGGAACTGCAAATGACTTTGCTATTCTCAGGTATATAATGATCCAACACAATCCTAAATTAGTAATGATGAAGCATACTATCTGCATCCAGAGAAAGAGATGATATTGTTTGAATACAGACTGAAGCATACTATTTTTACTTTCTTTCTTTTTTCTTTTATTCAAGTCTTCTTGCACAAATTACTAAAATAGAAATTTTTCACATAATTACACATGTATAACCTATATCTGATTGCCTTCCATCTGAAGGAGGGGAGAAGGAAGGGATGGAGATAAGGATGGACATTAGAACCAAAAACTTTAATTAAAAATGTTTTTTAAAAGCATGTAAACCCTTAAGTTCTTGTTCAATGATGATCAATTTAGAAAATGGGTAAAGACCCATGAATGAATATAGATTATCAATCAATAAGTCTTTCTTGAGCATTTTCTATATACCAGGCACTGTGCAATGTTCTGGGGCTATAGCCACAGAAACTGAGATGGATGTGCACAAATGCAAAGTAATAGGAGGAAGTGGGGAATGAGGATGTAGGAGAAGCAGGAAAGGTGGCTTATGAACTGAGCCTTGAAGGAAAATGGGTATTTCATTTCTGTATACATGTATATATTTGACATACATACATACATATATAATTATATGCAATGTACCTATAATCATATATAACATTATTTTAGAATATAATTATATGTGTATCATGTATTTTATAAATAACATTTAAGATATCTATCCATCTATCTACCTAGTTTCTACATAATTTTTTGCATATTATCTCTCCCATTAGGCTGTGAAGTTCTTGAGAGGAATGACTATGGGGATTGGACAAGGTTATGTGGATATATGTACATACATTTGTGTATGCATATGGTAAACGTATTAGCATCTGTATAGATATGTACATGATGAAGAGAGAGAGCCTTTCTCCCCTGTGATTGTCAAAGGACAATGTATGTCCTTTACCTTTATAGAGATGGACCATGGAGGCATCCTTGGAGTCCTGGGGGATATCCTCCTCTTCCTGTATAACCTGGAAAATTTCAGGCAGTTTTTGTATGAGCAATGGATCCCGTCTCTTGTAGATCTCAGGTGGATTAGAATCAGCACCAAGTTCTTTGTCACACAAACGTAGTCTAATGGCATTCAAAACCTCTTCTTCAACAGGAAGTTAATATACAGGGGGATTGACTTAAATGTGAAGTAAATGATCAATAGCTTCAGCATTGATTGGTGGTTATCTGTTGAGAAGACTATGGAAGTGTTCAACCCATTCCTCTAGAATCATGTCCTTATCAGTAATCAATGTGATTCCATCAGCACTGAGTAGTTGAGATACACCATAGGTCTTTGTCCCACAAATAGTCCTCAGGTCATCATAAAAGCACTTTGGATTGTTCCCATCAGCATAAAACTCCATTTTTTCTGCCTTCTTACTGAGCCTAGAATCCTGCATGTCTCTAAGCTTCATTTTGATGGAATTAAATGCCGCCTACTTAGAGACAGATGCACTATTGCGCTGGGAACCCCCATGGCGTGCTTGTTTTTAGTTTAGCAGCATCTGAACTTGCCCATCATCTTCATCAAACCAGCCTTGAGGATTGTGAGTGTTCTGACCCAGATGAGCAAATCAGTGCTGTGCACCAAAGCTCTGAAAGCTGCCCTTTCCTTTTCTGTGGCATTGTTGCAAACTTTGTAGACTCAACTTTTGCTCCATGTTAGCAACAAACTGCTCCCACTCAGAGAAACACACTAATCTGCTGGCATTGATTCTTCTGGTGTCCATGTTGTCTTTCAGGCCACTACTTTTTTTGCATATGAATATTTAGTTTAGAGAGTCTCAACTCTGCGCCACACATTGGCTTCATTGCTCTCACATCCTGTCTGTCTGCTCCACAATTGCAGTCTGTTAAATGCCAGTTTTTGCTGCGAGGGTGCATCCTCTGTTTTATTGCATCACAATGGTCAGAAGAAGCAATATAAGGACACTGTCAAAGTCTCTGTTAAGAACTCCAGAACTGAGTGTGTGATGTGAGAGACACTGGCACTGGACCACCCTGCACAATGTGCTTTTATTAGAGAGGGTGCTGGGCTCTATGACCAAAGCAGAATTGAAGTAGCTCAAAAGAAGCATGAGATGAACAAATTTAGAGAATCCACACTAAATGTTCACATGCACCATATGTCTGACCTGTGGTTGAGCATTCTGAGCCTGCATTGGTCTAATCAACCACAGTCAGACACATTGAAACTTGACTTTACCATAGTGGTGTCATTTTGGTCTCCTTTGAGAAAGAAGGTTAACAACTGTATGTGTATATGTATGTAGTGTGTGTATATATACATTATATATATATACATATAGCACACACAATATCTCCATCTGTAGATATCTCTCTATTCAGGGTAATTTGGAGATGAACGACAGAAGGAAGGGATCATATTAAGGGGATTGTCTCTTGATTTTGTCTTATTTACTTTCAGTAGACAGAAATGAGAGTATATAACACTTCTGAAAATGAACAATTGGGACATGATCTCTCTGAGTCATATTACCCGGTGAAGAGCCCCCGTGGAAGGAGAGGAGAACGTTGCATTTTCCCCCAAAATATAATAGCTTATAAGATTTCTGCAACAATCAAGGACTTCATCATTCTTCCTTCTTCAATGGCTTTTTGGGTTGGTCATAGGCCTCCTGGGATTGTCTAAGCATGGTTTATATTTCCTAAGGAGTTTTAGATTGCCTCTAGCCTTATTACTACTGTGTCTGTCCCATTATTCCATACATTATAGATTCAACTCACTGCAGGTCTGGATTTTCTGGGGAGCGTCTGTTCTGTGGAAGTCAGTCTTCACTAAGCTCAATAGTAAGTCATTCTGTGCAATCTGCTCAGGCATAAGGTGTCATTTGTGTTTCCTTGTTCATGTAGAAAATAATTCTGTCCTTTGTGGCCTTTGTGTGTGTTTTTCTCCTCTGTCTCAGGAGAGGAATGTTAGACATTAAGCTCAATGGGGGTCAGCATGGCAGCATGACAAAGTGGACTTGCACACAGGAGACCTGAATTCAAATTCTAGGTATTATCCTTTAGTCATGTCACCCAGTATTTCTGAACCTTAAATCGGAATTATAATACATGAGTCACCAACTTTGCCAAGTTGTGAAGAAAAGACTTCAGAGATATCAAAGATATATATATATTATATAATAAATATGTCATATATAATATATATTATACATAAACATAATTCCTTGTGGTTGTTGTTGATGTTTTTAATAAAGAGGGGAATTTAACGTGAATTTTAATAGAATCACAAAGTACAAAACAAGGGAAGATGTGTGACTTTGGAGAAGATAATCTTACCTTTCCACTTTACCTGAGGCAAAACTTCCAGGAATAAGGAGGTGAAAACCCCAATATTCTCCACCTTGACTGGACCACATCTTGGAGTTTAATCTTGGATGCCACAGTTTAGGAAGGAGTTCAAATGCTTAAGTATATCATAGAGAGTGGGGCAAGATGGGGTGGGAATTGAAAATAAGAAAGGATTTTCAACCAAGGAAAGGTATGGTAAAGGAACATGGTGGTTATCTTCAAGTATCTGAATAGCTATCATATGGAAAAAGGATTAGATGTGGACCCAGAAGCAAAAACAGGAGCAATGGAAAAACTGTGGAAAGATAGATTTAGGCTTGAAGACAGAAAGATGTAATAAGATGGATAACTCTTCAGAAGTGGAATGGGCTTTCTGAGGAGGGAGGGAGTTTCTCATTACTGGAGGTCTTCAGGCATCTACTCACATAAAATTTGGAACGGGCATCACAAGTAGCAGGTTCTTGTCTTGCCTCTGCTATACTTGGTGGCTTGTGACAAATCATTTAACCACCATAATCTTAGCTTCACAATTTGTAAAATGGAGATAATATTTACTTTAAAGATCTGTCTTGTGGATCTGAAGCATGTGAAAAATGTTTATGGAAAGTAAAGTCAGGCCACTTCCCCTTTATTCCTCTACCCATCAGGAATACTCCCAGGGTCTCTCTTTAAGAAAAGCTAAAGGGAAAAGGAACATTGGGTTACTGAGAGATTCTATTTTATAGGCAGGCCATTATGAAGGATGTAGCTGTTCATTCATTTTAGTCATGTCCAACCCCTCATGACCCCATCTGGTTTTTTCTCCCCAAAGATATTGGAGTGGATTGCCATTTTCTCCTTGAGTTCATCTTATAGATGAGGAAACTGAGGCAAATGGGGCAAAATAACTTGCCCAGGGTCACACAGCTAGTAAGTATCAAAGGCCAAATATGAACTCATGAAGATGAGTGTTCCTGGCTCTGGGCCCAGTGCCCTGTGCCACCACTGGGTCATCTAACTGCCTCATTATGAAAGTTAGCTCCACTCAGTAGAGGAGTCTGTCCTCCCAAGAGTCTGTGCAAATCAATTCATCTCAGAGGCATCCCCCATCACTGACACCCTTCATTCTGTAGAATAAAGGCTTTAAACCCACCACTTCATAGTGGGAACAACCCCAGTCACCAAGGCTTTTTCAGAAAATGTCTTTAGTCCTTTCAACAAAGAACCATTTCACATGCCCATACCATCCGTAGGAAAATGATTTCAAATTCCCAAAGGGGTCACCACCTTATCCTGAAAGCTCATCAGAATGATTGGGGAACTCCCCTAGTAATCCATCACATACGAGTGATGTCAAAGACAAATAGAAGTGCATCTCTGTAGACCACATACTGGCTTAAGAAACCACAAATCAACATTATCTAGATTGTATTATGTTATTAGGCATGTTGCTAAAGGTATTATAATTATATTTTAGTCTGCATTTGGTCCCACTGGGGAGTTTTAAGGTCATGGAGTTCAATACCTCTGACATATTATCTCAATTAGGCCTCACAATAACTCTGGGGGATAAGTATAATCATTATTATTATTCCTATTTTATAGATGATAATATCAAGATTGATAGGAAAAGTGAGTTGCCCAGGGATGTATACCTAGAAAATATTACAAGTGGCTTTCAAATTCAGTTCTCTTTGACATGGAGGCCAATCCTCTTTCTATGACAGCAGTATATATCAATGCTCTCCCCACTAAACACCTAAAGAGATATAATTTCCCAACTATAAGTATAATAGCTCATATTTCTACATTGTTTTGTACTATAATGAATTACTATGAACTTGAAAAAGACCAACAAACCATGGATTGTATTATGTACAGCTTGTTTTTTAAAGGAAATATTAAATTCAATTCAAAAGGACTCACACTTATTGGCTTCCCTTTCTGAACCTCCTTCTGTTTTCTTCTGCGTGTTTTTCAAATGTTTCATTGTCATTCTTTTCTTTTTCTTTTGGTATCACTATCATTTCCACCTCTTCCCATCCTTCTGTCCTTTCCTCCTTTCCCATGAAAGTTCTCTCTGCATATAAATACAATTAAGCAAACAAAGTCATAGTTTGGTTATGTCTGAAAGTGTAAGTCTCATTCTGTGGTTGTAGACATTATAAAATATTTGGGAATCTACCTGCCAAAACAAACCCAGGACCTATATGAACACAACTACAAAACACTTTTCACGCAAATAAAGTCAGATATAACTAATTAGAAAAACATCAATTGCTCATGGCTGGGTTGAGTTAATATAAAAAAATGACAATTTTACCTAAATTAAATTACATATTTAGTGCCATACCAATCAATTTACCAAAAAAATTACCTTATAGATCTAGAAAAATAGTAACAAAATTCATTTGGAAGAAGAAATTGTCCAGAATATCAAGGGAATTAATGAAAAGAAATGTTAGAGAAGGTGAACTAGCATTTTAATCTGTATTATAAAGCAGCAGTTGTCAAAACTATTTGGTACTGGCTGAGGAATAGAGTAGTGGATCAATGGAATAGATTGGGTACATGAGACTCAGCAGTCAATGACTATAGTAATCCATTTTTTAATAAACCCAAAGACCCCAGTGTTGGGGATAAGAACTCACTATTTGACAAAAACTTCTAGGAAAACTGGAATATAGTATGGCAGAAACTGGGTATAGGCCATTATCTAATACCATATACCAAAATCAAGTCTAAATGGGTGCATGATCTAGGTATAAAGGCTGATATTGTAAGCAGTCTGGGAAAACAAAGAATAGTTTACCTGTCAGATTTATGGAGAAAGAAGGCTTTATGGCCAAACAAGAATTAGAGAGCATTATAAAATGTAAAATGGATAACACTGATTACATTAAATTGAAAGGTTTCTGTATAAACAAGGCAATGTAACCAAGATTAAGAGGGAAGTGGAAAATTGGGGAAGAATTTTTACAACCAATGTCTCTGATAAAGGCTTCATTTCTAAAATATACAGAGAATCGAGTCAAATCTGTGAGAATACAAGTCATTCTCCAATTGATAAATGTCAAAGGATATGAACAGGCAGTTTTCAGAGGAAGAAATTAAAGATATCTATAAGCATATGAAAGGATGCTCTAAATGACTATTGATTAGAGAAAGGCAGATCAAAACAACTCTGAGGTACCACATCTTACCAGTCAGATTGGCTAAGATGACAAAACAGGAAAATGAGAAATGCTGGAGAGGATGTGGACAAATTGGAACACTAATGCATTGTTGGTGGCATTGTGAACTGATCCAACCGTTCTGGAGAGCAATCTGGAACTATGCCCAAAGGGCTATAAATAATTTCATGCCCTTTGACCCAGCAATACCCTTGTAGGGTTTTATCCCAAGGAGATCATAGAAATGGGAGGAAGACCCATGTGTACAAAAATATTTATAGCAGATCTTTTTGTGGTGTCAAAGAATTGGAAATTAAGGGGATGCCCATCAATTGGGAAATGGCTAAACAAGTTGTGGTATATGAATGTAAAGGAATACTATTGTGCTATAAGAAATGAGGAGCAGATGGACTTCATATTTACCTGGAGAGGCGTATACAAACTGATGCTGAGTGAGAAGAGCAGAACCAGGAGAAATTTGTACACAATTACAGACACAACATATATGTGATGACCAACTTTGATAGACTGGGCCCTTGCCAGCAATGCAGGTTTATAAGACAACCCCAAAAGACTCATGATGGAGAGAGATATCTACATTTAGAGAAAGAACTAGAAAGAATAGAATTTGAATGCAAATTGAAGCAAAATACCTGCTATTTCTTTTTCTTGTTTGGTTTTGTTTTTTCCTTCCCATTGTTCATTCTATCCATTACAATCCTTCTAATCCTGACTAAAGTCTAATGTGAAAGTATTTTCAGGTCCTATACTTAATTGTATGCCACCATGGGTGGTGGGGGGAGGGAGAAGGTAGGGGGGAGACAGTTTGAAATTCAAGCTATTATGTAACTGAATCTTGTAATCTAAAAGTAAACAAACAAATTAATAAAGACAAAAAAGAGAGAAAAATAAAAAAAGAAATTCCTAGATAATTCTGTACAATCTGCCATTAACAAGACTTAAATTTGATTTTTCAATAACTAGTTCCTGTGATGAAAATCAGAACCTTATTTTTCTGATCCTGTTATTCAGGATAAGAAGAACATCAAATAAAGAAACCATAATTCACCTGAAACTTCAGAGAATTTTATTTTTTACATACAACTTACTGTTTCTTTCTTTTCCTAAATGTTGCACCTAACATGAGATCTTAAAAAAAAATTCATTAGCATCTGACTTGTAAAAAGAGGACTTTTTTTTTTCAAATGCTTTATTAATTTCTGGTTTACATCATTCATTTCCACCAGATTTTGAGTTACAATTTTTCCCCCATTTTTCCCCTACCCACCACCCCCAAATAGAAGTCCCACAGGATATCCCTTCCTCCAATCTGCTCTCTCCCATATCTTCTCCCATATCCCTTTTGACTTTTCCAGTAGGGCATGGTAGATCTCTATGTCCCAATGCCTACATATCTTATTTCCCAATTACATGTAAAACAGTATTAATAATAGTATTTATATTTTTAAATATTTGATTTTAAAACTTTGAATTCCAGATTCATTCCTTTCCTCCATTGTCACCCACCCTTACTGGGAAGATAAGCAATTCAGTATAGGTTGTACAAGTGTAGCTATGCAAAACATTACCACAGTAGATATATTGTAAAAGACTGACTACATGTCCTTCCCTCCCATCCCACCTCCACCTCCCACTTATTCTGTTCTCTACATTGATCCTGTCCCTTTTCAAAAGTGGGTGCTTCCAACTTCCCTCCCCCCCCAGCCTATCCTCCCTTCCATCATCCCCCCTCTCATCCCCTTCCTCCCTACTCTCCTGGAGGGTGAGATACCCTATTTAGCGTGTATGTCATTCCCTCCCTGAGCCAAATTCAATGAGAATAAGGTTTTGCCTTTTTGCCTTCCTATTCTTCCCCTCCATTGTAACCATTTTCCCTTGCCTCTTCTATATGAGATAGTTTACCCCATTCTGTCTCTCCTCATATCCTCTCATTATATTCCTCTCTCACCTCTTAATTTCACCTTTTAAGTATCATCTCTTCCTATTAAATTGGTCCTGTGCGGGGCGGCCAGGTAGCACAGCAAGTAAGAGCACTGGCTCCTGTGTTGAGAAGACCTGGAGATCGAATCCCGGGCTTAGACACTTAGCACCCACCCAGAAACACCTGGCTGTGTAACCTTGAGCAAGTTACTTAACCCCAATTGCTTAGGGGTGGTCAGGTGGCTCAGTGAGTAAGAGCACCAGCTCCAGTGTCGCGATGACCTGGATCAAATCCGGGCTCAGATACTCAGCACCAAACCCAGAAATAACTGGCCATGTAACCTTGAGCAAGTTACTTAACCCCGATTGCTTTAAAAAAAAAATAAATTGGTCCCATGCCCTCTGTCTATGTATGCTTGTAAACATATATACATACATTCACATGTGTATTCATATGCCCATATAACCTCCTTCAACTATTTTAATACTGACAAAAGTTTCATCAGTTACAATTATTTTTTTTTTCCATGTAGGAATGTTAATAGCTCAACTTTGATAAGTTCCTTATGATTTCTTTTCTCTGTTTACCTTCTCATCCTTCTCTTGCTTCTTGCATCTGAATGTCAAATTTTCTGTTCAACTCTGTTTTTTTCAGCAAGAATGCTTGAAAGTCCTCTATTCCACTGAATGACCATATTTCCCCCTGAAACATGATACTCAGTTTTGCTGGGTAGGTGATTCTTGATTTTAATCCCAGCTCCTTTGACCTCCAGAATATCATATTCCAAGCCCTTTGAACCCTCGGTGTAGAAGCTGACAGATCCTATGTTATCCTGTTTGTGTTTCCACAATATTCAAATTGTTTCTTCCTGGCTGCTTGTAATATTCTCTCCTTAATCTGGGAATTTCTGAACCTGGCTATAATATTCCTAGGAGTTTTCTTTTTGGGATATTTTTCAGGAGGTGATCGGTAGATTCTTTCAACCTCTATTTTGCCCTCTGGTTCTAAAATATCAAGGCAGTTTTCCTTGAGAACTTCTTGGGGGATAATTTCTAGGTTCTTTCTTTGATTATGGCTTTCAGGTAATCCAATAATTTTTAAATTCTCTCTCCTGGATCTATTTTTCAGGTCAGTGGTTTTTCCAATGAGATATTTCACATTGCCTTCTATTCTTTCATTTGTTTGGATCTGTTTAACAGCATCTTGATTTCTCATAAAGTCACTAGCTTCCATTTGCTCCAGTCTAATTCTGAAGTAATGATTCTCCTCATTGAGCTTTTGATATTCTTTTTCCATCTGGCAAATTTGGCTTTTTAAGGCATTCTTCTCCTCATTGCCTCTTTTGAGTGTCTTTTGCCATTTCAGTTTATTTTTTTAAGGTATTATTTTTCTCAGTCAGGCTATTGACTCTCATTTCATAATTTTTTTGCATTGTTCTCATTTCTCTTTCCAGTTTTTCCTCCACTTCTCTTATCTGCTTCTTAAGGTCCTCTATGGCCTGTAACCAGCTCGTATTTTTCTTTTAAGCTTTTGGTTCAGGAGTTCTGACTTCACTATCTTCCTCCTGTTCCATGCTTCGATCCTTTTTGTAACTAAAATAGGAATGTAAAGTTGGGGTACCCTGTTTATTTTGCTTCCTTTGCCTGCTCATGTCATCACTCAGTTACTTGACCCCTGGGCTTTTTGCCACAGTAGGACTCTGCCACCAGATAGGGGAGCTTCGTCCCAAACACTGGGGTTTTCTCAGCTGCCAAAGTTATTAGTTGGGTGCCCTCTCTGAAGCCTCCACACATTCTGGCAAGCTGGTCACACACCCCAGGACTTCCACCCTAGACTGCAATCCAGATCCAAGCAGATTAAAGCAAGAGCAATTACCCCTCAGACTGGTCGCTTGGTCCCCCTACACTCTGCAGGCCAGGAGCTGAAGCTGCCACATGGTGGGGATGCGCTGCAGCTCCTCAGCGGCTTCTTGCCCTTGGGGAAGAGGCTGATGCTCTCCCAACTACTGGATCCCAAAGTCCATACTGCACTGACCTCTCACTGAGTAATTAGCATCTATGTGCTGATAATTCTGGCAACTGCTACAGCTGCTGGTGATCTGAAGTCCCTCCAGCGAGTGGTTGGTCAGGCCTGTCCTGGGGCTAAAACCTCTGGCAGTAGAGTGGGGCTGGGGTTGGCTCCGAGACGCTGTGCCTGCCAATTCCTGCCAGCTTGCCATGCTGTCCTCAGCAGGAGGTTACCTTCTCTGTGTCATTTTGTGGGTTCTGTAGCTCCAAAGTTTGTTCAGAGTCCCCTTTTACATGAATTGGAGGTGGTGGGAGGCGTAGCCGCCTGCAGGTTCTGTTTCTACCAAAAGAGGACTTCTGTCTTTCAAAATTCTCATTCAGATACTTTAAAATGGGAAAATAATTTCACTTTATTCACATTTATTACTGCAATTTTACATGTAAAATTCTTTTTTTGCTTTAAAAATTTTTTTCTTCATTATTATGAGCTTAATAAAAAACCAGAAACATGTCAATATAAAAAGAACAAGAAAGAGGACCATATAAGAAATAATGAACTCTCACATACTGTCAGTTTTTTTTAATATCTGCCTATCAGTATGTTAAGTTCTTAATCCAGTTTTGAGGACTTGTTACTAAAATATATTCAAAGTCTGAATTTCCATTAGAAACTTTTGGAAGTCAATTATATACATATGTATGTATTCTTATTATTAGGATAATCCTTCTGCTTTCTAAAAATTCACTATTCCATTTAATTAGAAAACTTTTATATTACATCTTTGTCTTATTATTTTATCTAATTCTAATTATCAGCTTAGAAGGATATTATCCCTATATTATATGAACTCAAATATTTCAGCATTAATCTATTAAATTAGACAGTATTTTAGCAACAAAACTTTTCTAGTTCATAGATGTTTATCAAAATTTGTTATGAAAGGAAAAACAAGGAACATAGTTAAAACATTGACCTGACTGTTTCCTCAAGGCACAGACTGATCTGTACTGGTATTGAAATTTAACAAAAAGGGGAGGAGCCAAGATGTCGGAGTAGAAGCAGGACCTCCCCGCTGCTCCTGCTTCCACCTTCCCCAATCCGTAAAAAGGGGACTCTAAACAAATTTTGGAGCTGCAGAACCCACAAAATGACACAGAGAAGCTAACCTCCCACTGAGGATAGCCCGTCAGGCCAGCAGGAATCCAGCCCAGCCCCACATAGAGGCTTTAGCCCCAGGGCGGGCCTGACCAACTGCCTGCCAGAGGGACCCCAGATCAGCAGCAGCTGTGGCCATTTCCAGAATTATCAACACATAGATGCAAAGGACAAAGTGAGAGGTCAGTGTAGTCTGGACTTTGGGACCAGTAAGTGGGAGTGCATGGCTTTTGAAGCCGCTGAGACTCTGGCACAGCAAGCCAGTGCCACGTGGCAGCTTCAGCTCCTGGCCTGCAGAGTGTAGGGGTATCAAGCACCAGTCTGAGGGGTAATCGCTCTTGCTTTAACCTTCTTGGATTTGGATTACAGTCTAGGGTGGAGGTCTTGGGGTGTGTGTCCAGCTTGGCAGAGAGTGTGGAGGCCTCAGAGAGGGCACTCACCTAATACCTCTGGCAACTGAGAAAACCACAGCATTTGGGATGAAAGCTTCCCTGTCTGGTGGAAGAGTCCTACTGTGGCAAAAAGCCCAGGGGTCAAGTAACTGAGTGACGACATGAGCAGGCAAGGGAAACAAAGCAGACAGAAGATTCCAACATTAGACTCCTATTTGGGGACAAAAAGGAGCGAAGCATGGAACAGGAGGAAGATAGTGAAGTCAGAACTCCTGCACCAAAAGCTTCAAAGGAAAATACAAGCTGGTTACAGGCCATAGAGGACCTTAAGAAGCAGATAAGAAAAGTGGAGGAAAAATTGGGAAGAGAAATGAGAACAATGCAAGAAAATTATGAAATGAGATTCAACAGCCTGACTGAGAAAAATAGCACTTTAAAAAAAACAGACTAACTCAAATGGCAAAAGAGGCTCAAAAAGGCAATGAGGAAAAGAATGCCTTAAAAAGCCGAATTTGCCAGACGGAAAAAGAATCTCAGAAGCTCAGTGAGGAGAATCATTCCTTCAGAATTAGACTGGAGCAAATGGAAGCTAATCACTTTATGAGAAATCAAGATGCTGTTAAACAGATCCAAACAAATGAAAGAATAGAAGGCAATGTGAAATATCTCATGGGAAAACCACTGTCCTGGAAAATAGATCCAGGAGAGATAATTTAAAAATTATTGGACTACCTGAAAGCCATGATCAAAGTAAGAACCTAGAAATCATCCTCCAGGAAGATCTCAAAGAAAACTACCCTAATGTTTTAGAACCAGAGGGCAAAATAGAGGTTTAAAGAATCCACCAATAACCTGCTGAAAAAGATCCCAAAAAAGAAAACTCCTAGGAATATTATAGCCAGGTTTCGGAATTCCCAGATGTATCAGCAATGCAATATTCACAATGCCTACGGAAATTACAGATATGCTGATGTAGTTATCAGTCACAATATATCAGGCTTGCTATATGGGGGATGAAGAGAGAACATTTATTAAAATACCAAAAGACCGAGTCTCAAAACCAGGAAGTCAAAGCCATCAGAGTAGTTATGAAATTGGCAAAGGTAGATAAAGTAGAAAGCACCCACATTCTCAAGCCTTTAAAACAGAACAGGCTACCTCAGGCAAAGGTCCTCCTCTCCCCACTCACAGCAACCATCCAGTGTCCAGGAAGCGTGTTCCCAGCAGCTCCAGCCCCTGGCAGTCCTCAGCAGGAGTCCTTAGCAAAAATTCTGGCTGACTCAAAATGGGGTTCGCGCTTCCGCTGCTGCTGCCTCTGCTGCTGCTGCCGCCATCACTGCCACTGCTAGCCACTGCAGAAACTCTCACTTGGCTTCCGTTTCCTCTTGCTCCACCCCTTCCTGCTACGTCAGCAAGTCCAATGGGGCATGGAAGATCTTTAAATCGCATAACCCTCCAAGCTGCCCTCTTTTCTATCAGCCCCCTCTTATCCTCTTCCTCCCTGGTTTGGTGTAGGGTAAGATACCCTCTTGAATGTGTATGTTATTCCCCCTCCCCCCCAATGTCAAATTCAGTGAGTGTAAGGTTAACCCATTCCCTTTCAACTTTCTGCTCTTCCCCTCCATTGTAACAGTGTTCTCTTGCCTCTTTTATATGAGATAATTTACCCTAACCTATCTCTTCTTTTCTCCTTCTCCCAATATATTCCTCTCTCACCTCTTAATTTTATTTTTAAGATATCATCCCTTCATATTCAAACCACCCTGTGCACTTTGTCTATGTATACATATACATACATGTGCAGTCACACATATATTTATATACACATTCTCCCTCCTATACATACATATATAATGTATTTAGACTTATATACATATGTATTACCTTAAACTATTCTCTTACTGAGAAAAGTCTCATGAGTTACAATTATTGTTTTTCCATGTAGAATTTCATTTTCCTGTTTACCTTCTCATGCTTCTCTTGCTTCTTATCATTGACAGTCAAAATTTCTGTTCTGCTCTGTTTTTTTCCTCAAGGATGCCTGAAAGTCCTCTATATCATTGAATTACCATATTTTCCCCTGAAGCATTATACTCAGTTTTGCTGGGTAAGTGATTCTTTGTGTTAATCCTAGCTCCTTTGACCTCTGGAACATTTTATTCCAAGCCCTTTGATTCCTTAATGTAGAAGCTTCTAGATCTTGTGTTATCCTGATTGTGTTTCCACAATAGTAAAATTGTTTCTTTTTTTAATCATCAGATTAGTTAATTTATACCCACATTCTCTATCTTTGTATAACGCTTTTAAAGGTCATGATAATCATATAAATGTTGATATTGACAGTTATCAGCTTCTCATATAGGGATATAAGCATTTTGCTCTTATTGCTTCCCAAGTTATGTGCACGTGTGCATGAGTGTTCGTGTTTCCATGTGTGTATGTGTGAGTGTGCATTTTCCTGGTTTTCCTTTTTATGTCTTTCTTGAGTCTGTAATTGGAGTCAAAATTTTCCATTGAGCTCTGGTTTTTTCATAAGAAAAGTCTGGAAGTCCCTTATTTCATTAAATGACCATCTCCTTGCCTGAAAGATTATGCTCAGTTTTGCTGGGTAATTAATCCTTGGTTGGAGTCCTAGCTCCTTTGCCCTACAAAGAACTTATAATCAAAAAGAATAAAATGAATAAAAATAAATCATTTCTTCCTCACTGCTTGTAATATTTTCTCTTTTACCTGGGAACACTGGGATTTAGCTATTATATTACTAGGAGTTTCCTTTTTGGAATCATTTTCAAGAGGTGATCAGAGAATTCTTTCAATTTCTATTTTGCCCTCTGGTTCTAAAATATCAGGGCAATTTTTCTGGAGAATTTCTTGAAGGACGATTTCCAGGTTCCTTTTTTGATCATGGCTTTCAGGCAGTCCAATAATTTTTCAATAGTCTCTGCTGGATTGATTTTCCAGGTCAGTGGTTTTTCCAATGAGATATTTCACATTGCCTTCTATTTTTTCATTTGTTTGGATCTGGTTTTTATTATCTTGCTTTCTCATAAAGTCATTAGCTTCCACTTGCTGTAATCTACTTTTGAAGAAATTATTCTCTTCAGTGAGTGGAAATTCCTTTTCCATCTTGCAAATTTTGCTTTTTAAGGCATTCTTCTCCACATTGCCTTTTTGGACCTCTTTTGCCATTTTAGTTGGTCTACTTTTTAAGCTGTTATTTTCTTCAGACTTTTTTTGGTTCTCCTTTAACAGGCTGTCGACTTGCTTTTTGTAATTTTCTTGCATCATTCTCATTTCTCTTCCCAGTTTTTCCTCCACTTCTCTTACTTGATTTTCAAAATCCTTCTTGAGCTCCTCCATGGCCTGTGACCAATTCATACTTTTCTTGGAAGCTTTTGATGCAGGTGTTCTGACTTCATTGTCCTCCTCCAGTTCCATGCTTTGATCCTTTTTGTTCCCCACACAGGATTGTTTGGTCTGATTGTGCTTCCTCATCTTGCCAATTTCTTGACTTTTGAGCTCTTTGCCACGGTAGAAACTCTGCTTACAAAATGGACAGAACTTTGTCCCAAATTGCTGGAGTTTTTGCAGCTGCCAGAACTATTACTTGGGTGCCCCCTGTACAGCCCCCACAAGCTCTGGCTCACTGGCCACACACCCTAGGACCATCACCCGAGACCACAATGCTTATCAAGCCAGGTGAAAGCAAGAGCAATTACCCTCGGAATGGTTGCTTGGTCTCTCTACAATCTGTAGGTCAGGAGCTCTGAAAGCAGCCACACGGCACTGCCATGCCTCCCTCCATTTCTCACCCCAGGGCACAGGCTGTCCTTCATCCTAAAAACAGAGTTCTCCACTTAACGATTATTTCCTCTTTGGCATTTATGGGTTGAGGAGTCTGGAAGTCACCACAGTTTCTGGTGATTCACTCTCCTGAAGTCTGCTCTGGCGGGTCTGGGAACTGGCCTCAGCTGCCCTTGGAAGGGAACTGTGGCTCACTGGGGACTACACTTGTGTTGCAGAGCACTGTGATTGACCTTTCCTGTCAGCCTGCCAGGCTGCCTTCAGTGAGAAATTTGTTTCTCTCTCTCTTTATGGGTTCTGCTTCTTTAAAATTTGTTTAGAGCTGTTTTTTTTTTTTACAGGTATTGGAGATGGTTGAAGCTGGAGCCCAGGCCAAGCTTATGCTTTTAATTTATCATCTTGGCTCCACCTCCCTGTTCATCTTTTCTTTTTTTTTTGGAAGGTGATTAGGGTGAAGCAACTTGCCCAAGGTCACATTGCTAGTTTTTGTGTTAAGTGTCTGAGGCTAGATTTGAACTCAGGTCCTCCCGACTCCAGGGTCAATGCTCTATTCACTGAACCACCTACCTGTGCCTTGTTCATCATTTCTTATACCACAGTAGTCATACAATATAATCACATGATGCATCTTGTTTAGTCATTCCCCAATTGATGAGAAATTAACACTCATTAAAATTTTTATGGGTTTTGAATTCCCTCCCTACCTCCTGTTCCTTCAGTAACCATTAAGAAGGGAAGAAATGTGATTTAAAATTTACATGACAAATCATAGAAATATATTACCATAATAGCCATGATGTAAAATAAAGAAAGAAAAATAAAGCAAAAAAAAATGCTTCAATCTACACTCAGAGTTTATCAGTTTTTTCTCTGGAGGTGGATAACATTTTTCAGTATAAAACCTTTGGAATTATCCTGCATCATTGTATTGTGCAGAATAGCTAAAATCATAATAGTTAAACTATAAAATTAAAAGACTCAAAGAATTCTCCCTCCAAACTTTCCTTTAATGTTTTTTTCCCCTTTTTTAGAATAGAAGACTATCCCAGGTATTTGCCTTACCTCTTTACCCTCCAAATGAATTTGTCCCACTTACAAGACTTTTGTGCCTTAGACCTGGCTTAAAAATTGTGGCATAGAATAGAGTATTATTGTCCTTTAAGAAATGATGAATAGGGGGCAACTAGGTGGCATAGGAACAGAGTACTGGCCCTGGAGTCAGAAGGAGCTGATTTCAAATTCGGCCTTAGACATTTAACACTTACTAGCTATGTGACCCTGGGCAAGTCACTTAACCACCATTGCCCTGCCTTCCCCCATACAACATATAATTAAATTTAAGAAAAAAAATGATAAATTTTGATTTTAAAAGAATTATTCATTTTATTTTCTACCTCTCTAATTTGGTTTTCAAAGTTCTTTTTGAGCTCATGTAAGAATGCTTTCTGTCCATGACACCAGTTACCTGTTGAGGCTTCAGCTGTGGGTGTGGAGTCAACACTGTCTCCCTCTGAATTTGGTTCCTCCCTCTCACAGTAGTGGGACTCCAGAGTCTTTGCCTTTGCAGTCTGCTTTTTACCCATTTTGAGGCTGGGCCCTAGCCAAATCCTTCCTCTAATGTTCCCAAGCCTTTACTGTTTAAAGTTTTGCTCTGGGGCAATAATTACTGGGTTTTCAGGATTGGGGGGGGGGAGATTGGAGCAGCCAGGGTTCACTCTGCCATCCTGGTCCCTGGAAGTTCAGATAGGGGCTTTTTAAAATTTACAGGCTGTGGGATGGTAGTACCAGGAGTAGCTGCTGCCACTGCCAGGGGCCCTGTATTTGACTCTTACCCAGCTCCATCCTGTCCCAGCCCTGCAGTGATAGGTCTGGCAATGGCCCTTGGGGTTGGTGAAGCAACTTGCCGCCATGTTGATCAAGCCTAGTCAGGGCCTCTATGTGCCCTGGAGTCCAGGCCTCTGTGGAGACCCGAGTTGTATTCTGGGCCTCTCCCAGATTTATCTAGGTCTGAGGGAGGAAAGTTTAGGTGTCTCCCAGAAGTACAGTTTCATTGTTTATTTCCTGCTTTAACTTCTTCAACTTTTCCTTCAAAAATTTAGATGCTATACCATTTGGTTCATAATTTTTAATATTGATATTACTTCATTGCCTATGGTATGTTTCAGCAATATAGTTTCCATTGTTACATTTTAAAATTACATCTATTGGGGCTTCCAAGTCCTTTGATCCCTTAAGGTAGAAGCTGCTAGATATTGTGTTATCCTGATTGTGTTTCCACAATATTCAAATTGGTTCTTCTTGGCTGCTTGTAATATTTTCTCCTTGAGCTGGGAACTCTGGAACTGGCTATAATATTCTTAGGAATTTCCTTTTTGGGATCTTTTTCAAGAGATGATCTGAATTTTTCAATTTCCATTTTTCCCTCTGGTTCTAATATATCAGAGAAATTTTCCTTGAGGATTTGTTGAAGGATGATTTCTAGGGGTTTTTTTTTATCATGGCTTTAAAGTAGTCCAATAATTTTTAGATTAACTCTGCTGGACCTATTTTCCAGGTCATCGGTTTTTTTCCAAAGAGATATTTCACATTGCCTTCTATTTTTTCATTGTTTTGAATCTGTTTCATACTATATTGATTTCTCATAAAGTCATTAACTTCCATTTGCTTCAATTTATTTCTGAATGAATAATTCTCTTCAGTGAGCTTTTGAAATTCCTTTTCCATTGGCAAATTTGACTTTTTAGGTCAATTTTTCCTCATTGGCTTTTGGGGCCTCTTTTGCCATTTGAGTTAGTCTATTTTTAAGGTGTTATTTTCTTCAGTCAGGTTATTGACTTGCTTTTCAATTTTTCCTCCACTTCTCTCACTTGATTTTCAAAATCATTCATGAGCTCCTCTATAGCCTGTAAACAATTCATATTTTTCTGGGAAGCTTTTGATGCAGGACTTCTGACTTTGTTGTCTTCCTCCTGTTCCATGTTTTGATCCTTGTTGTCTCTAAAAAAGGATCTATGGTTTGATTGCTGTGCTTGCTTTGCTTCCTCAGCTTGCTCATGTTGCTAGTCAATCACTCTACTTTTGAGCTCTTTGCCATAGTAGAACTCTACTTCCAGAGAGGAGAGCTTTTTCCCAAATTTTTTTCACATCTGCTAGAGCTATTCATTGGGTGCCCTCTCTGCAGCCCCCACCAGCTCTGTCCAACTGGTCACACACCACAGGGCTTCCACCCAAGAGAGTGATCCTGATCCAAGTAGGTAAAGCAGGAGTGATTACACTCTGAATGGTGTCTTGGTCACCCTACTATCTACAACCCAGGGGCTCTACAAACAGCCATGTGCCAGCAGCTGAAGTGGCTGTACCTCTGACACTTGGCATCCCAGACATCCCAGTTCCAACAATTTTCCACACTGACCTTTTACTTGCTCTTTGGTGTTTATGGGTTGATAGGCCTGAAAACTGCCACAGCTGCTGGTGATTCACTCTCTTGAAGTCTTCTCTGGCTGGTCTGGGCTGCCCTGAGGCTAAAACCTCACAGCTCACAGGTCTGTGCTCTGCTCCTAGTACACTGTGATGGACCCTACCTGTCAGCCTGCCTGGCTGCCTTCCTCAGTAGATGTGTTTCTCTCCATCACTTTCTGTGATCTGTAGCTCTAAAATTTGTTTAGAGTTATATTTTATAGGTATTTGAGGTGATTGTGGGGGAGCTCAAGGAATTTTCCTGCTTTTGCACTGCCATCTTGGCTGTGCCCTAGGATTCTGTTTTTTAATCCATTCTGCTATCTGCTTCCATTTTATAGGTAAGTTCATCCCATTCTAATTTATAGGTATGATAACTAACTGTGTTATCATATAAGCATGTCCCTCCATGCTATTTTCCCTCTCCCTCTCTTCCTCTACCCTTTACTTCAGAACCTCTGCAACAGCACTGTCCTTCACCACCAGATGAATCTGGAAGAACATCATTAATTCACTCTCTGTCTGCAGAACAGTCTCAGGACCCCTGAACCAACAATGTTCCAGGACCTCTGCAACAATAGCACTGTTCTTCACCAAGGGACAAATCTGGCAAAACAACATCAAACATACAGACAAAATGCCAGCATCACAGCCATGTCTCCTCAGTCCTTGGCAGCTCCAGGTGGCAGCTCTCAAAAGTTCTGGGCAGTCCCTACTGGCTCTCAGCAATCCTCCACAATGCTGCTCCCAAAAGTTCTTCTGCCTCTCCCTATGCTTCTGCTTCTCTAAATCCAGGGCACCAGCTCCTCTCAGTTTAGCCCTCTTTTTTCATGTCAACAAGTCCACCCCACAAGTGGGATTCACAAGCTCTGGGTTTCAATACTCAACACAAAAACCCAGACAATAATCTTTAAATTCCATTACTATTACAACCACCCAGATCAAGGATAAAATACTGTAAGCATTCAAAAATAAATGATTCAAATATCATGTAGCAACAATCAGGATAATAGAAGATTTAGCAGCTTCTATATTAAATGATCAAGGGCTTAGAATATGATATTCTGGAGACCAAAAGATCTAAGATTAGAACCATGAATCATCTACCCAGAAAAACAGAGTATAAAACTTCAGAGAAAGAGATGGACATATAATAAAGTTTCAAGCACTCCTGATGAAAAGACAAGAACTGAATAGAAAATTTGACTTTCAAATACAAGATGTAAAAGGAGTATAAAATGATAACCAGGAAATTGAAATTATAAGGGAGTGTATAAAAGAAAACTGTTTATATCCCTACATAGGGGAGTGATATTTATAACTCTAAAAACTTTTCTCATTATGAATCCATTTAGAAAGAGAATATGTACATAGGAAGCAGAGGTGTCAGTAGAATGTAATGATATGATGATCTAAAAAAAACCCTCCAGCTCCTCATTCTCCTGCTCCTCCTCCTTCTCATTCTTCCCCTTCTCCTCTTCCTCCCACCCCTGCCCCCTTCCCTTGGAATATCCATCCTGGTGCCGCTTTTGTGAAGCAGCAGCTGAGGAGACCCCAGACTCACCACCTATACTAATTCACTTAGTGATCTCATCAGAGAATCAGAGGGTAATGTAGAAGAGAAGGCACCTGTTCTAGAGCATGGTGGAGTCTAAAGTCCAGAGAGGCAGGAGGGATGCTCAGAAAGGAATGAAAGAAGGAACATGACTAGTCAGGACATTTTCATTAAAATGAAGGCTAGAGGAAAGAGACACAGGAAAAGGGTATCTTCCAGAATGCCAAGGCTGCTGGGCTGGAGTAAACTCCAGGGAGAGAAGACTACAGGTTATGATGAAGAAAGAATCCTGGAGAGCCAGGAGCATAGGGGTAAAGAAGTGAATAGACAAAAAGCCTAATATTGTCTCTACCTCCTTTCATTTTACAAATAAGGAAACTGAAGTTCAGTGAAGTTAAATGGCTTGCTTAGAGTGACACCATTAAATATTTTAGAGTAATGAGTGATGGAGGCAAGATTGGAAATCAGATCTTCCTGACTCCATCTCCATCACTCTAAATACCTAAACTTTCTTCCTCCCTCCCTCCCTTCCTTCCTTCCTCCCTCCCTTCCTTCCTCCCTCCCTCCCTTCCTTCCTTCCTCCCTCCCTTCTTTCCTTCCTTCCTTCCTTCCTTCCTTCCTTCCTTCCTTCCTTCCTTCCTCCCGAAACATGTTTTACATGACTGCACATTTATAACTAATATCCAATTAATTACCATCTCAGGTATGGGAGGGATGGAAAGGATATAACTGGAAACTTAAAATTTTAAATATTAAGGTTAAAATTGTTTCAAATGTATTAGGGTGAAGATAAAATATTAAAGAAAAAATTGTCTTGGATCTATGTATTGCTGGGAACAGCAAAGTCATTCACAGGGGATCATGACACAATTTTGCCATTACTGTATACAATATTCTCCTGGTTCACCTTACTTCACTTTGCATGAGTTCATGTAAGTCTTTCCAGGTTTTTCTGAAAGCGCCTGCTCACAATTTCTTATAGCACAATGCTCTTCCATTACAATCATATACCACAACTTTTTTCACCCTTCCCCAATTGAGGTGTATACTGTCAATTCCCAAATCTTTGCCACCACAAAAAGGCTGCTATAAATATTTTTGTGCATATAAGCCTTTTTCCTTACCTTTTTAAAAATCTATTTGGGATAAAGACCTAGTATTGTTGGATCAAAGGCTATGCACAGTTTTTATCTCTTTGGGCATAATTCCCAGTTGCTGTCCAGAATGTTTAGATTAGTTCAGAAATTGACCAATAGTGTCTGAGTTTCCCAATTTTCCTACATTCCCAGAAACATTTGAAATTTTCCTTTTCTGTTATATTAGTTAAATTGATAGTAATGAGGTGGTACCTCAGAGTTTCTTGAATGTGCATTTCTCTAATCAATAATGCTTTAGAGTATTTTTTTCATAATACTACAGATAATTTTGATTTCTTCATCTGAAAACTGCCTGTTCATGTGTTTTGACTATTTATCAATTGGGGAATGATTAATATTAATGAAATTTTGACTCAGTTCTCTATATTTGAGAGATGAAGCCTTTATCAGAGACACTATAAAAATTTTCTCCCTGTTTTCTGTTTCCTTCTAATATTGGTTGCATTGAATTTATTTCAGCAAACCCTCTTTCATTTAATATAATAAAAAAATCCATTTTGTATTCTCTAAAGTACTCTATTTCTTGTGTGGAAATAAATTCTTCTTTTTTCCATAGATCTAACAGATAAACTATTCCAGATTCCCCCAGTTTGCCCATGATATCACCTTTTATGTCCAAACCCATTTTTGTCCTTAACTTAATAAACAGTATGAGGTATTGTTGTATACATAGTTTCTGTCAAACTGATTTCCAGTTTTCCCATCAGTTCTTGTCAAATAGTGAGTCCTTGTCCCAAAAGTCGGGATCTTTGCATGTGTGAAACACAATATTATTATGGTTGTTTCTGACTGTGTATTGTGCACTCAATCTATTCCACTGCTCCACCACTCTGTTTCTTAACCAGCACCAGATTTTTGTGATGATTGCTGCCTTGTTATACAGGTTGAGATCTGGTACAGCTAGGCCATTTTCCTTCTCATTCTTTTCATTAATTCCCTTGATGTTCTTGAATTTTTGTTCTTCCAGTTGAATTTTGTGACTCCTTTTTCTGGCCCTATACAATATTTCGGGTAGTTTTATTGGTAAAGCACTGAAAAAGTATATTAATTAGGCTCGAATTGTTATTTTCATCATATCAGCTTTACCTACTCAAGAACAATTGGTATTTTTGCAGTTGTTTGGATCTGACTATATTTGTGTGAAAAGGGTTGGGTAATTGTGTTCATATAGTTTCTGGGTTTGTCTTGGCAGGAAGTCTCCCAAGTATTTGATGGTGCGCATAATTATTTTAAATGAAATTTTTCTTTCTATTCCTTACTGCTGGATTTTGCTGGTCATATGTATATATAAATGCTAATGACTTACGTGGGTTTATTTTTTATCCTGCACTTTTGCTTAAGTTGTTCATTATTTCAACTAGTTTTTTAGTTGATTCTTTGGCATATTCCAAGTATACAACCCTATCATCTACAAAGAGGGATGGTTTTGTGTTATCACCTATTCTCATTTCTTATTCTTGTCTTATTGCTATAGCTAGCATTTCTAGCCCAATACTGAATAATAGTTGTGATAGTGGGCATCCTTGCTTCACCCCTGATATTACTGGGAGGGCTTATAGGTTATGCCCATCCCCAATCAAATTGCTGTTGGTTTTAGAGAAATACGACTCATTGGTAGAATGGTTTAACTATTGTTGTCACTATGGATTCTCAATAAATGCCCTTTCTATAAGCTGACAGTGCTACTAGTTGATATGAGATGATACCCTAAATATGGACTCTGGAATAAAAATATAAACTACAGTCTTTTAGACAACTCTAGAAACCCAAGGCAAGAAGTAATGTTCTTTCCTCTGGGAAGCAAAGTTGTTAGTACCAAGTAAGTTTGAAGAGTGAGCTCCAGAGGGAATGCTACAGATATTTTTGCCTTTCTGTCCCTAGATCTTTGTACAGTACCTGGGCCTTAGCAAGATTATGACACCTGCTAGTTAATTGGTTGATATTAAGTGCATAAGAAATGATTTTGATTGATTACTGAAAGATTTGAAGTTCTCTGAATCTAAATACATTACTTTTTATATTATATCAGACTATCTTGGTGGGAGTCTTATGTGAACTTTCCCAGCTTCAGGCCTGCCGTAGGCTTAGAGTGTGAGGGTCAATACACCCTCATTCAGTTATGATGTCAAAGATAACAATGAAGTACTGAGGCTACCCATCTGTGGTCTCTCATTCTCACTACAGACTGAACAACCTCCCTTTTCTCTCCAAAATAAATTTGTGTGTATGTATACATATATATGTTTGAGGTATTTATGTGTGTGTACATATAGATGATTGATGTATTTACGTGTGTGTGTATATATGTATGAATACATGCTGGATGCATTTTATGATACAGCTCAACTGAAAGTCATCACCATTGGTAAATATGCAACTTGTACTTTTCAGTATCTTTGTATTATATGTTGGGTTATTTGAAATCTTGGTTCTTCTAGGATGAGGTTCCAGAAATATCAAACATAGATTTGGGAGGTGAATAGATACAAAAATACAGTGTTTGGGGGTGGCTAGGTGGCATAGAGAGTAAAGCACTGGCCCCAGAGTCAGGAGCACCAGAGTTCGGTTCCGGCCTCAGACACTGAACACCCACACCCACACACACACAATAACCTATCCGTGTAACCTTGGGCAAGTTACTTAAACCCAATTGCCCTGCAAAAAGCAAATATATATATATATATATATATATATATATATATATATATGAGTGTGTGTGTGTATACATATACATACATACATATGTGTATATAGTGTTTGAGCCCCAAAATGTATTCCTAGAAAGTGCCTCAGAGAACAGTCAGAGAGAAAGACTCTACTTCTTTACTGAATTTGGCCATTGTTTCTTTTTTTTGGGGGGGGGGGGAAGGCAAGGTAATTGGGGTTAAGTGATTTGCCTAAGGAAACACTGCAAGTAAGTGTGCCAAGTATCTGAGACTGGATTTGAACTCAGGTGTTCCTTACTTCAGGGCCAGTGTCTATTCATGGAGCCACCTAGCTGCCCCTATTGTTTCTTTAAAAGAAAAAGAACAGATCCATTTCATGCTATAAGACAATACGTTTTCTTTGGGCATTCATCAGTCAGCAGGTTACAGGAGGTATGAACATTGTGCTGGAGGATCTCAGAGGCCACAGAGGTCTCACTGTGTGGTTTGAATCAGTATGCCTAAGACTTGACAATGCTTTCAATAGAATGAAGATCCAAGATCATGCCCACAATTTTCCTGTCCCTTGACTCTCTGAATTCCAAGGAAAAGGCCAATGCTTCAAGTTGATAAGTACATTCAGATGTAATGACTTTGACAGCAACATCAGGTGAAGAAGCTGCAGGTGTTAACCTATATACGCTGTGATTTCACACTTCTTAGAAGGATTAGCTTTATTTACAGGAACGTACATACAGTTGTCTTTGATGAAAATTATCTTGCAATTTTTTCTGTCATATACTTTAGGCCTCATCACGCTGTAGGAGAAACGAAAGTGGGCAAAGGTTAAGGTGGTCCTTAGGAACTGATGAGCAATTTATTAAAATTCTTACCATTATTACAACCTCTTATCATAAACCACCTGCTCTCCACAACCACCTAATGAGCCATTTCAATCTATGTACAAGGATATATGGAAAATACATTAAGTCCTAGGTGCTTATTAGCTTTCACTAAGCCCAGGATCACACAGCTAATATGCTTTTGATTTTTAATCTAAATAGAAAAGAATAACACATCCTAGATTTCAAACAGGAAGTGAAATTAGACGTCAACAAGTCCAAATCCCACTTCTTTAAAAAGATGAGGAAAATGAGGCTGAGACTGGTCAAGTGACTTGCCCAAGATCACTTAGTCAGGTTATGAGCTGACATTTAAATAGAAAACTGTCATACACCTGAGATTTCAAACTGGAAGGGACCTTAGAAGTCATCAAGGTCAAAACCTCCTTTTTTTTTAATGGATGAAGAAACAGGCTCACAAAAGACTAATGACTCTCCCAGGGTCACACAGATAAATGTATGTGTCTGAGGAAGGATTTCCCAGGACCAAGGAAAATGCTTGATACAATTTCTACTAAAGAGGTTAAAGTCTTGCTCTACTCTTTCATGTTTGGTCACATACAGAATATGATTTCCAGTTCAGGGAGTAACCTTCTAGGAAGAAAACTCATCATCTGGGGCACATTCACAGAATAACAAAACAGGAGAGAATGAAAAACAGTGTCAGAAAAGGATCAGCATAGGAATCATATCCTGAAGAAGGGAGCCTTCTGTCACAGGGAAGAGAAAGAGACTTGCTCAGTTGACTTGGCCTCAAGGGGCAGAGTTGTGAGCTGGGGATGGAGGCTGAGAAGAGTGTGCTTTTAATGAAAAGCAATAGGAGGAAAGCTTCCTGAGCAAGAGAACTCTCCAGAAGGAGAAGGAGCTGCCCTCCCAGAAGGTTTGCAAATGATGTCCCAAGAGCCACTTGTTGAGCGGCACTTTCTGGTTCTACTTCATAGCCCCTGTGATCCCTTCCAAAAAGGAGATCCTGTCTTTGTATGCTGTCTCTTTAGGGACAGCCTTGAACTCACTTTAGGCAGCAGATTAGTCCAATTCTTGGGTCACATACACAATGCATACAGTTATATTCCCATTGAGTTTCAAATTCATGAAATACCCCTCTAGTATCCTTGCAACCTAAGAAAGAATACATGGAAAATCTTCTGTTAAACTGTGATTAAACTGCCTCTAGAACAGATTTTACCAAGTCCTTCAAGTTTCACCTTGAATGATGCCACACTAAGCCATCCTAACAATGAAAAATCTGGGCCTCTTTTATAGACCTTCCAAGGAGGTTCTACAATTTACCTTTTCAACCTCCTCTAATGCTTCATACCCCTTTCAGGTAAGAACAGCTCTTAAGGGGCAGCTAGGTGGCACAGTGGATAGAGCATTTGCCCTGGAGTCAGGATGCCCTGAGTTCAAATTCATCCTCAGGAACTTAACACTTACTAGCCCTGTGACTGTAATGGGAATGTAAATTTTTAAGATCTTCCCTGCCCCTAGGCTAAAGTGCACCTGGAGCCTGGGGTGGGAGGCTTGTTTTTCAGTAGATACTTCTTGATTGGCCAGTGAGTCAATAAGGTTGTTACATTTTCTGAGCCAGGAGAAGGCTATATAAGCCCTGATGTGTAGCTTTGTTTTGGGGCTCTCTTTGAGAAGTGTTCTGTGATTTGATGAAACTCTGGGAAGCTGTTGTTGAGAGTCCCCTGGCTTTGAAACCCAGACATTGATTTGGTATGGATGTAATGGTTGGACAGTTTGGAAACTGTCTACTTGATCTGTTTCTCTGTCTTGATAATTCTGTCTGTATACTCTGAAGTTAGGGGTGCTGATCTTTTTCCCCTGAACTGGGTAAGATACATATTTGACTGATTAAAGTAAACTTGTTAACCCCTTTTGAGTTGCTTTCCTTTATCAAAGCAGATCCAAGAACCTGTGTTGGCAGCCACCCTAGGGATGCTTGGGGTGATTGCTGCTACAGTGACCTTGGGCCACTCAATTAACCCCAATGGCCCAGTCTTCCCCTCTCTGAAAAAATTCTTAAAAAGAACAGTCCTTAAGTCATATCTCAAGCCTTCACAGTGATAACTGGAAATATCTAAGATGCTAATTTGCAAGATAAGTGTTAGCATATCAAGAGAAAGACCTAAGCTTCATGAAGGCAGGGACTTTTTTATTAGGGAATCTTTATATTCCATCCTAAATTTTCTCTCCATGGTTAATGTTACCTTTGTAGTTACAACCTTTTGCACACAATACATATTTAATATATGCTTGATGAATTGAGTGACTAAGTATGTAAGTGCTTGAAGCATAAAGGGGATATAGTTTTCCCAGTACTATAAAACTACTCAAGTGTCAGAAGTGGGATTTAAACCCAAATCTTCCAAACTTCATCCTAGCTCTTTAACTGCTAACACATGCTGCCCCTTAGAAACATATCACATGTACATAATAAGGACTGACTCTTAATTATGTGATGGAAGAAAGATGCTGGGGAAGGACCTTACATGTATGTTTAGACAGCTGCCTCTTTCCTCCATCTCAGGCATATATTTAGACTAAGCCTACTTTTCCCACCTTTTTCCCACTACTCGCATCCCATGGGTCTTGTCTCCAGTGGACACAGATAAGCCATTCAAGCTTGCCCTGTCACTTTTCCTGATAAACAAATCCTCTTATCCCTGAAGACAGGAAATAGTTGTAAACAAAGGTTTACCTGATGGTGGAAGCCCATCAATGATGTCCAATTGTGTAAATGTGCACTGAGCATCACAAAATGTCACAAAGATAGCCAGAGCAAGGAGAACACCTAGCATAGTATTCTATTTAAAACAGAAAAGATAAAGATTAAAAGTAGTTGGGGAGGGAAAATGGCTAGAATTTTTGCTTTTATTAGTTGTATGAATGTTTTTCTCTTTTATTTCACAGTCACTGCCCAATATACAGTTCCTTTTCCTTTGAATCCACCATGAAGTCTACAAGGGGGCACAATGAATAAGGCACTGGATATGGAGTCAGGAAGTCTTGAGTTCAATCTGCCCTGAGACATTAACTATGTGACTCTGGGCAAGTCACTTATCCTATCTACCTCAGTTTCCCCATATGTGAAATGGAGACAATAATAGCTTCCCAGAATTGTTATGAGGATCAAATGAGAAAATATTGGAAAAGAAGTGCTATTAATATATAAAATAGTGTAATAGTGATGGAATTTAAAGATCCCCCTGTATTGGCTTTGGTTTTCGGATTCATTGTGTTAAAACGCAGAGCTTGTGAATCCCACTTGTGGGATGGACTTGTTGATGTGAAAAGAGAGGGCTGAATTGGGAGGAGTTGGTGATGTGAATTTAAAAAGGCACAAGAAGAGAGAGAGTCAGAAGAATTTTTGGAAGCAGCATCGTGGAGGCAGAGATACAGAGAGGATTGCTTTGGTCCAGTTGGAACTGCCCAGAACTTTTGAGAGCTGCCACCCAGAGCTGCCAAGGACTGAGGAGACATGGCTGTTATGCTGATACTTTGTCTGTCTGTTTTGATATTACTTTGCCAGATTTGTCCACTGGTGAAGGACAGTCCTGTTATTGCAGAGGTCCTGGAACCTTGCCGTTGGTTCAGAGCTCCTGAGACTGTTCTGCAGACAGAGAGTGAATTGGGCCCACTGGTGAAGGCCAATGCTGTTGTTGCAGAGGTCCTGGAACCTTGCTGTTGTTTCAGAAGCCCTGAAGAAGGATTTTCTTGTTGTATGTTTACAGAAATCTGGAAGGGGGTTTTGCTAATGTTTTCAGGGGTCCTAGGACTGTTCTGCAGATAGAGAATGAATTAATGAGGATGCTGGCAGTGTATCTTCTGACCTTGTTAAGCTTTGTCTCCCCAGGAGCAAAGATTGCTGAGAACTCGCCTCTGGTCAAGATGAAGAAAAGACCTCTCTTTGGGTATTAAATGTTGTGCTTAAGTTTGTTGTAACTGTGGGGTAGAGGGCCTTTTCAGTTGTGATCCAGGGGTAGGAAACATTTGACTCTTTTGTGCTCTGTGACTGACCAATTGAATTTACTTTGTTTATGATTGGAAATTAATCTCCATTTGAGAAGAGGGACTTTGTGATTGACTAAATGAATGTAATGTCCAGGGGGGGAATAGTACTTGGAAATTATTGAATTACACTTGGTGAATGCTGTATTTTGGATTATGCTATAATTTGATTTTCTCTGTTCTTAATTTGTCACTGAATAAAATGGAGAACAGCTATGCTGGTATTTTGAACCTTGGGAAGTTTTCGTTGCTTGGCATTACAAATAGCCAAGCAAAACCAACCAACACAGTTAAACAACTATGCCACATTAGATATGGAGTCAGGAAGGCTTGAGCTCAATCTGCCTTGAGACATTAACTATGTGACTCTGGGCAAGTCACTTATCCTATCTAACTCAGTTTCCTCATATGTACAATGGAGACAATAATAGCTTCCTGAAATTATGACGATTAAATGAGAAAATCTTGGAAAAGTGTTATTAATATATAAAATAGTCAAGCAAAACTACCCAACACAGTTAAACAACTCTGCCTTGTAGCATCCCAGGATCACTGATTTAGAGCTAGAAAGGAACTTAGAGGTCATTGAGTCTATCACCCTCATTTTACAGATGAGGTAACTGAGGCCTTGACAAGACCCTAACAAGACTGTGGCTTGTTCAGAGGGCCCAAGCTAGTGGCTGAGGCTTGGTTGAAGCCTTGGTCATGCTGGCTCCATGGATCCACTGAACCATTGTATACTTTAGCTTCTGCCTCCCTAGTCACCCACTTTTCTGACAAGAAGAGACTAATACTGTGTGACCCTTGTCATGTCACTTTGTGCCTCTACTTGCCTCAGTTTCCTGCATCGTAAAATGGAGATAATAGCAACTACTTCCCAGGGGGTTTGTGAGGATCAAAGGAGACAATAATTGGAAAGCACTTAGCATAGGGCCTGGCACATAGCAGAGGCAATCTGACTGCTAGCTCTTCTTACTGCATGTGCTATATTGCATCATAGCATGCTACTGCTATTCTTAGTATTAATAAATACATTTTCTCCTATCCTTTGGAAACAAAATTGCTTATTGCATTTCATCTGTGTTCAGGAAATTTTTTGGTTCACTTTTCTTTCCATTTACATCACTACACTAATTTGATGCATTGTTTTCCTGAAACTGCTCTCTTCACTTTACATCTCTTTATTCTGGTCTTTAGATGTTTCTCTGATTTCTTCATATTTGTCATTTAAGCCAAATCCAAGACTGAATTCTTGTACCTGGTACAATTTCATTTGTGAGGGAAAAGAGGTATTGGAGAGAAGTGTAATAAGAATGTAAATTTTAAAGATCTTCCCTGCCCCTAGGCTAA
>NW_027187353.1:12225731-12281784 GCF_028583685.1 Petaurus breviceps papuanus
GTGGTAGCTGCAAACCCTGAGGACGCTTGGGGTGCTTGCTGCTACAAGAAGTGCGGATATTGGCAGGGTTGGAGACATTGGCACAGAATACTGCCTGACTAGGGGTGCAGTCATATTGGGAGAGGGGGTAGCCTGTTGCCAGCATGATTGAGCAGAAGACACTAGTCTGGAGAGGGGCATTATAATAATAGACTTTGGGTGTGGCAGTATGGAAGCAATTGGCAGTTTATAGTTGAGATAAAAAAATAACATATGTATGATTTAATTGGACATTTAATTGAACCTTGGTTCCAGGGTACCAAGGCAGATGGATAACTCCTCTGCCACTTTTAGACCCAGAGAGCTAAGTGGAAGACAGATAGCTAGGATATGTGAGAAGGAAGACTTGAACTCTGAGCTTCCTGACTCTTAGCCCTACTCCCTGCCCACTACATCATGCTGCCTCTGTACAGGGAGCCCAAGAGGAAGTCTATAAGCAGCCCCATTGAGGACTTGACAACTTTCAGGAGGAGCCCACATCCCTGCCTCAAAAACCCCTGAATAATATGTCTTTATTTTTCTTCAAAGATGGACCTTGTTACTTACCATTTTATCTTAGTAGCCTCTTTCTTCCAAGGGGCTGCTGCACGTGAAGGAAATCAGGTCAATTATCTCTCTTTCTCTTTCTCTGTCTGTCTCTCTCTGTCTCTGTGTCTCTGTCTGTCTGTCTCTCTCTATATATAGTAGAGGGAGATCACAATGCTTCTGCAATAAAAGTCAAGAGGAAATAGAACACATAAAAAAAGAGACAAACACTATTGTATAAATAGAGGGCAAGTTGATGACTGGAACACATGGTGCAGTATGAATTATTAGATGTATGCTGGATTAGATCTCTTTCCCACTTCAATAACATTGCCCTATACCTACAAGAATATTAAAACATAAGAATCACCCACTGGATCAGAGAGATGGTCCCATGTGTGGTCCATCACCACTGAGTAGTTGAGATGCACCATGGGTCTTTGTCCCATAAATAGCCCTCAGGTCATCATAAAAGCACTTTGCATTGTTCTCATAAGCCTAAAAGTCCATTTTTTTTTTTGCCTTCTTACTGAGCCTAGAATCCTGCATGTCTCTAAGCTTCATTTTGATGGAATTAAATGCAGCCATCTTAGAAATGGATGCACTATTGTGCTGGGAAACCCCATGGAGTGCTTGTTTTTAGTTTAGCAGCTTCTGAACTTGCCCATCATCTTCATCAAACCAGCCTTGATGATTGTGAGTGTTCTGACCCAGATGAGCAAATCAGTGCTGTGCACCAAAGCTCTTAAGGCTGCCCTTTCCTTTTCTGATGCATTGTTGCAAACTTGGTTGGGTCAAATTTCCCTCTATGTTAGCAACAAACTGCTCCCACTTAAAGGAACACACTAATCAGCTGGCATTGATTCTTCTGGTGTCCTTGTTGTCTGTTGGGTCACTCATTTTTTTGAATATGAGTATTTAGTTTAGAGAGTCTAAACTCTGTGCCACACATTGGCTTCATTGCTCTCATATCCTGTCTGTCTGTTCTACAATTGCATAGTCTGTTAAATGCCAGTGTTTGCTGTAATGGTGAATCCACTGTTTTATTGTATCACAAGGGTCAGAAGAAGCAAACAAAGACACTGTCAAAGTCTTTGTTAAGAACTTCAGAATTGATTGTGTGATGTGAGAGACACTGGCACTGGACCACCCTGCATTATGTGCTTTTATTAGAGAGGGTGCTGTGCTCTATGACCAAAGCAGAATTGAAGTAGCTCACAAGAAGCATGAGATGAACAAATTTAGAGAATCCGCAATAAATGTTCACCTGGACTATATGTCTAACCTGTGGTCGAGCATTCTGAGCCTGTATTGGTCTAATCAAACATAGTCAGACATATTGAAAGTTGACTTTACCACAGTGATGTCATTTTGGTCTCCTTTGAGAATGAAAGTTAACAACTGTATGTGTATATGTATGTATTGTGTGTATATATTCACATATACACCATATATATATATACATACATATATTAAGCATACACACAATATCTCCATCTATAGTTATCTCTCTATCTTCTCAAGGTAATTTGGATATGAGCAGCACAAAGGATGGATAATATTAAGGGGATTGTCTCTTGATTTTGCCTTATTTACTTTCAGCAGACAGAAATGATAATATATAAAACTTCTGAAAATGTAGAATTGGGACATGCTCTCTCTGAGTCAGAGCACCCTGGGAAGAGCACCAGGGGAAGGGGAGGAGAACACTGCATTTTTCTTATAAAGATAATAGCTCACAAGATTTCTGCAACAATCAGGGACTTGTTCATTCTTCCTTCTCCAATGGCTTAATGGGTTAGTCACAGGCACCTGGGACTGTCTAAGCATGGCTTATTATTCCAAAGAAGTTTTAGATTGCATCTGGTCTCATTACTAATCTATCTCTCCATTTATATGATACATTATTGACTCATATTTCTGCACATCTGGATTTTGGGGGAACATCTGTTCTGTGGAAGTCAGCCTTCATTAAGCACAATGGTAAGTTGTTCTGTGCAGTCTGCTTAATCATAAGGTATCATTTGTGTTTCTTTGTTCATGTAGAAAATCATTCTGTCTTTTGTGAACTTTGTGTGTGTTTTTCTCCTCTGTCTCAGGAGAGAAGGTTAGACATTAAGCAGAGTGGGGGTCAGCATGGCAGCATGACAAACTGGACTTGATCACAGGAGACCTCAATTCAAATTCTAGGTAGTATCCTGTAGGCATGTCACCCAGGCTATCTGAGTCTTAAATGGGAATTATAACACTTGTGTCACCAACTTTGCCAAGTTGTTGTAAAGGACTTCACAAATATCAAAGAGAAATGAAAATATGATTCCTTGTGGTTGTTGTTGATGCTGTTATTAATAAAGAGGTGAATTTAATGTGAGCATGTTTGCATAGAATCATAAAGGTTCAAAACAAGAGAAGCTGTGTGACTTTGGAGAAGATAATCTAACTTTTTCACTTTATGGAGGCAAAACTTCCAGGAATAAGGAGGTGACAACCCCAATATTCTCCACCTTGATTGACCCACATGTTGGAGTTTAGTCCTGGATGCCACAGTTTAGGAAGAAGTTGAAATGCTGTAGTGTATTTTGGGGAGTGGGGCAAGATGGGGAGGGAATTGAAAATAAGAGAGATTTTCAACCAGACAAAAGAAAGTATGGTAAAGGAATATGGTGGTTATCTTCAAGTATTTGAAGAGCTGTCATATGAGAAAAGGTTTAGATGTGGACACAGAAGCAGAAATAGAAGCAATGGGTACAAACTGTGAAAAGATAGATTTAGGCGGGAAGCCAGAAATATGTAATAACAGAATAGTACTTCAAAGCTCACTGAGACATTTTAGCATTTGTTAAGCTTCTGTTAAGTGCTTTGCCAGATAGGACAAAGAGAAAGGCAGTTCCCTATTCAGTACCTGCTTCACATATATTTTACCCAATGGAATCAACACATTTCAGGCTTGTAGCCCAACTCCAAATTCTTCCCTCAATAAAGGACAGAGAGGTTCTTAAGCTTAATCTGCAAACCTTTAAAATTTACTAAAATGTATTGGCAGCTGCCATAATTTGGAAATTTACAGTAAAGGTATTACTTAAAGTTATAAATACCATCTAAAAGTTCATAAAATTGCCACAAAACCATTCAAAATCGAAGGAAGCTTCTATTTTTTTGATTATCTAACTTTAATTTCTGTATTCACAACCTGCCTAGGGCTGAAATGACAGAGGGAAACAATCTTGGAGGGTTTTTTTTTCAACTTAATCTCCTGCTAAAAGCCTAAAGTAGGAATTAGTCCTGCTTATTTGAATAGAGAGATTCACATAAAATTCCAGAAAGATGGGAGAACTGCTTCAAGTATGAAACTTAATCTTTCTACCTAGTCTTTCTAAACTCTTTGGCAAACCTTTTCTGCAGCAGTCCTTATTGCTAGTTGCATTTTCTCCTTAGAAAGTTTTGAAGGCTGGGAATCTACAAATACCATTAAACATGACCCAAGACAAAGATTTTTTTCTGAGCATTTTACAAAGAAACAAAACATGGACAAAAGAACAAGAGAAATCCATCCTTGCTAGGCTCTTTATCTCTTACTCAAAGTCTGATCTCAAGGCCTTTAATTTGTTGTCATTAAAAGTCCCTTTTCCAGGTCAAATTTGGGATGCATTTTTATGTTTATATGTTTTAGAACATTTTGAATTTCTTAAATGCCAGGTTTTTTGAGGGAGGAAGATAAGGAAATTTCGGTTAAGTGACTTGCCCAAGATCACAAAGCTAGTAGCCGTCAAGTATCTGAGGCTGGATTTGAACTCAGGTCCTTCTGACTCCAGGGCAGGTGCTCTATTCACTGTACAATCTAGCTGCCCCATAATGTTAGTTTTAAATAGCGTGCTTTTGGCTTGGTCTCAGAATAAAAGAAAATTTTCCAGGGGGTTCACATTTGGTGCTGCTCCAAGATCCTATGATTTCCCCAAGGTAACTTCCCTAACAATATAGAGGCTAACACTAGCTTATTTCATTAAGGGAACATCTCCTTCATTGAAGATTACCTTAATGTGTTTCCTTTAGGACCTCCCTTAGAGAGATTTCCTGTCCCCAAAAACATGGTGGCTTACCTTTGCTAGGAAAGAAATTAAGGTTGAGGGTAGTTTGATCTCTGGGGACAGTCTTCCTTGAAGAAATCCCTCAGAGAAATGTACAGAGTGCTCAAGACAGTTTTTTTTGTAAAGGCTTCCTTTTGGAGTCCTTATTCATCCTGGCTCACTTTGCCAAAAAAAAAAAAAACTGTGACAGGTGAAATCTGTAATAACCAAGGAAACAAATATTTGATCTTCCAAGCATATCAATTTATTAAGCAATGCATGCCACTTATTTAACAATTTGGGATCAGGACTCCTCAGCTTGGCACAAGATCCCCAATACAGGGGAAGATAAATGTTTATGCATGAAAAGTCAGCAATGAAAAGGATGTCTACCAGGATACAAGATTAGGCAATCTGTTTTCTAATTGGAAGGATTAGGGACTTCCTGAATTGGGAGGGACACTAGGGGAGTTTGAGGAATTGGGAGTGGGGAGAATGAGTATTGAGTAGGTCTAGGAGGTGAAAGAGTATATCACTCAATTACTGATTAGCAAGAAGGTGGAATTTACAGGAAATGAAATTTAGGTCTCAAAATGGAGTCAATTTTACAAGGTGGAGTTAATTTGGTTGAGACAATTCCCATAGTTCTCTCACACATATTCACCAAACTGGATACCAAAGAGAGTAGCCATAATAATAAGATAAATATCAGAAGCACCCAGAAATTCACAAGAGAGAGAAACAAGAAAAAAACCAGTAATAAAACACCTGACCTCAGATGGACACAACTGAACAAAGTATGAGTAATAAGCAAGTGACAAAGAGATCCTAATTCAGTGATTCACATTTGACTTCATAGGTCCTCAGTAATGCTTCTGCTTCCCTCTGTGATTATCTCCAATTTATCTTGCACATGTTTTGTGTGTACATCCCTGTTTGAACAACATGCCAAAAATCTCCCTCCCTTTCAGTTTCTTAAGAACAGGGTAAGTTTTGGGGTAGAGTCAAGATGGCAGAGGAGAAACAGGACCTGCATGCACCTCCAGCTCTCACCTCCTATAATTCATGTAGAAGGGGACTCTGAACAAACTTTGGAGCTGCAGAGCCCACAAAATGACACAGAGAATCTTACCTCCCACTAAGGACAGCCTGGCAGGCTGGCAGGAATTGGCCGGCGCAGCACTCTGGGAGTCAATCCCAGGCCCGCACCAGCCGGAGGTTTTAGCCCCAGTGAGCACTTGACCAGCCACCAGCTGGAGGGACTCCAGATAACCATCAGCTGTGGTGGTCCAGAATTATCAACATATAGATGCTAAGGACAAAATGAGAGTTCAGTGCAGTGTAAATTTTGGGATCCAGTAGTTGAGAGTGAGTCAGCATCTTCCCCTGGGGTGAGAAGCCACTGAGGAACCACAGCACAGCCTTTCAGCACCTGGCCTGCAGACTGAAGGGAGAACATACAACCAGTCTGAGGGGTAATTGCTCTTGCTTTAACCTGCTTGGAACTGGGTTGGGGTCTAAGGTGGAGGTCCTAGGGTCTGTGACCAGCTTTCCAGAGCATGTGGAGGCTTCAAAGAGGGCACTCAACTAATACCTCTGGCAAGTGAGAAAACCCCAGCATTTGGAACGAAGCTCCCCTGTCTGGTGGCAGAGTCCTACTGTGGCAAAAAGCCCGGGGGTCAAGGGACTGAGTCAAGTGACATGACCAGGAAAAGGAAGCAAAGGAAACAGAAGGATCCAAAATTAGACTCCTAGTTTGGGAACAAAAAGGATCAAAGCATGGAGCAAGAGGAAGACAGTAAAGGCAGAACTCCTGCAACAAAAGCTTCCAAGAAAAATACAAGCTGGTTATAGGCCATAGGTGACCTTAAGAGCAGATAAGAGGAGTGGAGGAAAAATTGGGAAGAGAAATAAGAAAGGTTTTTTTTTTTAAATTTATTGCCTTCTTCTATATTCACAGTACTTAGAATAGTACTTTGCACATTGTAGGTGCTTAATACATACTTGCTGATTTGATTAAAACTTAGTGGAATGAAAAGAGAACTGGGAAAACAACTCTGAAAGGGTAGACCTTATTCAAAAGGAAGTCAGGAAAGGTTCAAAAGAGCATAGCATATGAAGAAGATGTACTCAAGGAGGACATTCAGAAACCCAGGATGGGGGAAACCTAATGAGAGCTTTAGGATGAAGATCAGGTAAGACAAAAACAGAAACATATGATCCTAGATTGGCATATACTATAGACTATCAGGATAGAAAGAAGAAATAGATGAGCAGCTCAGTAAAATACAAGCAATTAACCCACAAGTCTTTATTAACTGTGACACAAGCCAGGCATCAACTCTGGCAGAGCAACAGAATGTAGGAGGGATAGGTGATTTCAATGATCTGGAAATCTTTTGGAGCTCTCTGTGTGCCAAAAACAGAATGGTTAATAATTCTTTGACCTGTTTGAATGGCAATCTCATCAAAGGATCAATTAAGGCAACTTACATTGCAGATCAGATTTCTATCAACAAGGAGGAACTGTTTGCTAGGATAGAAATGATGAGGACTTTGCTTGGAAGAAAAAATGCCATCTTTCACTTTTTGACAGAGAAGAGGAAATCTTGGAGTCATCTGAGATATACCCTAAATTGAGGGAGAGAAGGGGAAGAGTCAAGATGGTAGAGTAGAAACAGGACTTCCATATGGCTACCATGTCCACATCCTCCAATACATGTAAAAAAATGACTCTAAACAAACTTTGGAGCTACAGAACCCACAAAATGACAGAAAGAATCTAATTTCCCACTGAAGACAGTCCGGTATCCTGACAGGAAAGGGCCAGAACAGCAGTCTGGGAACCGAGTCAAGCCCTGTCTGGAAAAGAAGTTTTAGCCTCAGGGCCACCACCACCAGCCAATGGCTGGAGGGAATTTAGTTCACCAGCAGCTGTGACAGATTTCAGAATTATAAACTCCCAGATGCTAAGGACAAAGTGAGAAGTCAGTGCAGTGTGGACTTTGGGAACCATTAGTTCGGGAGTTACACCCTGGAGGGAGAAGTGGCTAAGCACCGCAGCCGTGCAGCCACCACCAAGTGGCTGCTTCAGAACTCCTGCCCTTCAGATTGTAGGGTAACCAAACAACCAGTCTGAGGGATAACCTCTTTGGATCTGGATTGTGGTCTAGGGAGGAAGTCCTAGGGTGCATGACCAGTTTGTCAGAACATGTGGATGATTAAGGAAGGACACCGCATTGATAGCTCCAGCAGGTGAGAAAATCCCAGCTATTGGGCCAAAGCTCCCCTCTCTGGTAGCAGAGTTCTACTGTGAAAAAAGCTCAAAAGTCAAGTAGAGTGGCAACATGAGCAAGCAAAGGAAGCAATTCAAGTAGGGCAATTCGACATTAGACTCCTGTTTTGGAGACAAAAAGTATCAAAGTGTGGAACAGGAGGAAGACAACAAAGATAGAACTCATGAGCCAAAAGCTTCCAAGAAAAATATGAGCTGGTTACAGGCCATAGAGGAGCTTACAAAGGATTTTGAAAACCAGTAAAAGAAGTGGAGAAAAAATTGGGAAGAGAAATGAGAATGATGCAAGAAAATTATGAAATGAGAGTCAACAACCAGACTGAAGAAAATAACACCTTAAACAATAGACTAACTCAAATGGCCAAAGACACTCAAAAAGTCAATGAGGAGATGAATGCCTTAAAAAGCCAAATTTGCCAGGTGGAAAAAGAATCTCAAAAGCTCACTGAAGAGAATCATTCCTTCAGAAATGGAGGAAATGGAAGCTAGTGACTTTATGAGAAAGCAAGATACTATTAAACAGATGCAAAGAAATGAAAAAATAGAAGGTAATGTGAAATATCTCATTGGAAAAACCACTGACCTGGAAAAAAGATCCAGGAGAGAGAATTTAAAAATTATTGAACTACCTGACAGCCATGAAAAAAAGAACCTAGAAATAAATCATCCTTCAAGAAATCCTCAAGGAAAATTGCCCTGATGTTTCAGAACCAGAGGGTAAAAAAAGAGGTTGAAAAAAATCCACCATTCACCTCCTAAAAAAGATCCCAAAATGAAAACTCTCAGGAATATTATAGCCAAATTCCAGAGTTCCCAGACCAAGGAGAAAATATTAAAAGCAGCCAGAAGAAACAATTTGAATATTGTGGAAACACAATCATAATAACAGGATCTGGCAGGGTCTACAATGAGGGATCAAAGGGCTTGGAATATTATATTCTGGAGGTCAAAAGAGCTGGGATTAAAACCAAGAATCACCTACCCAGCAAAATTGAGTATCATGTTTCAGGGGAAAATATGGTCATTCAATGGAATAGAGGACATTCAAACATTCTTGATGAAAAAACCAGAGTTTAATAGAAAATTAGACACTGAGATACAAGAAGTAAGAGAAGCATGAGAAGATAAACAGGGAAAAGAAATTATAAGGAACTTATCAAAGTTGAACTATTTACATTCCTACATTGAAAAATGATCATTGTAACTTATGAAACTTTTCTCAGTATGAGCATAGTTGATGAGAATAGAAATCGATAATACACATATGAGGGTATAAGGGCATATGAATACATATGTGAGTGTGTGTATATATGTGTATAGGCATACATAGAGGTCACAGGACCAATTTAATAGGAAGGGATGATATTTAAAAGGTGAAATTAATATGTGAGAGAAGAATACAATGAGAGGAGATGGGGAGAGATAGAATTGGGTAAATTTTCTTATATAGAAGAGTCAAGGAAAAACTGTCACAATGGAGGGCAAGAACAGGAAGGCAAAAGTGAATAAGTTGACCATATTCTCATTGAATTTGGCTGAGGGAGCAAATGACATACACACTATATAGGGTATCTCACCTGACAGGTGAGTAGGGGGGAAGGGGTTGAGAGGGAAGATGATGGAACAAGGGCAGGCTGGGAGGCAGGGAAGTTGGAAGCACCCCCTTTTGAAAAGGGACAGGGTCAAGGTAGAGAATAGAACAAGGAGAGCGTGGGATAGGATGGAGGGAAATATAGTCAGTGTTTCACAATATATGCACTATGGAAATGTTTTGAGTAACTACACATATACAACCTATGTTAAATTGGTTATCTTTCCAGTAAGGGTAGGTGATGAGGGAAAAGGGGAAAGAATCTGGAATTCAAAGGTTTAACATCAAATGGTTAACAAATATTATTATTAATTTTTTTCATGCAACTGGGAAATAGGATATACAGGGACTTACACTAGTTGAGTTTTAATGAATTCAGATTCTGGAGGTCTCAAGATGAATTATTTAGAGGGTGTCACAGCACTGGATTTTAAAGGGACCTGGAGTTTTTCTGCTAACTCCTCCCATCCCAGATCAGATTTGGCAACACATAGCCACTATCATGAAGAGAGAGTGAAGGGGTCTGAGACTGAAAATCTTTCACAGTATCTGAGGAGTTTTCACTGAAAAGTCATTGATAAGGAGAGATTTAAGGGGAAAATCTACTATTATCAGAGGGTTTAAGCATGAAAATAGAGATTGAGGAATTTTTTTAAAGTAGGAAGACTGAAATTGGATGGTTGTTGAATTTGAATTTAAAGATGGGCATAGATTATGGTAAAAATATAGATTACTGTGATTTGTAATTATTACTAGAACCAAAGAAAGCAGTTTCAGTATTGGCCCAGCATATTTTAAACTGACCTGATTCTAATAGGTGATTTCAAACTGCTTGTAAACTTTCCCAGGAAAATGTGGACATGAATGGGGAAATGAAATATTAAGAAAACCTATAAATTTGTGGATAACATTTCCTTTTTGAGGGCCAAGGTTACTGTAACACAGAAATGTATAGTTATATGATCAAAAGTATATATATTTTTGGACATTAAGGAATTGATTCACTGTATCACCACCTACCCCACCCCCAAAAAGTTATATTTACCTTAGTAAAATATTTAGTAAGGAGATGATGGTGGAATCCACATCCTAGGGATCTTATGGGACTAATATAATTGTAAAAGTGCTTGGAACAATGTTTGGAATTAAACAAAAAGGCCACGTGAGTGTAAATTGTGTAAGCTAAAATTAATTGTTTCACGTGTGTTAACCTATTGTGGAATTTGCTTCAGGTATAAATTTTTTGTCAATGGTTATGGCATGTACAATTTTCTGTGTAAAACAATTTGGAAATGACTAAATTAAGGTCACCAGATAGGTAATTATCTGATTTTGGTTGCAAAGTTTAAATTTAGGTACATGATTATCTGTGCTATAAGAGAATCAGATTCTCTTACAGTCTAACTGCTGTTAAATTAAGGATTATAGTGTCAGAGGAACAGGACAATGTGATATTGAAATTTAAGGAATCATAAACTTCCAAGTTTGTCTTTGTTGAAAAGTAAGTTTCAATTAAGATTGTGCTGCTATCATTTATGAAATATGTGAGATTGTTAAGCAAGCTATCTGGAATTATTGCATAAATCAAGTATTTTCAAAAGCATGCTTGTGAATGTTTATTATCAGTAAATATGTGGAGAAAAGGATGTGAAACATACTCTTGTAAGTTTTGTCAATTATGTGAGAAAGATTTTATGACCAGGGAATTTAGGAATTGTCTAGTTGTTAATAATATGCAGCTAAACTGTTTTTGAAAAAGGAAAAAAATTCTTATTAAGATATATTTTATAAGATCTTTTGTATTAGATGATGGGGAACAGATTAGTAAACAAGAAAGCTAAGGAGGCTGCTCTGTCCATAGAATATATGAAGATGTCTGTGTTGAAGCCCCAACTTCCTAAAACAAAGGTAATACTTGTGCTCACAGAAGCTGAAAAGAAATATTTGATTGAGTTTGGGAAGATTGAAACCGAGCAAGGCTGTTCATTATCACTTGATGTGAAATAAATGGTTAATCAAAATATCATGAGGGAAATTTTACATCAAGGAGTCCATTGGGGAGTGTAAGCAGTGTGATTCTCCTGGCAGGAAGGCTAGGAGAGTATTTGGAGAGTAGTGTTTATGGGTATCAGAATCATGATGTAGTTTCAGGAATTTTATGGAGAAGACTGATACCAAGATGGGAGACACAAGATAGGAGAGACTAGGAAAATTTTATAATCCAGGTTGGGGAAGCAATCTCCTCAGTGGTGGGATGGGAAGCAGGGAGAGGGGGACAGCAAATAGAGAAATCTGCCTATTAGTGCATTAGATATTATCTGCAGTTAATTGTTTATGTTATAATCAAAATGATTTGATGCAACTGTGAGTTACAGTTTTACTCTTATAGCCTAATATTTTTAATTGTTAATGTGTATGGAAAGGAGAGATTAAAGGCCCCTGGAAACCATCTGTGTGGGCAAGGTCATGAGCCCTGGGAAGGGAGCTTGTTTTAGTTATGAAGTTCCTAAACAATGAACTTAACTCTCTGTGAAGTAGTGAGTCTGTGTAGAAAAGATTAAAAAGATCTCTAACATTTGGCTTTTATACCAGGACAAGTTTAAAAATTGTGAAAGGAAAGTTGTTAAAGGGAATCCCTCATATATGTGAATCCTGGTAAATGTTTATGGTATATTGCAACTCGATGAGAGTAAATTGATGTTAAGGTAAAAGGATTTGGGGAACATAGTGCATGTGGATGCTTTGTTCAGTAAGGTCCCTACTTTTCATCTTTATGACAAATCAATGGAAAGTTAGGCGTAAGGCAATTGTATGAAGATTTGCTGTTTTAAGGACTACTTCCTGAATGTTATGTTAATAATTAGATAGATAATTCATCAGTTTGTGGGTTAGACATTTATCCTTTTCTTGTATTTACTCTGGGATTCCATTATAGAACAGTTATGTTAGTAATGGGGAACAGAGATTTGAAAAGATAAATGAAGGATCGGTTAAGAAATATGGATTACAGTGTGAGTTCAGATCAAACTTGATCAGAAAGGGATAGGAAAGCTTGGGAAATGGATGTAAATCTATTAGAGCAATAATTTATAATCTTGGTGAGAGATTTGATCTTTTTTATGAACAAGAAGAAATTAAGAAATTAATTCAGGTTATTTAAGGCTTACTTTATAGATGTTCCCTTACCAATGTGAGATTATAATTATATCTTACGCTAATTGTTGGAGCTTGTTATTTAAGAGTTAATGGGACTATTATTAACTGATGTTAAGTGACTGTTTCTCTGATTCTAACTGCAGGTATAAATATTAAGAAAGGCTATCCAAGCTCCCCAAGCCACTGACCCATGATGACAGACCCTGTGAGTTACACGTATGAAATGCAGAGGGAAGGTCAGGAGAACCACTGCTCTGCATGAGCTGTGGTAACATTCTCCTGACTCAACTTGTCCACTGATACCTGGTAGATTTTAAGCTTGGTTCAATGCAGATTGAAGCTTGGTATACAATATATATATATATATATATATATATATATATATATATATATATGTATGTATATATTGCCTGAAATTGATATTCTGAAGTTGGGGAAAAATTATAGTTTTGTCCCTAGTCATGGTGTCAAGTTTTACATTTTGGGTTGTTTTTATTCATCTTATCTTTCATTGAAAATATTCTTTTTAAAATAATATTTTCAAATAGTGAGTTCTTATCCCCAAAACTGGGGTCTTTGGCTTTATCAAAGAGTAGATTATTATATTCATTGACTGCTGAGTCTTGTGTACCCAAACTATTCCATTGATCCACTGCTCTATTCCTCAGCTAGTACCAACTACCAATTGATGGATGCCCATCAATTGGGGAATGGCTAAAAAAGTTATGGTATATGAATGTAATGGAATGCTATTGCGCCATAAGAAACAAAGAGCAGATGGACTTCATATCTACCTGGAGAGGCTTATATGAACTGATGCTGAGTGAGAAGAGCAGAACCAGGAAAAATTTGTACAACATTATAGACACAACGTATGTGTGATGACCAACTTTGATAGACTGGACTCTTCTCAGAAATGCAGGGCTACAAGTAAACTCCAAAAGACTCATGATGGACAGAGATGTCTACATGCAGAGTAAGAACAAGAAATAACAGAGTTTGAATGCAGATTGAAGCAAATTACCTGCTTTCTTTCTCTTTCTTTTTTGGCTTGGTTTCCTCTTTCCCATTGTTCATTCCATCTGTTACAATCCAGCTTTTCAACATGACAAATGTCTAATGTGAAATAATGTACAGATTCTATACCTGATTGTATGCCACCATGGGGAGTGGGGGAAGAGAAGAGAGAGAGGCAAAATTTGAAACTCAAAGAACCAGGGAACTGAATCTTGGAAACTCAAAGTAAATAATCAAATTAATGAAAATAAAAGAAAAAAATAATATTTTCTTTTCTCCTAATTATATATAAGGGCAATTTTTCACATTCATTTTTTAAAATTTTGAATTCTAAATATTCTCCCTCCCTTCATCACCTCTACCTTCCCTGAGACAGTAAGCAATTTGATATAGATTATACACGTTCAATCACTCAAAATACATTTCCATTTCATTTATGTTATGAATGAAGACACAGTCCCAAAGGGGGTAAATTCATTAAAAATAAAGTAAAAAATGGTACACTTAGATATGTATGCAGACTCCCTCAGTGATCTCTCTGAGGGTAGATAGCATTTTATATCTTGAGTCCTTTAGAATTGTCTTGGACCACTGTATTGCTGAGATCAATGTGCAGTATTTATGTTACTGTGCACAATGTTCTGGTTCTGCACACTTCACTTGACATCACTTTGTGTAAGTTTTTCTGAAATCAGCCTGTTCGTCACTTCTTTTTCCCCCTTTTTTTTCCAATTTATTTATTTATTTTTAGCTTTGAACATTCATTTCCAAAAAATTTTGAGTTACAAATGCCTGTAAAAATACCTGTAAAAATTGCTCTAAATAAATTTTAAAGCAACAGAACCCAGAAAGAGAGAGAGAAACAAATTTCTTCCTGAAGGCGGCCTGGCAGGCTGAGAGAAAAAGTGTAAAATTGAAATCACATTTCTTTCCTTCTTAATGCTTAGTAAAGGAACAGAAGGTAGGGAGGGAATTAAAAACTCAAAAAAATTGTAACGAATGTTAATTTCTCATCATTTGGGGAATGACTGAACAAGGTGCAGCATATGATTATAATGTATGAGTATTGTACTATAAGAAATGATGAACAGGGCTTGGGTAGGTGGTGCAGTGAATAGAGCCTACCCCTCTCTCTCCCCTACTCCTACCCCAAAATATCAAGCCTACTGAGTATCCCTTCCCCCAATTTATTCTCTCTTAAATCGTATCTCCACCCCCCCCCCACCAAACTTTCTAGTAGGGCAAGATGGATTTCTAAACTCCAGTGCTTGTACATCTTATTTTCCAGTTGCATGTAACATGCATTTACATTTTTTTTGAAACTTTGAGTTCCAGAGTCTTTCCCTTTTCCCCTCCTCACCTACCCTCAAATGGGAAGACAAGCAATTCAACATATGTTGTGCATATGTACTTATGCAAAACATTTCCAAAGTAGTTATATCGTGAAAGACTAACTATATTTCCCTCCATCCTATCCCACCCCCCACAGATTCTATTTTCTGCTTTGACCCTGTCCCTTTACAAAATTGTTTGCTTCTAACTACCTTCTCCTTCAAACTGCTATCTTTTCTATCAGCCCCCTCTTATCCTCTTCCTCCCTGCTTTCCTATAGGGTAAGATACCCTCTTGAATAGGTATTTTATACCCCCCTAATGCCAAATTCAGCAAGAGTAAGGTTGACCCATTCCCTTTCAACTTCCTGCTCTTCCCTTCCATTGTAACAGTGTTCTCTTGCCTCTTTTACATGAGATAATTTACCCTAACCTATCTCTTCTTTTCTCCTTCTCCCAATTCTCTCACCTCTTAATTTTATTTTTAAGATATCATCCCTTCATATTAAACCTACCTTGTGCCCCTTGTCTATGTATACATGTACATTTATGTGCAGGAAACTCATATATTTATATACATATACTCCCTCCTATACATACATATATATGTATAGATAAATATATGCATACATTGGACCTTCAACTATCCTCTTACTGAGAAAAGTTTCATGAGTTACAATTATTGTTTTTCCATGTAGAATTTCTTTTTCCTGTTTACCTTCTCATGCTTTTCTTGCTTCTTATAATTGACAGTCAAAATTTCTGTTCTGCTCTGGTTTTTTCCTCAAGGATGCCTGAAAGTCCTCTATTTCATTGAATGACCATATTTTCTCCTGAAGCGTGATACTCAGTTTTGCTGGGTAGGTGATTCTTGGTGTTAATCCTACTCCTTTGACCTGGATTATATACTTTGCCTCCCCCAAAAAGCTGCTATAAATATTTTTGTGCATATAAGCGTTTTTCCTTTCCTTTTAAAAAGTGTATTTTAAATATATTTAATTATTATATATATAATTATTTAACTATATTTTAAAAATATCCCAGTGGTATTGCTGGATCAAAGCATAGGCACATATTTTTTATCTCTTTGGGCATAATTCCCAGTTGCTCTCCAGAATGGTTGGATCAGTTCAGAACTCAACCAATAGAGTCTGAGTTTCCCAATTTCCCTACATCCCCTCAAACATTTGAAATTTCCCTTTTCTGTCATATTAGCAAAATTGATAGGAATAAGGTGGTACCTCAGAGTTGCCTGAATGTGCATTTCTGTAATCAATAATGCTTTAGAGAATTTTTTCATATGACTAGAGGTAACTTTGATTTCTTCATCTGGAAACTGCCTGTTCATGTCTTTTAACCATTTATCAATTGAGGAATGATTCATATTAATAAAATTTTGACTCAGTTCTCTATATTTGAGAGATTAAGCCTTTTTCAGAAACACTTATTATAAAAAAAATTCCTCCCAGTTTTCTGCTTTCCTTCTAATCTTGTTTGCATTACATTTATTTGAACAAAACCTCTTTCATTCAATATAATAAAAAAATCCATTTTTCAGTCTGTAATGTGATCTATATCTCGTGTGGTAATAAATTCTTCTTTTTTCCATAGATCTGACAGGTAAATTCTTCCAGATTCCCCCAGGTTGCTCATGGCATCACCTTTTATGTCCAAAACCATTTTGGCTTTAACTTAATAAATAGTGTAAGGTATTGGCCTATACCTAGGTTCTGTCAAATTGATTTCCAGTTTTCCCATCAGTTTTTATCAAATAGTGAGTTCTTGTCCCAAAAGTCTGGATCTTTGCATTTATCAAACACAAGATTACTCTGGTTGATTCTGACTGTGTATTGTGTACTCAATCTATTCCACTGCTCCACCACTCTATTTCTTAGCCAGTACCAGATTTTTGTGATGATTGCTGACTTTGTAATACAAGTTGAGATCTGGTATAGCTAGGCCATTTTCCTTCTCATTCTTTTCATTAATTCCCTTCATATACTTGAATTTTTGTTCTTACTGTTGAATTTTGTGACTCCTTTTTCTGGTCGTATAAATATTTCTAGTAGTTTTATTGGTAAAACGCTGAATAAGCATATTAGTTTGGCTAGAATTGTAATTTTCATCATATCAGCTTTACCTACTCAAGAACAACGGGTATTTTTGCAGTTGTTTGGATCTGACTATATTTGTGTGAAAAGGGTTGGGTAATTGTGTTCATATAGTTTCTGGGTTTGTCTTGGCAGGAAGTCTCCCAAGTATTTGATGGTGTGCATAATTATTTTAAATGAAATTTTTCTTTCTATTCCCTACTGATGGATTTTGCTGGTCATATATATAAATCCTGATTATTATTTTGGGTTTGTTTTTTATCCTGCACCTTTGCTTAAGTTGTTCATTATTTCAACTGGTTTTTTATTTGATTCTTTGGGATATTCCAAGTATACCACCCTATCATCTGCAAAGAGTAATAGTTTTGTTTCTTCATTACCTATTCTAATTTCTTGTTCTTGTCTTATTGCTATAGCTAGCATTTCTATCCCAATACTGAATAATAGTTGTGATAGTGGGCTTCCTTGCTTCACCCCTGATCATAATGGGAGGGCTTGTAAGTGATGCCCATACCCAATCAAATTGCTGTTGGTTTTAGATAAATACTATTGTTGGTAGAATGTTTTATCTATTGTTGTCACTATGGATTCTCAATAAATGCCCTTTCTACTAATATATAAATGCCCTACTAGTTGATTGATATGAGAGAATACCCTAAATATGGACTCATGAACAACAATAGAAACTACAGTCCTATAGAAAACTACAGTCCTATAGACAACTCTAGAAACCCAAGGGAAGAAGTAATGTTCTTTCCTCTGGGAAGCAAACCTGTTAATTCCAAGTAAGTTTGGAGAGTGAGCTCCAGAGGGAATGCTATAGATATTTTTGCCATTCTTTCTATCCCTAGAACTTCGGACAATATCTGGGCCTTAGCAAGATTATGATACCTACTAGTTAATTGGTTGGTAGTAAGTGCGTAAGAAATGGTTTTGATTGATTACTGAAAGATTTGAAGTTCTCTGAATCTAAATACATTACTTTTTATATAATATCAGACTGTATTGGTAGGAGTCTTATGTAAACTTTCCCGACTTCAGGGCTGCCCTAGGCTTAGAGTGTGAGGGTCAATACACCCTGATTCAGTTATAATATTAAGGACACCAATGAAATGCTTAGGCTACCCATCTGGGGTCTCTCATTCTTACTATATGAGTGAACAACCTCCCTTTTCCCTCCAACATATATGTGTGTATATACACACACATATATGTTGGATGTATTTATATGTGTATATATATGGTTGATGTATTTATATGTTTGTATATATGTATGTATGTATGTATGCTGGATGTATTTTATGATACAGCTCAACTGAAAGTCATCATCACTGGTAAATATGCCATCTTGCAGCTGTCAGGTATCTTTGTATTATACCTTGGGTTATTTAAGATCTTGGTTCTTCTAGGATGAGGTTCCAAAAGTCTCCATCATAGGTTTGGGAAGTGAATAGAAGCAAAAAAAGCATAGTGTTTGAGCCCCAAAGTGTATTCCTAGGAAGTACCTCAGAGAAAAGTCAGACAGAAAGACTCCACATCTTTACTGAATTTTGGCTTTTTTTTCTTTGTTTCTTTCTTTTTTTTTTGGAGGGGGAAAGGGAAGGTAATTGGAGTTAAGTAATTTACTCAAGGTCACATTGCAAGTAAGTGTGCCAATTGTCTGAGGCTGGTTTTGAACCCAGATCCTCTTTATTTCAGGAAAATAGCATGCTTCAGTCTGTATTCAAACAATATCATCTCTTTCTCTAGATGCAGATAGTATGCTTTATCATTCCTCATTTGGGATTGTCTTGGATCATTATGCTGCTGAGAATAGCAAAGTCATTCACAGTCTTTCATCAAACATTATTGCTGTTACTGTGTGCAATGTTCCCCTGATTCTTTTCACTTCAATATATGTCTTTCTGAAAGTGAGCCAGTTTTCAGTTCAACTGGTGGGAATAGTGTTTGTGGCATTGTTTTCTCAGTTGGGGTTGGATATGTTCCTTACATAATCACTTTAGGACTTCAAGTATTTGAAGAGCTGTCATATGGAAAAAGGATTAGATGTGGACCCAGAAGCAGAAACAGAAGCAATGGGCACAAACTGTGGAAAGGTAGATTTAGTCTTGAAGCCAGAAAGATGTAATAAGAGGGAGAGATTTTCAGAAGTAGGATGGGCTTTCTGAGGAGGAAGGGAGTTTCTCATCACTGGAGGTTTTCAGGCATCTACTCACATAAAAATTAGACTGGGTATCAAAACACCATGTACTCGTCTTGCATCTACTATACTTGGTAGCTACTATGACCTTAAAGTCACAATTTGTAAAATGGAGATAATATTTAATTCATAGATCTGTCTTGGGGATCTGAAGCATGAGAAACATGTTTTTGGAAAGTAAAGTCAGACCACGTCTCCTTCACTCTTCTACCTGTCAAGAATACTCTCGCGGTCCCTGTGTAAGAAAAGCTAAAGGAAAAAGGCAAGGAACATTGAGTTATTGAGAAAGATTCTATTTTATAGGTAGGCCATTGTGAAGGATGTAGCTGTTCATTCATTTTAGTTATGTCCAAACTTTCATGACCCCAGTTGATGTTTTCTCCCCAAAGATATTGGAGTGGTTTGGCATTTCCTCTTTGAGTTCATATTGTAGATGAGGAAACTGAAGAAAATGGGACAAAATGACTTGCCCAGGGTCACACAGCTAGTAAGAGATGAAGGTTAAATATGAACTCACAAAGATGAGTTTTCCTGACTCTGGGCCATGTGCTCTGCGTCACCACTGGTTCACCTAACTGCCCTGTTATGAAAGTTAGCTCCACTCAGTAGAGGAGTCTGTCTTCCCAAAAGTCTGTGCTAAGCAATTCATCTTGCAGGCATCCCCTATTACTGACATCCTTCATTCTGCAGAATAAAGGCTTCAAACCCACCACTTCATAGTGCGAACAACCCCACTCACCCACACTTTTTGAGAAAATGTCTTCAGTCCTCCCAACAAAGAGCCATTGCACATGCCCATAACATCCATAGGAGAATGATTTCAAAGTCCCAAACAAAGGGCTTACCACCCTATCCTGAAAGCTCATCAGAATGATTGGGGAACTCCCCTAGTAATCCATCACATATGAGTGATGTCAAAGACAAATAGAAGTGCATCTTTGTAGACCACATACTGGTTTAGAAAACCACAAATCAACATTATCTAGGTTGTATTACATTATTATTCATGATGATAAAAATATGACAATTATATTTTAGTCCAGATTTGGTCACACTGGGGAGTCTTAAAGTCATGGAGTTCAATACTTCTGACATACATTATCTCAATTAGGCCTCACAATAACTCTGGGCAATAAGTATAATCATTATAATTATTCCTATTTTATAGATGATAATACCAAGACTGGTAGGAAAAGTGAGTTGTCCAGGGCTGTACAACTAGCAAATATTAGAAGTGGCTTTCAAATATCTTCTTTTGGATATTCTAGATTAGAATAGGCCTTATTCTCAGGAGAGTTCTGAAGGGAACTCTGCATCTCTGCTTCCTAGTCATTTACAGGATTTCCTAGATAATTCTGTAAAATCTGCCTGTAACGAGACTTAATATAACTTATGACAATCTCTTACATTTGATTTTTCATCAACTGGTTCATGCAATGAAAATCAAATCAAGCCTTATTTTTCTCGTCCTATTATTTAGGATAAGAAGAATATCAAATTAAGAAACCATAATTCACCTGCAACTTCAGAGAATTTCAGTTTTTACATACAACTTGCTGTTTCTTTTTTACCTAAATCAAAACTCACTTAGTAACAATAGACCTCAGATTCAAAGACTATATTAACATCCTAGAATCCAAATCCACCATTATCAAGTTGGCTCAAATATGTAACTTCATTATATTCAGAAAAAATTCATGAGGTGCTGAGCTACTATGGTTGAGTAGAAACAGGACTTAATCATGGCTCCAGCTTCCACCTCCTCCAATACATGTAACAAATGACTCTAAACAACTTTGGAGCTACAGAACCCACCAAGTGACAGAGAGAAACAAATCTCTGACTAAAGGAACAGGCTGGCAGGGAGGGTTCATCACAGAGCACTGGAAGCCCAGCAGAGTCCCAACTGAGCCAAGGTTTTAGCCCCAGGGTGACCCTAACCAGCAGAGGCCAGAGCACACTTCACAAGAGTAAATCACCAGCGGCTGTAGTGGTTTCCAGACTTCTCAATCCACAAATGCCAAAGACAAAGTAAAAGTTCAGTGTGGAACTTTGTTTAAACAGGGGGAGTGCAGTTTGGCTGCTAGTCCCTGGATTGAGAAACAGAGGAGACTCAGTGACTGCAGGTGCTGCCCTGTGGCTGCTTCCCAAGCTCTTGCCCTGCAGATTGTAGGGGGACCAAGCGACCATTCAGAGGGTAATCACTCTTGCTTTGATCTGCTTGCATCTGGATTGTGGCCTTAGGTGGTGTTCCCGGGGTGTGTGACCAGTGAGCCAGAGTGTGTGCAGGCTGAAGATAGGGCCCTCATCTAATAGCTAAAGAAGCTGCAAAAATCCCAGCAATTTTAGACATAGGAATCCCCATTTTGGGAGCAGAATTCTACTATGGCAAAGAGCTCAAAAGTCAAGTAATTGGCTGTCAATATGAGCAAGCAAGGGAAGCACAAACAGATGATAGAATCCTTTATGGGGGATGAAGACATCAAAGCCAGGACTCCTGCATCAAAAGCCTACAAGAAAAATATGAATGGATCACAGGCCACAGAGGAGCTCAAGGTCGATTTTGAAAATCAAGGAAGAGAACGGGAGGAAAAATTGGGAAGAGAAATGAGAATGGTGCAAGAAAATCATGAAAAGCATGTCAAGAGCCTGCTAAAGGAGACCCCAAAATACTGAAGAAAATAATACCTTAAAAAATAGACTAACTTAAAGGGCAAAAGAGGCCTAAGAAGAATGCTTTACAAAGCTCAATTTGCCAGATGGATAAGCAATTTCAGATGAAATTCATAATTTTACATATGATAACCAAATAAATTCAGATGAAAACCCACTCTTTATTATAAAAGACTTGCAAAGTCCTTCCTTTTGATACAACAAAGGAAAGGGGATTCTTTTTTCATACTTGTATGTTTTCAAAGTTTACTACTTTAGAATTTTATGCATTTAGCAGAACTAAAAAGTTGCCATGACCAGCCTGAACAAAATGTCTCAAGAAACCTCATAGAAAAGAATATCTTGAAAGGTCTGCATGACTTTTCCCCCTAACATTATTATTAATGGTTATTATCACTTTAAAATAAAACCTACTCCATTAAATAGTTAACAGGTTTCAAATACCTACTTTTAAATCACATTCTTTTAACTACTCAATTTAGAATCAAATAGTATCAAATTGAAGGAGAATTTATTTAATAGCATTTCTGACAATGGTATTTCAAATTTCCCAGTACAAGAAAAAATTTTAGAAACACAATAGTTACCTATTTCAAACATGAAACAAAACTTTCTTAGATACCATCACTTCAGTCAAATATAATACCAAATTGTCTTATGTGGAAAATCATTCATTTTATCACCTTTTTGCATTTTGTACCAATCACTTCTGAAACTTGCTATAGAGTGAGCTAGTGTGTAACAACTAAATTCATTTAAAGAAATAATAATTCCAGTAGTAATTTTAATTTTATATAGTACTTTCCCTATACAGGTATTGTGTTAAGCACTTCCTAATCATGATATCATTTAGTCCTCACATTGACCCTAGGATCTGGGTCTTATGCCTATAGGAAGCAGAAACAGAAGGACAGGTAAAATTACTTGCTTAAGGTCACTCATACAAATAATAAGTTTGTGAGACCAGGGTGTAACTGATTTTTTCCCCCCTGATTCTTTCATTTTTCCACTTTTTGTTTTGTGTTTGATGCCACAATTAATAGGAGAAACACATTTCACCATGTCAAAATTTAGGTATAGGGCAAATATAAAATATTAAACAAATCAAATCTGAATTTCCTACCACAAAATCAAAACTTCAGTTTCCAGGCCTATTTCCATTTAAAATTTAGATGCCAGAGTTAACACTGAGCTCATTTTCAAAGGTTCAAGGGAACACTTTTCCTTTTTAAAAACTTCTTAGAAATTGCCTTTAAAATCATCTCAAAAGCAAAATCATTTCCCTTTGGGTTAATCACATAGCCTCATCCTCTCACCTTTCCCTGAAGCTTTTAATTTTCAATTCCAAAGAAAAGTGGGGAGAGGCTCCAAGTAATAGCCTCCCATTCCTGCCCCAATGCTTTGGAACTGGAGAAGATGAGATCAGAATACATTCTCAGACTGATCTTCTAGGGGATGGGTACTGTATTTTCTCCTTGTATACCAGATTGCTTAAATAACTAATCTTCACTCATATTTCCCCTTTGCAATTTAGTACAAAAAATAAGCAACCCCAATTTATTGAAATGCTATTACCTTCAGGATTTCTAAGTGCTCATAAAGGCATGATTTCTTTCTAATATTCTTCAGTGTCAGTGCTTCTAATTTACTTAAACAATTAATTTTGTAATAATAGGCTTTGAAAATTTGACTTAAGGCTTTCCCAAAGATACTTCTAGTTTCTGGCCCCTCACCCTGCCATTTCTCCTTATGAATATTGATTCCTATTTTTCATAACAGGGTGAAGGCCCAGGCAATGTTGAGTGTTGAGCATGTGGTCCAACATGGATAGGAGTGGTGTTTGGTGGTACCTCATCATAGGGTCCTCTCCATTTTAACTGTCCCTTCCCATGCCTTCATTAATTTTATTTATTTTCAAGTTGCTTCCTGATATAAACTGGTTTTTCTCTTTTCTTTGTCAAAACAGCATTAAGAACAGCAGACTCATTCCCCTTCCCCCACCCCCTTTTCTCTAATCAGTGAAACTGTTTTCCTTCATTCCCCAAAATAATAGCTTTCAATCTCTAGGGAACCTTTCACTTTCAAAGTCTCATTCATTTTTCCCCCTTAATACAAATTCTACAGAGTAGTACAAAGCTCACTAAGATATTTTTAGCATTTTTTAATCTTCTGTTAAGTGCTTTATCAGATAGGACAAAGAGAAAGGCAGTTCCTTATTCAGTACCTGCCTCAAATATATTTATCCCAATGAAATCAACCCATTTCAGACTTCTAGCCCAACTCCAAATTCTTCCTTAAATAAAGGATAGAGAGGTGCTTAAGTTTAATCTTCAAATCTTTAAAATTTACTAAAATGTTTTGGCAGCTTCCATAATTTGGAAATTTACAGTAATTACTTAAAGTTATAAATAATACCTATAAGTTCATAAAATTGCCACAAAACCGTTCAAAAAAGAAGAAAGCTTCTCTTTCTTTGATTATCTAACTTTAATTTCTGTATTCACAACCTGCCTAGGGCTGAAATGACAGAGGAAAACTATCTTGGAGATTTTTTCTTTTTAACTTAGTCTCCTGCTAAAAGCCTAAGGTGAGAATTAGTCCTGCTTACTTGAATAGAGAGATTCACATACAATTACAGAAAGCTGGGAGAACTGCTTCAAGTACGAAACTGAAACTTGATCAATCTTTCTACCTAGTCTTCCTAAACTCTTTGGTATACCTTTTCTGCAGCAGTCTTTCTGGCTAGTTGCATTTTCTCCTTAGAAATTTTTGAAGGCTGGGAATCTAAAAATACCATTAAACATGACACAAGACAAAGATTTTTTTTCTGAGCATTTTACAAAGAAAACAAAAACAGGGACATAAGAACAAGAGAAATACATAATTGCTAGGCTCTTTGTCTCTTACTGAAAGTCTGATCTCAAGGCCTTTAATTTGTTGTCATTATAAGTACCTGTTCAAGATCAATTTGGGGATGCATTTTTATGTTTATATATTTTAAAACATTCTGAATTTCTTAAATGCCAGTTTTTTTTGAGGGGAGAAGATAAGGAAATTGGGGTTAAGTGACTTGCCCAAGATCACAAAGCTAGTAAGGTCAAGTGTCTGAGGCTGGATTTGAACTCAGGTCCTTCTGACTCCAGGGCAGGTGCTCTATTCCCTGTACCACCTAGCTGCCCCATAATGTCAGTTTTAAATAGTGTGCTATTCCATTGGTCTCAGAATATAAGATCCTACAATTTCCCCAAGGTAACTTCCCTAACAATATAGAGGCTAACACTAGCTTATTTCATTAGGGGAACATCTTCATTGAGGAAGATTACCTTAATGTGTTTCTTTAATGATTTAATTCTTAATTCTTTAATTCTTAATCTTAGGGAGATTTCCTGTCCCCCAAAACATGGGGGCTTACCTTTGCTAGGAAAGAAATTGAGATTGAGGAAAGTTTGACATCTGGGGACAGTCTTCCTTGAAGAAATCCCTCAGAGAAATGTACAGAGTGCTCAAGACAGTTTTTTTTATAAAGGCTTCCTTTTGAAATCCTTGCTCATCTTGGCTCACTTTGCAAAAAAAGAAAAAAAAACTGTGACAGGTGAAATCTGTAATAACCAAGGAAACAAATGTTTGATCTTCTAAGCATATCAGTTTATTAAGCAATGCATTCCACTTATTTAACAATTTGGGATCAGGACTCTTCAGCTTGGCACAAGATCCCCAATACAGGGGAAGATAAATGTCCATGCATGAAAAGTCAACAATGAACAGGATGTCAACCAGGATGCAAGATTAGGCAATCTGATTTCCAATTGGAAGAAGGATTAGGGACATCCTGAGTTGGGAGGGAGACTAGGGGAGTTTGAGGAATTGGGAGTGGGGAGAATGAGCATGGGGTGGTTCTAGGAGTTGAAACAGTATATCACTCAATTACTGATTAGCAAGCAGGTGGAATTTACAGGAAATGAAATTTAGGACTCAAAATGGAGTCAATTTTACAAGATGGAGTTAATTTGGTGGAAACAATTCCCACAGTTCTCTTGCACATATCCACCAAGCTAGATACCATAGAGAGTAACCATAATAGTAAGAAGAGGAAAATCAGAGGCACCCAGAAATTCACAAGAGAGAGAAACAAGAAAAAAACCAGTAATAAAACACCTGACCTCAGATGGACACAACTGAACAAAGTATGAGTAATAAGCAAGTGACAAAGAGATCCCAATTCAGTGATTCACATTTGACTTCATAGGTCCTCAAAAATGCTTCTGCTTTCCTCTGTGATTATCTCCAATTTATCTTGTACATGTTTTGTTTGTACATCCCTGTTTGAACAACATGCCAAAAATATCCCTCCCTTTCAGTTTCTTAAGAACAGGGTAAGTTTTGAGGCAGACTATGGCGGAGTAGAAACAGGACCTGCATGCACCTCTGGCTCTCACCTCCTCCAATTCATGTAGAAGGGGACTCTGAACAAACTTTGGAGCTGCAGAGCCCACAAAATGACACAGAGAATCTTACCTCCCACTAAGGACAGCCTGGGAAGCTGGCCAGAATTGGATAGCACAGTGCTCTGGGAGCCGACCTCAGCCCCAAACCAGACGGAGGTTTTAGCCCCAGTGAAGCCCTGACCAGCCACCAGCCACCAGCTGGAGAGACCCCAGATCACTAGCAGCTGTGGCAGTCCAGAATTATCAACACATAGATACTAAGGACCGAGTGAGAGGTCAGTGCAGTGTGGACTTTGGGAACCAGGAGTTTGGGAGTTCAGAGCAGCCTTCACACCCTAGAGGAAGAAGTGCCTAAGCACCACAGCTGTGCAGCCACCACCAAATGGCTGCTTCAGAGATCCTGGCCTGTAGTTTGTTGGGGGTTCAAAGAACAAGTCTGAGGGCTAACCTCCTTGGATCTGGATTGTGGTCTAGGGTGGAAGTCCTAGGTGTGTGACCAGTTTGTCAGAGCATGTGGAGGTTTCAGCGAGGGCACCCCACTAATAGCCCTAGCACCTCAGAAAACCTCAGCTATATGGGACAAAGCTCCCCTCTCTGGTAGCAGAGTTCTACTGCAGCAAAAAGCTATAAAGTCAAGTAATTGAATGGCAACATGAGCAAGCAAAGGAAGCAATTCAGGCATAGCAATCCAACATTAGACTCCTGTTTTGGAGACAAAAAGGATCAAAGCATGGAACAGGAGGAAGACAACAAAGTCAGAACACCTGCACCAAAAGCTTCCAAAAAAAAATATGAGCTGGTTACAGGCCATAGAGGAGCTTAAGAAAGATTTTGGAAACCAAATAAGAGAAGTGCAGGAAAAATTGGGAAGATAAATGAGAATGATGCAAGAAAAATTATGAAATGAGAGTCAACAACCAGACTGAAGAAAATAACACCTTAAAAATAGACTAACTCAAATGGCAAAAGAGGCTCAAAAAGGCAATGGGGAAATGAATGCCTTAAAAAGCCAAATTAGCCAGATGGATAAATAATTTCAAAATCTCACTGTGGAGAATCATTCCCTCAGAATTATTTTGGAAGAAATGGAAGCTAGTGACTTTATGAGAAAGCAAGATAATATTAAACAGATGCAAAATAATGAAAAAATAGAAGGCAATGTGAAATATATCATTAAAAAAACCACTGACCTGGAAAATAGATCCAGGAGAGACAATTTAAAAATTATTCATCTACCTGAAAGCCATGATCAAAAAAAGAACCTAGAAATAAATCATCCTTCAAGAAAACCTCAAGGAAAATTGCCCTGATGGTTGAGAACCAGAGGGCAAAATAGAGTTTGAAAGAATCCACTGTTCTCTGCCTGAAAAAGATCCCAAAATGAAAACTCCTAGGAATATTATAGCCAAAATTCCAGAGTTCCCAGACCAAGGAGAAAATATTAAAAGCAGCCAGAAGAAACAATTTGAATATTGTGGAAACACAATCATGATAACAGGATCTGGCAGGGTCTACACTGAAGTATCAAAGGGCTTGGAATATGATATTCTGGAGGTCAAAGGATCTGGGATTAAAACCAAGAATGACCTACCCAGCAAAACTGAGTATTGTGTTTCAGGGGGAAAGATGGTCATTCAATGGAATAGAGTACTTTCAAACATTCTTGATGAAAAAAACAGAGTTTAATAGAAAATTAGACACTGAGATACAAGAAGTAAGAGAAGCATGAGAAAGTAAAATAGGGAAAATAAATCATAAGGAACTTATCAAAGTTGAACTATTTACATTCCTACATGGAAAAATGATCATTGTAACTTATGAACCTTTTCTCAGTATGAATATAGTTGATGGGAATAGAAATGAATACACACACATACATATATATGTTTATATAGTAGGGTGTGTAGGCGTATGAATACATATGTGAGTGTGTGTATATATGTGTACAGGTATACATAGACAGAGGTCACAGGACCAATTCAATAGGAAGGGATGATTCTTAAAAAGTGAAATTAAGAGGTGAGAGAGGAATACAATGAGAAGAGATGGGGAGAGACAGAATGGGGTAAATTTTCTCATGAGAAGAAGCAAGGGAAAATGGTTACAATGGAGGGTAAGAACAGGAAGGCAAAAGGGAATAAGTCAAACTTATTCTCATTGAATTTGGCTGAGGGAGCGAATGACATACACACTACATAAGGTATCTCACCAGACAGGACAGTAGCAGGGAAGGGGATGAGAGGGAGGATGATGGAAGGGAGGGCAGGCTGGGAGGGAGGGAAGTTGGAAGCACCTACTTTTGAAAAGGGACAGGGTCAGAGTAGAGAATAGAGCAAGGGGAGGTAGGGATAGGATGGGCAGAAAGAATCTTTCACAATATATGTACTATGGAAATGTTTTGAGTAGCTGCACATATACAACCTATGTTGAATTCCTTATCTTCCCAATGAGGGTAGGTGATGACAGAAAAAGGGAAAGAATATGGAATTCAAAGTTTTAAAATCAAATGGTCAAAAAATGTTATTAATTTTTTTGCATGCAACTGGGAAATAAGATAAACAGGCACTCGAGTATAGAGATCCATCTTGCCCTATGGGGGAGAATATAGGAGAGAGCATATTGGGGGAGGGTGTATAGAGTGAGATCACTATTTTGGGGAGCTGGGTATGGGAAAGATGGAAAGAAAATTTGTAACTCAAAATCTTGTGGAAATGAATGATGTAAACTAAAAATAAACATAAAATTTAATTAAAAAAAAAGAAAAGTTTTTGCATATTTGAATGTATATGGAAGGTAACAGTCAATTCTGGTAGTATTTTAAATGAAATGTATTATTCTTGATTGATATTTAAGATGAGTCAGAATGTATTATAGTAGTTGACACTAAGGAAGCTCTGGTTACGTAAATGAGAAATCTTAAATTTTCAATGTATGTATTTTTGTGTGTTCATTGAAAGTTTGATGGACTATATCACATTCATGTAGAATTTCAAAAAGTAATAATTTTATATCAAAGGATAAAAGAAGAAAGACATTGGTATAAATTGTTATGAAGGCTAATTTAGACTGGGAAATTTAATATCTGGAAGTCCTATAATAACTGGAAATTAAATTAGTTGTAGTGCTTTGAAAACTTATTTGTATTACTTAAGGACACACACTAGTTGTGTTTTAATGAATTCATATACTGGAGGTTTCAAAATGAACTATTTAGGAGTTTCCCCACCTTAGTGAAGACAGTGTCACAGCACTGGATTTTAAAGGGATCTGAAGTTTTTCTGTTAACTCCTCTCATCCCAGATCAGATTTGGCAACACATAGACATTATCATGCAAAGAGAGTGAAGGGGTCTGAGACTGAGAATCTTTCAGAGTATCTGAGGAGATTTCACTGAAAAGTCATTGATAAGGAGAGATTTAAGGGAAACATCTACTAGTATCACAGCGGCTAAGCATAAAGATTGAGATTGAGGAAGTTTTTGTTTTAAGTAGGAAGGCTGAAATTGGGTGGTTATTGAATTTGAATTTAAAGATGGGCAGTGATTTGTTATTATTACTAGAACCAAAGAAAGCCATTTCAATATTGGCCCAGCATATTTTAAACTGACCTGATTCTAATAGGTGATTTCAAACTGCTTGTAAACTTTCCCAGGAGAATGTGAATGTGAAGGGAAAATGAAATAATAAGAGAACATATAAATTTGTGGATAATATTTCCTTTTTGAGGGCCAAGGTTACTGGAACTTAGAAATGTATAGTTATATGATCAAAAGGTACATTTTTTTTGTATTAACGAATTGATTCACTATTTACACCTACCCCGCCCCCCCCCAAATGCAGCAAAACCCAGAAAGAGAGAAACAAATTTCTTTCTTTTTTTTTTTTTTGCCTTTTGGAGGGCAATTGGGGTTAAGTAACTTGCCCAAGGTTACACGGCTAGTTTGTGTGTGTGTGTGTGTGTGTGTGTGTGTGTTAAGTGTCTGAGGCTGGAACCAAACTCAGGACCTCCTGACTCTGGGGCTAGTGCTTTACTCACTGCACCAACTAACAAATTTCTTCTTGAAGGCAGCCTGGCAGCCTGACAGGAAAAGTGTAAAATTGAAATCACATTTCTTGCCTTCTTAATGGTTAGTGAAGGAACAGGAGGTAGGGAGTGAATTAAAAACTCAAAAAAAATTTAATGAATGTTAATTTCTCATCAATTGGGGAATGACTGAACAAGTTGCAGCATATGATTATAATGCATGACTACTGTGCTATAAGAAATGATGAACAGGGTGCAGGTAGGTGGCGCATTGAATAGAGCCTATACCCCCACCCCAAAATACTGAATATCCCTTCCCCCAATTTATTCTCTCTTAAATCCTATCCCATCCACCTCCTCCACACTTTCTGATAGGGCAAGATGGATTTCTATACTCCAATGCCTGTATATCTTATTTTACAGTTGCATGTAACATGCATTTACATTTGTTTTTTTGAAACGTTGAGTCCCAGAGTCTTTCCCTTTTCCCCTCCTCACCTCCCTTCAACTGGGAAGACAAGCAATTCAACATAGGTTGTGCATATGTAGTTACACAAAACATTTCTGAAGTAGGTATATCATGAAAGACTAACCATATTTCCCTCCGTCCTATCCCACCCCCCACATATTCTATTTTCTGCTTTGAGCCTGTTCCTTTTCAAAATTGTTTGCTTCTACCTACCCTCTCCTCCAATCTGCCCTCTTTTCTATCAGCCCCCTCTTATCCTCTTCCTCCCTGCTTTCCTGTATGGTAAGATACCCTCTTGAATGTGTATGTTATTCCCCCCTAATGCCAAATTCAGCAAGAGTAAGGTTGACCCATTCCCTTTCAACTTCCTGCTCTTCCCCTCCATTGTGACAGTGTTCTCTTGCCTCTTTTATATGAGATAATTTACCCTAACCTATCTCTTCTTTTCTCCTTCTCCCAATATATTCCTCTCTCACCTCTTAATTTTATTTTTAAGATATCATCCCTTCATATTCAACCCACCCTGTGTGTGCCCTTTGTCTATGTATACGTGTACACACATGTGCAGTCACACATATATTTATATACATATACTCCCTCCAATACATACATATCCATGTATTTCTACATATAAACATACATAGTACCTTCAACTATCTCCTTACTGAGGAAAGTCTCATGAGTTACAATTATTGTTTTTCCATGTAGAATTTCTTTTTCCTATTTACCTTCTCATGCTTCTCTTGCTTCTTATAATTGAGAGTCAGAATTTCTGTTCTGCTCTGGTTTTTTCCTCAAGGATGCCTGAAAGTCCTCTATTTCATTGAATAACTATATCTTCCCCTGAAGCATTATACTCAGTTTTGCTGGGTAAATGATTCTTGGTGTTAATCCTATCTTCTTTGACCTTTGGAATAGCATATTCCAAGCCATTTGATCCCTGAATGTAGAGGCTGTTAAATCTTGTGTTATCCTGATTGTGTTTCCGCAGTAGTAAAATTGTTTCACCCTGACTGCTTGTAATATTTCTCCTTGACCTGGGAACTCTGGAATTTAGCTAATATATCCCTAGGGGTTTTCTTTTTGGGATCATTTTCAAGAGGTGATGGGTGAATTCTTTCAATTTCTATTTTGCCCTCTGGTTCTAGAATATCAGGGCAATTTTCCTGGAGAATTTCTTAAAAGATAATATCTTGGTTCCTTTTTTGATCATGGCTTTCAGACAGTCCAATGATTTTTCAATTGTCTCTCCTGGATCAATTTTCCAGGTCAGTGGTATTTTCAATGAGATATTTCACATTGCCTTCTATTTTTTCATTTGTTTGGATCTGTGTTATATTATCTTGTTTTCTCATAATGTCATTAGCTTTCACTTGCTCCAGTCTAATTTTGAAAAAATTATTCTCTTCAGAGAGTTATTGAAATTCCTTTTCCATCTGGCAAATTTGACTTTTTAAGGCATTCTTGTCCTCATTGGCTTTTAGGACCTCTTTTGCCATTTGAGTTAGTCCACTTTAAAGCTGTTACTGATTTTGAAATTTTGATTTTAAAAGAATTATTCATTTTATTTTTTACCTCTCTAATTTGGGTTTCAATGTTCTTTTTGAGCTCATCTAAGAATGCTTTCTGTGCATGAGACCAGTTCCCTGTTGAGACTTCAGCAGTGGGTGTGGAGTCAACACTGTCTCCCTCTGAATTTGGTTCCTTCCTCTCACAGTAGTAGGACAAAGATTTGCCTTTACAGTCTGCTTTTTACCCATTTTGAGGCAGGGTTCTAGCCAAGCTCTTCCTCTAGGGTTCCCAAGCATTTACTGTTTAAAGTTTTGCTCTGGGGCAATAATTACTGTGTTTTCAGGATCAGAGAGGGGGGATTGGAGCAGCCAGGGTCTGCCATCCTGATCCCTGGAAGTTCAGATAGGGGCTTTTTTAAATTTCCACGCTGTGGGATGGTAGTCCCAGGAGTAGCTGCTGCCATTGCCGAGGGCCTTGCATTTGACTCTTACCTAGCTCCATCCAGTCTCAGCCCTGTAGTGATAGGCCTGAAGATGGCCCTTGGGGTTGGTGAAGCAATTTGCTGCCATGTAGATGAAGCCTAGCCAGGGCCTCTATGTTCCCTGGCGTCTAGGACTCTGCAGCGACCCAAGTTGTCCTCTGGGCGTCTGCCAGATTTATCTAGTTCTTAGGGAGGAAAGTTTAGCTGTCTCCCAGTAGTACAATTTCATTGTTTATTTCCTGCTTTAACTTCTTCAACTTTTCCTTCAAAAATTTAGATGCTATACCATTTGGTTCATAAATTTTTAATATTGATATTACTTCATTGCCTATGGTATGTTCCAGCAAGTTAAATTTTCTGTTTTTACCTTTCAAAATTACATTTATTGGGGTGGCTAGGTGTTACAGTGAATAGAGCACTGGCCCTGGAGTCAGGAGGACCTGAGTTCAAATCCAGGCTCAGACATTTGACTCACTGATTAGCCATGTGAATTTGGGCAACTCACTTAACCCCAATTGCCCTGCCTACCCCTTCCAAAAAGCAAAAAAAAAAAAAAAAAAAGAAAACAATAGAGTTGACGACTAATCTTGGGGGAGCTAGGTATCACAGTGAATAGAACAGTAACCTTGGAGTCAGGAGGAACTGAGTTCAAATCTGGCCTCAGATTCTTAACACAAAAACTACCTGTGTGACCTTGGGCAAGTCACTTAACGCTAATTTCCCTCCAAAAAGCAAAAAATATTACATCTATTATTGTTTTTCTTTTGTTTGATATCATATTTGCTATCCCTACTTTCTTTTCAGCTGAAACATAAAAGATTCTACTCCAGACCATTACTTTAAACCTTTGCGTGTATCTTTGCTTCAAATGTATTTCTTGTAAACAAAACATTTTGGGATTCTTTTTTTTAAAGAAAAAGAATAAAAAATCATTTATTTATTTTTGTGAAGACTATTTTATTTTTAAAATTATTTTTAATTTAATTTTAGTTTATAACATTCATTTCCAGAAGATTTTGAGTTACAACTTTTCTACCCGGCTTTCCCTTACCCACCACCCCAAAACAGCAATCCCTCTGAATACTCCCTTCCCCCAATCTACTCTCTCCTGTATCCTCCTCCATCCCCTCTCTGGCTTTCCAGTAGGACAAGATGGATCTCCATAATCCAGTGTCTGCATATCTTATTTCCCAGTTGCATGTTTAAAAAATAATAAGAATAACATATATTTTTTAAACATTTGATGTTGACTTTGGATTCAAAATTCTTTCTATTCTTTCCTTGTCACACACCCTTACAGGAAAGATAAGCAATTCTATAGTTGGTACATGTATAGTTATGTAAAACATTTCCATAGTGGATATATTATGAAAGACTGAATATATTTCCCTCCATTCTATTCCACTCCCTACTTATTCTATTTTCTACTTTGACACTGTCCCTTTTCAAAAGTGTGTGCTTCTAACTACCCTTCCCCCCAATATGCCCTCCCTTCTATCATCGCCCCTCTTATCTCCTTCTATAGGATAAGATACCCAATTTAGTGTTTATGTTATTCCCTCCTTAAGCCAAATTCAGTGAGAGTAATGTTGACCCATTCCCTTTTGCCTTCCTGTTCTTCCCCTCCATTATAACAGTTTTCTCTTGCTTTTTATATGAGATAATTTACCCTATTCTGTCTCTCTCTATATCCTCTCATTATACTCCTCTCTCACCTCTTAATTTTATTTTTTAGATATAATCACTTCCTATTCAACTGATTCTGTACCCTCTATGAATACATGTACCCATATATACACATTCACATATGTATTTATACTCAAAGATACCCTCCTACATAAACATACATACACATGTTTACATATATATACAAATATATTTCCTTCTAATATCCTCATACAGATAAAAGTTTCAAAATTACAATTATAGTTTTTCCATGTAGAAATGTAAATAGTTCAATTTTAATAAGTTCCTTTTGATTTCTTTTCCCTATTTACCTTCTCATGCTTCTCGTATTTAAATGTCAAATTTTCTAGCAACTCTGTTTTTTTCATCCAGAATGCTTGAAAGTCCTCTATTTCACTAAATGACCATGTTTTCCCCTGAAACATTATATTTACTTTTACTGGGTAGGTGATTCCTGGTTTTAATCCTAGCTCCTTTGACCTCCTGAATATTATATTCCAAGCCCTTTGATTCCTTAATGTAGAAGCTGCTAGATATTGTGTTATCTTGATTGTGCTTCCATAATATTCAAATTGTTTCTTCTTGGCTGCTTGTAATATTTTCTCCTTGAGCTGGGAACTCCAGAACCAGCTATAATATTCTTAGGAGTTTCTTTTTGAGATCTTTTCAAGAGTGATCAGTGAAGTTTTAAATTTCCATTATGCCCTCTGGTTCTGAAATATCAGAGCAATTTTCCTTGAGGATTGGTTGAAGGATGATCTCTAGGGTTTTTTTTTTTGATCATGGCTTTCACATAGTCCAATGTTTTTTGAATTATCTCTTCTGGACCTATTTTAGTCTATTTTTAAGATCTTATTTTCTGCAGTTATGTTGTTGACTTGCTTTTCATGATTTTCCTTCATCATTCTCATTTCTATTCCCAATTTTTCCTCAACTTCCTTCACTTGATTTTCAAAATCCTTCTTGAGCTCCTCCATGACCTGTAAATAATTCATAGTTTTCTGGGAAGCTTTTGATGCAGGAGTTCTGACTTTGCTGTCTTACTCCTGTTCCATAGCTGGATCCTTTTTGTCCCTAAAAAAGGATCTATGGTTTTATCACTATGCTTGCTTTGCTTCCCTAGCTTGCTCATAGTGCTAGTCAATCACTTTAATTTTGAGCTCTTTGCCATAGTAAAACTCTGCTTCCAAAGAGGAGAGCTTTTTCCCAAACCTTTTCCACAGCTGTTGGAGCTAGTCATTGGGTGCCCCCTCTGCAGCCCCCACCAGCTCTACCCAACTGGTCACACACCCTAGGACTTCCACCCAAGATAGTGATCCTGATCCAAGGAGGTTAAAGCAAGAGCAATTACCCTCTGAATGGTGGCTTGCTCACCCTACTCTCTACAGCCAAGGGGCTCAGCAAACAGCCACGTGGCAGCAGCTACAGCAGCTGTGTCTCTGACACTTAGTGCCCCAGGGCCAGACCAATCTCTTGCATCCTCCCAGTTCCAACAATTTTCCACACTGACCTTTTACTTACTCTTTGGCATTTATGGGTTGATAGGACTGGAAACTGTCACAGCTGCTGGTGATTCATTCTCCTGAAGTCTGCTCTGGTCTGGGCTTCCCTGAGGCTAAAACTGCACAGTTCACAGGGCTGTGCTCTGCTTCCAGCACACTGTGATCGACCCTTCCTGTCAGCCTGCCTGGCTGCCTTCCTCGGGAGATTTGTTTCTCTCTGTCACTTTGTGTGTTCTGTATCCCTAAAATTTGTTTAGAGTCATATTTTATAGGTATTTGTGGTGGAGCTCATGGAATTTTCCTGCTTCTACACTTCCATCTTGGCTATACCCTAGGATTCTGTTTTTTAATCCATTCTGCTATCTGCTTCCATTTTATACGTGAGTTCACCCCATTCTAATTTATAGTTATGATAACTAACTGTGTTATCATATAGGCATGTCCCTCCATGCTATTTTCCCTTCTTTATCCCCCTCTCCCTCTCTTCCTCTACCCTTTCCCTACTCTGAAGTATTTTATTTCTGCTCATTTCCTCCAATAATATGTCCTCCCTTTAATCTGATCCCCTTCTGTTATCCTTTTTTTACTTCCTTATAGGGTAAGGTAGATTTCTTTATCCAAACAAGTATGTATGTTTTTCCTTCTTTGTGTCAATTCTAATGAGAGTAAGGTTTAAGCTGTGCCTGACCACCACCCCATCATCTTCTCCTCTCATAACTAGATACTACCCCAAATAAAGGGGAAAGTAGTTAAGGAGGTGAATAAAATTCTCGAAAGTTAGATATGATAGATCGATTGAGAAACCTGAACGAGAATAGAAAATAATATACCTTTTTCTCAGAAGAAAGAGAACTCCTTGAAAAGTATAATAGACCAAATGGAAAAGGAAATAAAGAAGGAATAATTCCTTAAAAGGTAGATTTGAGCAAGTGGAAGCTAATGACTTTAAGAGACATCAAGAAACAATCAAACAGAATCAAAAGAATCAAAAAAATAGAAGAAAATGTGAACTATCTCATTGGAAAAACAAATGGCTAAACAGTAGATACAGGAGAGATAATATGAGAATTACTGGATTACCTGAAAGGCATGATCAAAAAAAGAGCCTAGACATCATCTTTCAATAAATTATCAAAGAAAATTGACTCGATATCCTAGAAGCAGAGAGTAAAATAGAAATCGAAAGAATCCACCAATCACCTCCTGAAAGAGGTCCCAAAATGAAAATTCCTAGGAATATTACAGTCAAATTCCATACCACTGTAATGCCAAGCAAAAGGCAACTTCCAAGGTTCAGAATGCCAGTATAGTAACTCCCCATTTTATTCAGTGTCAAATTAAGGCAAAACATTCACAGAAAAGAGAAAATCAAAATACAGCATTCACCAAGTATGATTCAATAATTTCCAAGTACTACGCCACCCCTGGAAAGTGCATTCATTCAATCACAAACTCTCTCTTCTCAAATGGACATTAAGATTAGTTTCCAATCATAAACAAAGTATATTCATTTGGTCAGTCTCAGAGCACAAAAAAAAAGTCAGGTTTCCCCACCCCTGGATCACACCTGAATTACAATTATCATTCAGTTAATGCCAAGCACCTCCTAAAAAGGGGCAGTAGGGAGCACAAAGGCTATCTACTCCTGAGATCCAGCAAGGTTAAGATATCATCACAGCATTTGATACCCAAAGAGATGATTTTTCTTCATCTTAACCTGAGGCAAATTCTCAGCAATTTCTGTTCCCAGGGAGACAAAGCTTAACAAAGACACAAGATACAATGCCAGTGTCCTCTTCAATTCACTCTGTTTGCAAAAAGTCTCAGGACCCCTGAAAATATCAGCAAGACACTCTTTCAGGATGTCTGTAAACATACAACAAAAATATCCTTCAGGTCTTCTGAACCAACAGCAATGTTCCAGCACCTCTGCAACAACAGCACTGTCCTTCACTAGTGGATGAATCTGGCAAAACAATACCAATTCACTCTCTGTCTGCAGAACAGTCTCAGGACCCCTGAACCAACATCAAGTTTCCAGGGCCTCTGGAACAACAGCACTGTCCTTGACCAGGAGACAAATCTGGCAAAACAACATCAAAGCAGACAGAAAAAATCCAGCATCACAGCCATGTCTCCTCAGTCCTTGGCAGCTCTTAAAAGTTCTGGGCAGTTCCTACTGGCTCTCAGCAATCCTCCACAATTCTGCTCCCAAAAGTTCTTCTGCCTCTCTCTGCTTCTGACTCTCTAAATCCAGAGAACCAGCTCCTCTCAGTGTAGCCATCTCTTTTCATGTCAACAAGTCCATCCCACAAGTGGGATTCACAAGCTCTGGGCTTCAACACTCAATCTGAAAAAAAAAGCTGATACAGGGGGATCTTTAAATTCCATTACTATTGCAACCACCCAGATCAAGGATAAAATACTGTAAGAATTAAAAAAGAAATAATTCATATATCATGTAACTACAGTCAGTATAATAGAAGATTAAGCAGCTTCTGTATTAAAGGATCAAGGGCTTAGAATATGATATTCTGGAGACCAAAAGATCTAATATTAGAACCATAAATCCCCTACCCAGAAAAACCGAGTATAATCTTTCAGAGTAAAAAATGGACATTCAATGAAGTTTCAAGTACTCTTGATGAAAAGACCAGAACTGAATAGAAAATTTGACTTTCAAATATAAGATGTAAAAGAAGTATAAAAAGGGGCAGCTAGGTGGTACAGTGAGTAAAGCACTGGCCTCGGAGTCAGGAGGACCCAAGTTTGGTTCCGACCTCAGACACTTAATACCCACACACACACACACACACACACACACAAAAACCTAGCCGTGAAACCTTGGGCAAGTTACTTAACCCCAATTGCCATCTAAAAGGTAAAAAAAAAGTACAAAAAGGTAATCAGGAAATTGTAATTATAAGGGAGTGTATAAAAGTAAACTGTTTATATTCTGACAGAGGGGAGTGATATTTATAACGCTAAAAACTTTTCTCATTATGAAGCCTGTTAGAAAGAGAATGCATACACAGGAAGCAGAGGTGTGAGTAGAATGTAGTGATATGATGTAATGTAATGCCAAAAGAAGGCAACTTCCCAGGTTCAAAATACCAGCATAGGTGCTCTCTATTTTATTTAGTGACAAACCAAGAACAGAGAAGATCAAAACATGACATCATTCCAAATACAGCATTTACTAAGTGTGATTAAATAATCTCCAAGTACTACCCCACCCCAGGATCTTCCAATCATTCAATCAATTACAAAGTCTCTGTTCTAAATACTTCTCCACCCCTAGGCTATACCTTAATTAAGTCCACCACAAAGCCCCTCTCCTCAAATGGAGATTAGTTTCCAAACATAAGGTCAAAAGTTCCCCACCCCTGGATCACAATTGAATCTACCCCAGAGTTACATCAAGTTTAAACACAGCACTTAATACCCAAATGGAGGTCTTTTCTTCATCTTGACATGAGGCAAGTTCTCAGCAATCTTAGTTCCTGGGGAGACAAGGCTTAGCAAAGCCACAAGATACATTGCCAGTCCCTTCATGAATTTATCCTCTGTCTGTAGAACAGTCCTAGAACCCCTGAACACATTAGCAAAGCCCTCTCCCAGGATTTCTGTAAACATACAACAAGAAAATCCTTCTTCAGGGCTTCTGAACCAACAGAAAGGCTCCCAGACCCCTGCAACAACAGCACTGTCCCTCACCAGTGGACAGTATTCACTCTGTCTGCAGGACAGTCTCCAGACCCCTGCAACAACAGTACTGTCCCTCACCAGTGGACAGTATTCACTCTCTGTCTGCAGGACAGTCGCAGGCCTTCTTAGCGAACAGCCAGGTTCCAGGACTTCTTCAACAAAAGGACAGTCTTTCACCAGTGGACAAATCTGGCAAAATAACATCAAAACAGACAGACAAAGTACCAGCAAAACAGCCATGTCTCCTCAGTCCTTGACAGCTCAGGGGGCAGGTCTCAAAAGTCCAGGGCAATTCAAAGCGGCCACCAGCAATTCTCTTAGTCTCTCTCTCTCCACGAGGTGCTGCTTCCAAAAAAAAAGATCTTCCGCCTCTCTCTCGTGTCTCTCCAAATCTACATCACCAGCTCCTCCCACTTCAGGACTTTCTTTTCACATCAACAAGCCCATCCCACAGGTGGGATTAACAAACTCTGGGTTTTAACACAATCAATTTGAAAACCAAGCCAATACAGGGGAATCTTTAATTGCCATTACTATCACATATGATGATCTAAAAAAAAACCCTCCAGCTCTGTTACAACTGTCTCACGGGCAGGGGTGGCTGGGTCTTACCTCCTCTGGTTTCCGCTGTGCAGTTGGGACATGGACCATTCTCCAAGAACGGAGTCAGGAGCCAGGAGAGTCAAAGAGTAGCAAGACTTTATTAGGTAGCTTCTTTTAGCAACCACATCCTAACTCCCAACTCCTCTTTGAGCTTCCCCACTTTATCCCCCTTCTTCCCCCCCCTTCTCTTGAGGCAGAAGTTCCCTAGGCACCAAGTCTGAGCTAAACTCAAGGACAGTCTGGAGGTAACAGAGCTCTCATCCTGGTACAGAGTTTTCCCACAGAATATCTGAGTTTCCTCCACAGTGTTTGCTCACCAAGGTCAGCATGCCATTATCACTGTAAAATCAGCATATTCTGGGTCTCATGCCTCCAGGGGAACTGCACATACACCCCCTAACACAGCTTCTCTTCCTCCTGCTCCTCCTCCTCCTCCTTCTCATTCTTCCCCTTCTCCTCTTCCTCCCACCCCTGCCCCCTTCCTTTGGAATATCCATCCTGGTGCCGCTTTTGTGAAGCAGCAGCTGAGGAGACCCCCAGACTCACCATCTATACTAATTCACTTAGTGATCTCATGAGAGAATCAGAGGGTAATGGAAAAGAGAAGGCACCTGTTCTAGAGCATGGTGGAGTCTAAAGTCCAGAGAGGCAGGAGGGAAGCTCAGAAAGGAATGAAAGAAGCAACATAACTGGTCAGGATATTTTCCTTCAAATGAAGGCTAGAGGAAAGAGACACAGGGAAAAAGGGTATCTTCCAGTATGCCAAGGCTGCTGGCCTGGAGTAAACTTCAGGGAGAGAAGACTACAGGTAATGATGAAGAAAAATCCTGGAAAGCCAGGAGTGATAAGGGTAAAGAAGTGAATAGACAAAAAGCCTATTATTGTCTCCACCTCCTCTCATTTTACAAATAAGGAAAATGAGGTTCAGTGTAATTAAGTGGCTTGATTGGGGTGACACCATTAAATATTTTAGAGTAATGAGTGATGGAGGCAAGATTGGAAACCAGATCTTCCTGACTCCATCTCCATCACTCCAAATACCTAAATTTCCTTCCTTCCTTCCTTCCTTCCTTCCTTCCTTCCTTCCTTCCTTCCTTCCTTCCTTCCTTCCTTCCTTCCTTCCTTCCTTTCTTCCTTCCTTTCTTCCATTTTCTTTCCTTCTTTCTTTTGTATTCTTCCAAAAATGATTAATATAGAAATATGTTTTACATGACTGCACGTTTATAGGTGATATCAGATTAATTACCATCTCAAGTAAGGGAGGGATGGAAAGGATATAATTGGAAACTTAAAATTTTAAACATTAAGGCTAAAATTGTTTCAAATGTATTAGGGTGAAGATAAAATATTAAAGAAAACAATTGTCTTCAATCTATATTGCCAGGAACAGCAAAGTCATTCACAGTGGATCATGACACAATATAGCCATTACTGTATACAATATTCTCCTGGTTCAGCTTACTTTACTTTGCATGAGTTCATGTAAGTCTTTCCAGGATTTTCTGAAAGCACCTGCTCACAATTTCCTATAGCACAATGCTATTCCATAACAGTCATATAGCACAACTTTTTTGACCCTTCCCTAATTGAGGTGCATACTGTCAATTCCCAAATCTTTGCCACCACAAAAAGGCTGCTATAAATATTTTTGTGCATATAAGGCTTTTTCCTTTCCTTTTAAAAAATCTATTTGGGATAAAGACCTAGCAGTGGTATTGCTGGATCAAAGAGTATGCACATATTTTTTTATCTCTTTGGGCATAATTCCCAGTTGCTCTCCAGAATGGTTGGATCAGTTCAGAACTCAACCAATAGTGTCTGAGTTTCCCAATTTCCCTACATCCCCTCAAACATTTGAAATTTCCCTTTTCTGTCACATTAGCTAAATTGATAGGAATAAGGTGGTATCTCAGAGTTCCCTGAATGTGCATTTCTCTAATAATGCTTTAGAGCATTTTTTTCATACGACTACAGGTCACTTTGATTTCTTCATCTGGAAACTGCCTGTTCATGTCTTTTGACCATTTATCAATTGGGGAATGATTCATATTAATAAAATTTTGACTCAGTTCTCTATATTTGAGAGATTAAGCCTTTATCAGACACACTTATTATAAAAATTTCCTCCCAGTTTTCTGCTTTCCTTCTAATCTTGGTTGCATTACATTTATTTGAACAAAACCTCTTTCATCCAATATAATAAATCCATTTTGCATTCTCTAATGTGCTCTATATCTTGTGTGGTAATAAATTCTTCTTTTTTCCATAAATTCTTCCAGATTCCCCCAGCTTGCTCATGGTACCACCTTTTATGTCCAAACCCATTTTGGCTTTAACTTAATAAATAGTGTGAGGTATTGTCCTATTCCTAGTTTCTGTCAAATTGATTTCCAGTTTTACCATCAGTTTTTGTCAAATAGTGAGTTCTTGTCCCAAAAGTCTGGATCTTTGCATTTATCAAACACAAGATTACTCTGGTTGTTTCTGACTGTGTATTGTGTACTCAATCTATTCCACTGCTCCACCACTCTATTTCTTAGCCAGTACCAGATTTTTGTGATGATTTCTGCCTTGTAATACAAGTTGAGATCTGGTACAGCCAGGCCATTTTCCTTCTCATTCTTTCATTGATTCCCTTGATATTCTTGAATTTTTGTTATTCTAGTTAAATTTTGTGACTCCTTTTTCTGGTCCTGTACAATATTTCTAGTAGTTTTATTGGTAAAGTACTGAATAAGCATATTAATTTGGCTTGAATTGTCATTTTCATCATATCATTTTTACCTACTCAAGAACAATTGGTATTTTTCCACTTGTTTGCATCTGACTATATTTGTGTGAAAAGGGTTGGGTGATTGTGTTCATATTGTTTCTGGGTTCATCTTGGCAGGTAGTCTTCCAAGTATTTGATTGTGTCCATAATTATTTTAAATGAAATTTTTCTTTCTATTCCTCACTGCTGGATTTTGCTGGTTATACACACACACACACACACACACACATATATATATATATATACATATGTATATATAAATGCTGATTATTTATGTGGGTTTATTTTTTTCCTGCACCTTTGCTTAAGTTGTTCATTATTTCAACTGGTTTTTTTAGTTGATTCTTTGGGATATTCCAAGTATACCACCCTATCATCTACAAAGAGTGATGGTTTTGTTTCTTCATCACCAATTCTAATTTCTTGTTCTTGTCTTACTGCTTAGCTATCATTTCTAGCCCAATACTGAATAATAGTTGTGATAGTGGGCATCCTTGCTTCTCCGCTGATCTTACTGGGAGGGCTTATAGGTTATGCCCATCCCCAGTCAAAATGCTGTTGGTTTTAGATAAATACTACTCATTGTTAGTATAAAGTTTTATCTATTGCTGTGATGATGGATTCTCAATAAATGCTCTTTCTATAAGCTGACAGTCCTACTAGTTGATTGATATGAGAGAATACCCTAAATATGGACTCATGAACAACAGTAGAAACTACAGTCCTATAGACAACTCTAGAAACCCAAGGGAAGAAGTAACGTTCTTTCATCTGGGAAGCAAACCTGTTAGTGCCAAGTAAGTTTGGAGAGAAAGCTCCAATGTCTGGGCCTTAGCAAGATTATGATCCCTGCTAGTTAATTGGTTTATAATAAGTGAATAAGAAATGGTTTTGATTGATTTGAAGTTCTCTGAATCTAAATACATTACTTTTTATATAATATCAGACTATCTTAGTAGGAGTCATATAAACTTTCCTGGCTTCAGGGCTGCCCTAGGCTTAGAGTGTGAGGGTCAATACACCCTCATTCAGTTATGATGTCAAGGATAACAATGAAGTACTGAGGCTACCCATCTGTGGTCTCTCATTCTCACTGTATGACTGAACAAGTGCCCTTTTCTCTCCAACATATATGTTGGATATATTTATATGTGTACATATATATGGTTGATGTATTTATATGTATGTATGTATACATGCTGGATGTATTTTATGATACAGCTCAAATGAAAGTCATCATTACAGGTAAATATGCCATTTTGCAGCTGTCAGTTATCTTTGTATTTTATCTTGGGTTATTCGAAATCTTGGTTCTTCTAGGATGAGGTTCCAGGAGTCTCAAACATAGATTTGGGAGGTGAATGGAAGCAAAAAAGCATAGAGTGTTTGATCCCCAAAGTGTATTTCTAAGAAGTGCCTCATAGAAAATTCAGAGAGAAAGACTCCACTTCTTTACTGAATTTGGGCGTTGTTTCTGGTTGTTTTTTGTTTTTTTTTTTGGAGGGGGGAAGGCAAAGTAATTGGGGTGAAGTGATTTGCCCAAGGTCACACTGCAAGTAAGTGTGCCAAGTGTCTGAGGCTGGATTTGAACCCAGGGCCTCCTGACTTCAGGGCCAGTGATATATTCACAGAGCCACCTAGCTGCCCCTATTGTTTCTTTAAAAGAAAAAGAACAGATCCATTTCATGCTATAGGACAATATATTTTCTTTGGGCATTCATCAGATAGCAGGTTACAGAAGGTATGAACATTGTGCTGGAGGATCTCAGAGGCCATAGAGGTCTCACTGTGTGGTTTGAATCAGTATGCCTAAGACTTGACAATGCTTTGAAAAGAATGAAAATCCAAGGTCATGCCCATATGGTTCCCAGTCCCTTAACGTTCTGAATTCCAAGGAAAGGGCCAATGCTTCAAGTGTTGTTAAGTACATTCAGATGTAATTGACTTTGACAGGAGAATGAGCCACAAGTGTTAACCTATATACCGTGAGACTTTACACGTCTTAGAGGGATCAGCTTTTTTTACAGGAATGTGCGTACAATTATCTTTGATGAAAATTAACTTGCATTTGAGTCTGTCATATGATTTAGGCTTCTTCTCCCTGTTGGTGGGAGAAAATTGGGCAAAGGTTAGGGTGGTCCTTGGGAACTGATGAATAATTTATTAAAATTCTTACCTTTCTTCTATGCAACCTCTGATCATGAACCACCTGTCCTCCCCAACCACCTAATGAGCCATTTCAGTCTATGCACAGGAATACATGGAGGACACAGTAGGGCCTAGGTGCTTAATTGTTTGCACTAAACCCAGGATCACGCAGCTAACATGTTTCTGATCTTGGATTTAAATGGAAAAGAATAACACATCCTAGATTTCAAACAGGAAGTGACATTAGAAGTCAATAAGTCCAAATCCCTTTTCTTTAAACAGATAAAGAAAATAAGGCTGAGACTGGTCAAGTGACTTGCCCAAGGTCACTCAGGTCATGAGCTGACATTTCAATAGAAAACTATCATACAGGGGCAGCTAGGTGGCATAGTGAATAGAGGACTGGCCCTGGAGTCAGGAGGACCTGGCTTCTGATCCAACTTCAAACACAACACAAAAACTAGTTGTCTGACTTTGGGCAAGTCACTTAACCCTAATTGCCCTCCAAAAAGCAAAAAAAAAAAAAAGGAAAGAAAACTATCATACATTCGAGATTTCAAACTAGTAGGGACCTTAGAAGTCATGAAGGTCAAACCTCCTTTTTTTTAATGGATGAAGAAACAGGCTCACAAAAGACTAATGACTCTCCGAGGGTCACACAGATAAATGTATGTGTCTGAGGAAAGATTTCCCAGCACCAAGGAAAATGCTCAATACAGTCTCTACCAGAGCGGTTAAAGTCTTGCTCTACTCTTTCCTGTTCGGATCACATACAGAATGTGATTTCCAGTTCAGGGAGAAATCTTCAAGGAAGGAAACTCATCATCTGGGGCACATTCACAGAGTAACAAAACTGGAGAGAATGAAAAACAGTGTCAGAAAAGGATCAACCCAGGAATCCTATGCCGAAGAAGGGAGCCTTCTGTCACAGGGAAGAGGGAACAGACTTGCTCAGTTAACTTGGCCTCAGGGGCAGAGCTGCAAGCTGGGGATGGAGGCTGAGAAATGTCTTTCATGAAGAGCAAAGGGAGGAAACCTTCCTAAGCATGAGAACTCTCCAGAAGGAGAAGGAGCTGCCCTCACTGAAGGCTTGCAAATGATCTCCCAAGAGCCACTTGTTAAGCGGTGCTTTCTGGTTTCCAGAGGTGTTCTACTTCATAGCCCCTGTGATCCCTTCCAGTAAGGAGATCCTGTCTTTGTACTATGTCTCTTTAGGGCCAGCCTTGAACTCACACATTGCAGCAGGTTAGTCCAGCTCTTATGTCACATGAACAGTGCAAGCAGTCATATTCCCATTGAGTGTCAAATTCATGTAATACACCTCTAGTATCCTTGCAACCTAAGAAAGAACACATGGCAAATCTTCTGTTAAATTGTGATTGATGCCTCTAGAACAGATTTTACCAAGTCCTTCAAGTCACCTTGAATGGTACCACACTAAGCCATCCTAACAATGGAAAATATGGGCCTCTTTTATAGACCTTCCAAGGAGGTTCAACCATTTCCCTTGGGAACCTCCTCTAATGCTTCACACCCCCTTCAGGTAAGAAGAGGCCTTAAGGGGCAGCTAGGTGGTGCAGTGGATAGAGTACTGGCCCTGGAGTCACTTACTAGCCCTGTGACCTTGGGCCACTCAACCCCAATGGTCCAGCCTTCCCCCCTCTAAAAAAATTTCTTGAAAAGAACAGTCCTTAAGTCATATCTCAAGCCTTCACAGTGACAACTGGAAATATCTAAGATGCTGACTTGCAAGATAAGTATTAGCATAACAAGAGAAGCACATAAGCTTCTCTTATAGAGAGGCAGGGACTTTTTTTTGGGGGGGGTCTTTATATTACATCTTTATTTTCTCTCTATGATTAATTTTGCCTTTGTAGTTGCAACCTTTTGCACACAGCAAATGTTTAATAGATGCTTGACGAATTAAGTGACTAAGTAGGTGAGTGCTTGAAGCATAAAGGGGCTATAGTTTTCCCAGCACCACAAAGCTACTCAAATGTCAGAAGCGGGATTTAAACCCAGATCTTCCAAACTTCATCCTAGCTCTTTAACTGCTAACACATGCTTCCCCTTAGAAACGTATCACATGTACATAATAAGGACTGACTCTTAATTACGTGATGGAAAAGAGATGCTGGGGGAAGGACCTTACATATATGTTTAGACAGCTGCCTCTTTCCTCCATCTCAGGCATATAATAAGATTAAGCCTACTTTTCCCACCTTTTGCCCACTACTCCCATCCCATGGGTCTTGTCTCCAGTGGATACAGATAAGCTTTTCAAGCTTGCCCCAGTCACTTTTCCTGATAAATCCTCCTTGTCCCTAAAGACAGGAAACAGTTGCACACAAAGGTTTACCTTCTTGTGGAGACCCGTCAATGATGTCCAATTCTGTAAGTGTGCACTGAGCATCACAAAATGTCACAAAGATAGTCAGAGCAAGGAGAACACCTAGCATAGTATTCTATTTAAAAAAGAAAGGATAAAGATTAAAAGTCCTTGGGAGGGAAAAATGGCTAGAATTTTTGCTTTCATAAGTTGTATGACTGCTTTCCACTTTTATTCCATGGTTGCTGCCCAATATACAGTTCCATTTCCTGGAAATCCACCATGAAGTCTACAAGGCTGCACAAAAAATAAGGCACTGATTATGGAGTCAGAAAGTCTTGAGTTCAATCTCCCTTGAAACATTAACTAGGTGACTCTGGGCGAGTCACTTATTCTGACTAAGTTTCCTCATATGTGAAATGGAGAAAATAATAGCTTCCCAGAATTGTTATGAGGATCAAATGAGAGGATATTGGAAAAGTGCTATTAATATATAAAATAGTCAAGCAAAACCAATCAACACAGTTAAACAACTATGCCTCATAGCATCCCAGGATCACTGATTTAGAGCTAGAAAAGAACTTAGAGGTCATTGAGTCGATCACCCTCATTTTACAGATGAGGTAACTGAGGCCTTAACAAGACCCTAACAAGACTGTGGCTTGTTCAGAGTGCCCAAGCTAGTGGCTGAGGCTTGGTTCAAGCCTTGGTCATGCTGGCTCCACGGATCCACTGAACAATTGTGTATTTTAGCTTCTGCCTCCACAGTCACCCACTTTTCTGACAAGAAGAGACTAATACTGTGTGACCCTTGTCATGTCACTTTGTGCCTCTACTTGCCTCAGTTTCCTGCATTGTAAAATGGAGATAATAGCAACTACTTCCCAGGGGGTTTGTGAAGATCAAAGGAGACAATAATTGGAAAGCACTTAGCACAGAGCCTGGCACATAGCAGAGGCAATCTGACTGCTAGCTCTTCTTATTACATGTGCTATAGTGCATCATAGCATGCTACTGCTTTTCTTAGTATTAATAAATGCATTTTCTCCTATCCTTTGGAAACAAAATTGCTTATTGCATTTCATCTGCGTTCAGGAAATATTTTGGTTCACTTTTCTTTCCATTTACATTGCTACAATCATTTGGTGCATTGTTTCCCTGAACCTGCTTTCTTTACTTTCATCTGATCATTCTGGTCTTTATATGTTTCTCTGATTTCTTAATATTTGTCATTTCTTTTTTTTTTTAAGCAATAGGCGTTATGTAACTTGCTCAAGGTTACACGGCCAGTTATTTTTGTGTAGGTGCCGAGTATCTGAGGCCGGAACTGATCCCAGGTCTCCCGACGCTGGGGCCGGCACTCTTTACTCACTGCACCACCTGGCTGCCCCTAAGCAACTGGGGTTAAGTAACTTGCTCAAGGTTACACGGCCAGTTATTTTGTGTGGGTGCCGAGTATCTGAGCCCCAAACCCAACCCAGGTCTCCTGACTCTGGGGCCAGCGCTCTTACTCACTGTGCCACCTGGCCACCCCTATATTTGTCATTTCTTAAAGGAAAATAATGTTTCATTCTATTCACATGCCACTATTTCTTAAGCCAAATCCAAGACTGATGTCTAGTACCTGGTACAATTTCATTTGGGAGGAAAATCAGGTATGTGTGGATATTGGGAGGCTTGGAGAAATTGGCACAGAATACTGTCTGACTAGGGTTGCAGTCATATTGGGAGAGGGGGTAGCCTGTTGCCAGCATGATTGAGCAGAAGACACTAGTCTGAAGAGGGGCATTATAATAATGGACGTTTTGTGTGGCACTATGGAAGCAATTGGCAGTTTACAGTTGAGATAAAAAAATATCATATGTATAATTTAATGGACACTGAGGACTCCAGGGTTGGAATTCTCTTTACCAATGCAGATGGATGACTCCTCTGCCACTTTTAGACCCAGAGAGCTAAATGGAAGACAGAGGACTAGGATATGTGAGAGGGAGGACTTGAACCCTGAGCTTCCTGACTCTTAGCCCTAGTCCCTGCCCACTACATCATGCTGCCTCTCTACAGGGAGCCCAAGAGGAAATCGACAAGCAGCCCCATTGAGGACTTGACAACTTTCAGGAGCCCAAATCCCTGCCTCACAAACCTACTGAATAATATCTTTATTTCTCTTCAAAGATGGGCCTCGTTACTTACCATTTTGTCTTAGCAGCTTCTCTCTCTTTCAAGGGGCGTTGCGCATGAATGAAATCAGGTCAATTCTCTCTCTATATATATATATAATTTAGTAGAGGATGATAACAATGATTCTGCAATAAAAGTCAAGAGGAAATAGAGCACATAAAAAAGAGACAAACACTTGTATAAGCAGAGGGCAGGATGACTTGAAAGAATGGTGTAGTATGAATTATTAGATGTATGCTGGATTAGATCTCTTTCCCACTTAAATAATATTGCCCTATATCTGCAAGAATATTAAAATATAAGAATCATCCACTGAATCAGAAAGATGGTCCCCTGTGTCGTCCAGGATTCTGGCTCTGGCTATGCCATGGAAAGATGTTTTGTGAGAACTTGGTCACCCTCCACGATATGTCCCTCAACAAGTTAGGTGCATCTCCTTAAACATCCTGCACTTCTCCATCACAATCCACCTTGGTTCCAAAGAACAGGCTTCCTATATGCAGTTTCCCATCTCCTACCTTCAAGCCTTTGCATGAGGCTCTTATCTCCCACCAATGCGTGAAATGCTCTCCCTTCTCCCCTCAATTTCTGGAAGTCCCTCGCTTCCTGTCAAAAGTCAGAGGTGTCTGTTCTTTCCAGAAGGATTTCATGATACCCTGTTAGTGTGAATATACGAATTTTGTATATATCCTCTATTCGGCTTAGTAGAATATAAGCTTCTTGAGGGTAGGAACTGTCTCACTTTTGTCTCATTTTAGGTTACAACTTATGTTTATGAGGCAGTTAGTGGTACATGGATAAATGGCTAAGTCTGGAAATTCTGAGTTCAAATTTGTCCTCAGATAAATGTTGCGTGACCCTGAGCAAGTTCCTTAACCTTTGTTTGCTCAGTTTCCCCAACTCTAAAATGGGGTTAATAATTATACATACTTCATGAATTTTTATGAGGACCAGATGAGATAATGTTAATAAAAAAGAGTTCCTCGTGGTACCTGTCATGTACTAGTTGCTATATAAAGGCTCATTTCCTTCCCTACTACCTGCTTCCCAGGACCTCAATTAATTAAGAGCAGGGCTCATTGGGAATGGGGCCAGGACAGGACGTGTTTATATCCTGAAGAGACCAGAGCTGGCTTTGGTTGGGTCACCACAGCTGGGTTCCCTGGGCAGTAGGTGTAAAGTGGGACTTCAGAGGAGGGAGGATTCAGAGAGAGGCCATGATGATGGATGGAGGCAGAGACAAGTGTCATTTAGGCCACAGGTTACCTTGGAGCTGACCCTGTTTATGCTACCTTTGACTTGAAATATTCCATCTGCTTGTTGCCTCTACAATGAGCATTTTAGGCCTAGCATTCATTGATGATTTTTGGTTTCAGCAGAAAAGTTGGTCAATAATCACAACGTCCGTGATGGAATCCTAATAAAGCCACCCCAAAGCCCCAATACACTAACTTCATTATAGGCCTGGCCCCACTGAACAGCTAGCGCACTGTACCTACCCAACACCATCCCCATCCCCACCAAAGTCCTAAGTTCTTCATATATCCTTCACTGCTCACCAGAACAGCAGGTGTATCCCTGAACTCTTAGTTCCCACAGAAACAGCAGGTGTGTCCATACGGTGGGATCCCAGCCACTGCCCCCAGACCCATTCCCACAGAAACAGGTGTGTTCTTGTACTCAACCACAATCACACCATTCATCTAGCCTAAGACAGGACCACAATCCCTAACTATCCTGATCAGACAGGACCACATTAGCTAACCAACTGGGGGCAGCATGACCAGAATGTTTAACCAGCAAACCATAGATGGGATCCCTCCTCCATTATCAAGTCCCTTAACAAATTACTCCTGCCTTTTTAATATCAATCATATTCCTATATTCCATTTTAATTTCTGTTATGCATCTTTACCCTATAAAAATATATCTTCCTTTCTCTGAAGTTGCTGGTTCCTCTTGGAACTTAGCCTGCTTCATGAGAGGCATCAGTCTCAGTAAATTCCTGTACTTGGATTGGAGGGGGTCTGACTCTGAATCCTTTGAGATAACTCCACCTCAACACATAATGAAACCCCTGCAGTTTTTGGTATCCCTGGGTTTAACCAGCACCATCAGGGTTGGGAAAGACCTCGAACTTCCTGAATTTCAGCTAAATTCAGAATAAATCATGGCATGGTGAGGAGGTATCAAGAGGGAAAGATCACAGGTCAGTTGGTTTATTACTCACAGCTGTTTAAGTGTGTGTGACTCCTCACTCTTCAGTCCCATAGATATGCCTCAGGGGCTTGGGCAGTGCATCCCCATCAAGATCCCACATCTCCTAGGTCACTGTCTCTTAGCTGATTGTTGTTGCTGGGATAATTCACAGGGCCTGAGTGGGAGGGGCCCCAGAGGAGTAGTCAGCCAGCAGGTGGTGTGGACTGACACCCACCTGCTCAATCACTAGGCAAGATTGCTAACTTTACACCCCTGGATTACATGGAATTTGCTAAACTCACATTCCTAACTCTAAGTTAAGCAAACCAAGGCACTTGTTGGGAACATAGGAACTCCCCAGGTCAATCGGTGGTCAGAAAGGCAGACAAATCAGTGGTCAAGCATGGAGTCCCCTTTGCCAACTAGGGCCCAGGAATAGGTCAAACTTCACAATATTTCTTGAGCTATGCATGGTAAGCATACACATGAAGACTCACTGTAGAAATTGATGGTGTAAATGGAAGAAGGTTTAGACCACTTCTGATTAGTCTCAAGTTTCAGCACTAGGAGGAGTGAGGAAATGGTGCAGAGAGGAAGAGTTAAGCTCAGTGAAGGAATAATTCACTAATACTTAGAGCTGCCTTAACATGAATTGGGCTGCCTGGAGAGAGGGTGAGCTCCCCCTTACTGGAGGCTAGATAGAGAGGATATTTAGAGCATTTTCCTGTTGGGGAAAAGCTGGGTTGAGTTGATTTCTGAGGCATCTTCCACCTTGGTGACTTGGAACTCTCACAAAGTTTTGTGTGTTTACAGTCAGAGGGTCTGAAAAATGGGAGAGGAGGAACTTTTCCAATAACTTACCTTGAAAACTGATTCCCCACCCTTTTTAATCCATGAATAAATTAATCATTTCAGACAAGTCATTTTAGATTGCTGCAGTGTGTTAAATATATGACTTTTAACCTACAAGTCAGGTGCCTTTCCATGTAATGATGCCAGGACTCCCTCCCTGGCAGCTTTAATCTTAGGATATGCATGCTGGTGGTTTCATGTGAACAGCTATTTCCTTTAGTGTATGTACTAAACAGAGGCCCTCACACTCACCAGATTTCTCAGTCATTCATTCACTCAGCAAGTATTTATTGAGTGCCTATATGGATGTTTTTCCATTACACAAGTTTTCTGACACTACTGTGCTCATGACCAGCTTTTATGTTTACTCTGTATTATTCACAAATACTCCTTCCCTTTCTTAAGTCTAGACAATCAATAAAGCAATAAATCCAATCCTGTTTTGTGCTTTTTGCAGTTCCCAAGGTGTAAATATTCACACCGAAAAGTTGAAAATCAGCTATTAAGAGCTTGTTCAAGCTGACTCCAGCACACCCCTGTCTCCATGCCCCAATGAGGCATCAGGATTGGATTGTTGTAAAGGCCCTACTTCAATCAATAAGAATTCAGTGAGTGTCATCCATGGATCTAGCTAGCTTTGTGTTAGAATGTGGGTTAGAGGAAAGGGACTGATTTAATTTGTATAAGGAGCTTTCAGGTAAGGAAACCCCGTCTACCAATGTAGCAAAGCCCCTCCATGAGATCTTAGTAGGGGACATAGAGCACTGAGAGGTCACACAGCCTTAGACATGGGACTTGAACCCAGATCTTCCTGGCTCTACCTACTATGCCAAGCTGCCTCATAGAATGAGGGATGTAGCACTAGGACACATGATCCCTACTGACCTTCTAGGGAGAGAAACAAGAATAATCCTTACATCCATCTGTGCATAGTTGGAGGCCCTGGAGACCTGCCTCAGTGAAGGACCACGGAAAAGGCACTGGGCCAAGACTGAATAAGCTATCCTATCCCAGTCACATCATTTCCTTTTTAATAACAGTCCTAACCTGGTATGGCAGGGAAATATGGCACACCCAGTACATCTAGATTTCAGGAAAATATTTGACAAAGTCTATTATAATTACAGTGGAGTAAATGATTATAGCCTCAGTTTTATTGGACAGAATGAAAGTTCTAGACATGTTTGAGGGGAAAGGAGCTGAGTAAAAGGTGATGGGGTTCCCTTTCATAGAACTTCAAAAAAGATTGCTCCCCTAAAAAATTTTTTCTGAATACATGCTTGAGGACATCACTAGAGGCTGAAAGCCAATGAAAGATAATGAAGAAATGTCTGTGTCTTCTCAACGAGGAGTCACTGGGCATGAACAATCTCCCCAAGTCATGGTTCTTTTCATGGCTTAGAAGCTCATTGAATAGATTGGGCAATCAGGCATGGTGAGCCACACCTGTAATCCCTGCTACTGGGGTGAGGGAGACTGGCAAATTGTTAGAGCTTGAGAGTTCTTAGCTGCAATTGGGCTAAGACTGATTGTGTGCGTACATTAAGCCCAATATTAGCTTCTAGAGCTCCTGGGTGTGAGGGACCACCAGGATGCCTAAGGAGAAAGGTGGGAAATTAAGCAGGTCAAAGTTTCTATCCTGATCAACAGTAGGATTGTGTCCATGGGTGGCTGCTGCACTCCCAGTCTGAGTGCAATGGGGGACCTAGTCTCAAAAGTAAAAATAAATAAAAAGTTGATAGAAGAGTTAAAGAACAGGCATAGGGAGAGGCTCTGGGATGCTGTAATGCCATGCACAGAAGCTTTCCAGAACTGCTAATGTGAACAACTTTTTTTAAGGTTTTGATTACTCAGTATAGTGATCACTCTATTCCATAACAAAAGCAAAACTTCCATGGAAATCAAGGTACAGCATAATTCAAAATACAGCATTCACCATATTTCAACTTATCACAGAAAATCACAATATAATATTCACAACATAGTCTCAAAGTCTTAAAAATAGTCACTCAACTTAATTCAATCAGTCACAAAATAGTCACTCAAATTAACTCAATCAGTTATATATCAGTAGTATGAAAGTGCACAGTCAAAGTCTTCCACTCTGGGGGAAAAGTCTTGATTAACTCAATCAGTCACTAATCAGTAACAATAGTCAAAGTACTCAAAGTATAGAACAAAAGTCCAAGTACTCAAAGTCCAATCAGTCACTTATTCAGCAAAGTCTTACTAAGTATCATACACAAATACCCTCCATGCCTTAGGTCACTAGTAAACTATAATTCCATAATTGCTCAGTACCCAAGAAGAGGTCTTTTCATCTTGACTTGGGGCCTGTTGTCAGATTCCCTGGATCCCCTTCCATGATCCCAGATTCTACCTAGGTTCAACAGACTGTCACCTGGGTTCAATGGCAGACAGCTCCCAGTTCCTTGAGCAGCTCTCTGGGGAGGTCCTGCTCCACACTGGCATTCACAGGATCTGGTCCATGTCAGCTCCTTCACCTTTTCTACTCCAAGCAATTCAAGACTCAACCAAGCCACAAACAAACAAAATCTCAGCATCCTGGTCATGCTTCAGTCACCTGGGCTCCTGCCTCCAGGCTCTGGGCTCCTGTTCAGAAGAAGCTCCACCATCAGTTTTCAGGACCCAGTTCTCCATTCTTCTGTAGCTGTTCTGCCACCAGATTTCAGTCTCAAGGAAATTCTGACTGTGCCTCTGTGAGGCTTTTCTTATGTACGCAGTATTACCTACTTCACTTCCTTCTACTAACCCCTTCCTGTTAATCAGTTAACAGGAGACAGGAATTCATACCTTCTGTTCCCCCAATCAGAGGCTTGATCAGTTACTAACTTTTAAGTACCTGCTACTTTTGCCAACACAAAGGGATCTTCAAATTCAAAATTACATTACCATTACAGATGCCATGTCAAGAGCCAATGTGAAGCAGGTAAATGACTGGAAGGACCAACAGGATGGGAGTCTAGGTAGAGTCTAGGCAACTCATGGGGCACCAACAGCAAGAATGTAGAAGGATCCTGACGCAACCTGCTGCCCGCAATCCCTGATGCTTTTTGCTTATCTATAAGCTCTTTGTTTACTTTTGGATTCCTCTGACTACTGCCTGGAAGATTACTCAT
>NW_027187353.1:12361784-12485194 GCF_028583685.1 Petaurus breviceps papuanus
ATAAGTTGGTCACCCTCCATGATGTGTCCCTCAACAAGTTGCGTGCATATCCTTAAATATCCTGCACTTCTCCATCATAATCCACCTTGGTTTCAAGGAACAGGTTCCCTAGATGCAGTTTCCCATCTCCTACCTTCAAGCTTTTGCATGAGGCTCTTGTCTCCCACCAATGCATGAAATGCTCTCCCTTCTTGCCTCAGTTTCTGGAAATCCCTCCCCTCCTCTCAAAGGTCAGAGGTGTCTCTTCTTTCCAGAAGCATTTCATGGTTCCTTGTTATTAGTGTGAATATTCGCATTTTGTATGTATCCTCTATTCTGCTTAGTAGAATATGAGCTTCTTGAACTGTTTCACTTTTGTCTCATTTTAGGTTACAACTGCTTATGGTACATGAATAAATGGCTAAGTCTGGAAGTTCTGAGTTCAGATTTGGCCTCAGACAAATTTTGAGTGACCCTGAGCAAGCCCCTTAACCTTTGTTTGCTCAGTTTCCCCAACTCTAAAATGGGGTTAATAATTATACCTACCTCATGAGTTTTTATGAGGACCAAATGAGATAATGTTAATAAAAAAGTTCCTCATGGTACCTGTCATGTACTAGTTGCTATATAAAGGCTTATTTCCTTCCCTACCAGCTGCTTCCCAGTAGCTCAATTAATTAAGAGCAGGACTCATTGGGAATGGCACCAGGACAGGACGTGTTTTTATCAGGAAGAGACCAGAGCTGGCTTTGGTTGGGTCACCACAGCTGGGTTCCCTGGGCAGTAGGTGTAAAGTGGGACTTGAGAGGAGGGAGGATTCAGAGAGAGGCCATGATGATGGATGGAGGCAGAGACAAGTGTCATTTAGACAACAGGTTACCTTGGAGCTGACCCTGTTTATGCTACCTTTGACTTGAAATATTCCATCTGCTTGTTGCCTCTACAATGAGCATTTTAGGCCTCGCATTCATTGATGGTTTTTGGTGTAAGCAGAAAAGTTGGTCAATAATCACATCAGTGATGGAATCCTAATAGAGCTGCTCCCAGGCCCAATATACTAACTTCATTATAGGCCTGGTCCCACTGTTCCTACTTAGCCCCACCCCCACCAGCACCAATATCCTAAATTCTTCACATATGACTCACTAAGCCCCTACATGTGATGTCAGTAGGGTACATAGAGCACTGAGAGGTCACAGAGCCAGTATATCTTAGACATGGGATTTGAACCCAGATCTTCCTGGCTCTACCTACTATGCCAAGCTGCCTCATAGAATGAGGGATATAGCACTAGGACACATGTTCCCTACTGACCTTCTAGGGAGAGAAACAAAAATAATCCTTACATCCATCTGTGCATAGTTGGAGGCCCTGGAGACCTGCCTCAGTGAAGGGCCATGGAAAAAGCACTGGGCAAGCCTGAATAAGCTATCCTGCCTCAGTCATATCATTTACTTTTTAATAGCTGCCCTAACCTGGTATGGCAGGGAAACATGGCACACCCAGTACATCTAGATTATAGGAAGATATTTGACAAACTCTACTTTATTTGATATGGAGTAAATGATTATAACCTCAGTTTTATGGGACTGAATACAGTTTCTAAAGATGTTCAAGAGGAAGGGAGGTGAGTAAAAGGTAATGAGGCTCCCTTTCATAGAACCTCAACAAAGATTGCTCCCCTAATAAAAAGTCATTTTTCTGAATACTTGCTTGAAGACATCACTAGCAGCTGAAAGCCAATGAAAGATAATGAAGGAATGTCTGTGTCTCCTCAAAAAGGAGTCACTAGGCACGAACAGTCTCCCCAAGTCATGGTCCTTTTATGGCTTAGAAGCCCATTGAACAGATTGGGCAATCAGGCATGGTGAGTCACACCTGTAATCCCTGCTACTGGGGTGAGGGAGACTGGCAAATTGTTAGAGCTTGAGAGTTCTTAGCTGTAATTGGGCTAAGACTGAATGCGTGCCTACATTAAGCCCAATATTAGCTTCTGGAGCTCCTGGTGTGAGGGACCATCAGGATGCCTAAGGAGAAAGGTGGGAAATTAAGCAGGTCAAAGTTTCTATCCTGATCACCAGTAGGATTGTGTCCATGGGTGGCTGCTGTACTCCCAGTCTGAGCACAATGGGGGACCTAGTCTCAAAAATAAACACAAATGAAAAGTTGATAGAAGAGTTAAAGAACAGGCACAAGGAGAGGCTCTGGGATGCATAGAGTTCAACATGTCAAGAGCCAATGTTAAGCAGGTAAATGACTGGAAGGACCAACAATATGGGAGTCTAGGTAGAGTCTAGGTAACTCATGGGGCACCAACAGCAATAATGTAGATGGATCCTGAGGCAACCTGCTGCCCACAATCCCTGATACTTTTTGCTTCTCTTTACGCTCTGTTGTTTACTTTTGGATTCCTCTGACTACTGCCTGGAAGATTACTCATCTGCCCTTAGAGTATACACCTGAATCCTTCATATTAGTTCCACCCCTCACCCCAACACCCTGCCTACCCCCAAGTCCTAGAGTGATTATGTAAGGAACATATCCACCCCCAACTGAGAAAACAATGCTACAAACACTATTCCCACCAGTTGAACTGAAAACTGGCTCACTTTCAGACAGACATATATTGAAGTGAACAGAATCAGGGGACCATTGCACACAGTAACAGCAATATACTTTGACGAAAAACTGTGAATGACTTTGCTATTCTCAGCTATGTAATGAAAGAACACAATCCCAAATTAGTGAGAATGAAGCATACTATCCGCATCCAGAGAAACAGATGATACAGTTTGAATATAGACTGAACCATGCTATTTTCACTTTCTTTTTTCTTTTATTCAAGTCTTCTTGTACAAATTACTAAAATAGAAATATTTAACAATTTCTCATGTATAACCTATATCTGATTACATATCATCTGAAGGTGGGGAGAAGGAAGGGATGGAGACAAGGATGGAAGTTAGAACTGAAAATTTAATTTAAAATATTTTTAAAAGCATGTAAAACCTGAAGGTCTTCTTCAGTGCTGATCAATTTAGAAAATGGGTAAAGACCCATGAATGAACATAGATTATCAATCAGTAAGTCTTTCTTGAGCATTTTCTATATACCAGACAATGTGCAATGTTCTGGGGCTATAGATACAGAAGCTGAGGTGGATGTGCACAAATGCAGAGTAATAGGAGGAAGTGGGGAATGAGAATGTAGGAGAAGCAGGAAATGTGGCTTATGAACTGAGCCTTGAAGGAAAATGGGTATTTCATTTCTATGTACATGTATATATTTGAAATATATAGAATTATATGCACTGTAGCCTATAATTATATATAACATTGTTTTAGAATATAATTATATATGTATTATCTATTTTATAAATAACACATAAGATATCTATCTATCCATCTATCTACCTAGATTCTAAATAATTTTTTGCATATTATCTCTCCTATTAGGCTGTGAAATTCTTGAGAGGAATGACTGTGGGGGTAGGGCAGTGATATATGTATATACATATGTGTATGCATATGGTAAACATATTTGTAATATGTCTTTATGTGTACATCAAGAAGAGAGAGAGCCCCTCTCCCCTGTGATTGTCACAGGACAATCTATTTTACCTTTATAGAAATTGATAATGGAGGCATCCTTGGACTCCTGGGGGATATCCTCCTATTCCTGTATAACCTGGAAAATTTCAGGCAGTTTTTGTATGAGCAATGGATCCCCTCTCTTGTAAATCTCAGGTGGATTAGAATCAGCACCAAGTTCTTTGTCACACAAACGTAGTCTAATGGCATTCAAAACCTCTTCTTCAGCTGGAACTTAAGGTACAGGGGGATTGACTTAAATGTGAAGTAAATGATCAATCGCTTCAGCATTGATAGGTGGATCTGTTGAGAAGACTATGGAAGTGTTCAACCCATTTCTCTAGAATCATGTCCTTATCAGTAATCAATGTGATTCCATCAGCACTGAGTCGTTGAGATGCACCATGGGTCTTTGTCCCTCAGGTCATCATAAAAGCACTTTGGATTGTTCCCATCAGCATAAAACTCCATTTTCTTTCTGCCTTCTTAGTGATCCTAGAATCCTGCCTCTCTCCAGGCTTCACTTGTTCTCTATTTATGATGGAATTAAATGCAGCCTTCTTGGAGATGGCTGCACTATTGCGCTGGGAAACCCCATGGAGTGATTGTTTTTAGTTTAGCAGCTTCTGAACTTGCCATCATCTTCATCAAACCAGCCTTGATGATTGTGAGTGTTCTGACCCAGATGAGCAAATGCAGTGCTGTGCACCAAAGCTCTGAAAGCTGCCCTTTCCTTTTCTGCTGCATTGTTGCAAACTTTGTAGGCTCAACTTTCGCTCCATGTTAGCAAGAAACTGCTCCCACTCAGAGAAACACACTAATCTGCTGCCATTGATTCTTCTGGTGTCCATGTTGTCTTTCAGGCCAATACTTTTTTTGCATATGAATATTTAGTTTAGAGAGTCTCAACTCTGCCACACATTGGCTTCATTGCTCTCACATCCTGTCTGTCTGTTCCACAATTGCATAGTCTGTTAAATGCCAGTGTTTGCTGCGAGGGTGCATCCTCTGTTTTATTGCATCACAATGGTCAGAAGAAGCAATATAAGGACACTGTCAAAGTCTCTGTTAAGCACTCCAGAACTGAGTGTATGATGTGAGAGACACTGGCACTGGACCACCCTGCATGAGGTGCTTTTATTAGAGAGGGTGCTGGGCTCTATGACCAAAGCAGAATTGAAGTAGCTCAAAAGAAGCATGAGATGAAAACATTTAGAGAATCCACACTAAATGTTCACATGCACCATATGTCTGACCTGTGGTTGAGCATTCTGAGCTTGTATTGGTCTAATCAACCACAGTCAGACACACTGAAACTTGACTTTACCACAGTGATGTCATTTTGGTCTCCTTTGAGAAAGGTTAACAACCGTATGTGTATATGTATGTAGTGTGTGCATATATACATATATACACCATATATATACATATATACTTTAAGCACACACACAATATCTCCATCTATAGCTATCTCTCTATCTACTCAGTGCAATTTGGATATGAGCAGCAGAATGAAGGGATCATATTAAGGGGATTGTCTCATGATTTTGTCTTGTTTACTTTCAGTAGATAGAAATGATAGTATATAACACTTCTGAAGATGAACAATTAGGACATGCTCTCTCTGAGTCAGAGCACCCTGGGAAGAGCACCAGGGGAAGGAGAGGAGAACATTTCATTTTTCCTCATAAAGATAATAGCTTGCAAGATTTCTGCAACAATCAGGGACTTATGGGGTGGTTAGGTGGCTCAGTGAATAGAGCACTGCCCTGGAGTCAGGAGGTCCTGAATTCAAATTCGGCCTGAGACACATAACACATAAACTATCCATGTGACTTTGGGCAAGTCACTTAATGCCAATTACCTTCCAAAAAGAAAAAAAAATCAGGGACTTGTTCATTCTTCCTTCTCCAATGGCTTAATGGGTTAGCCACAGACCATGCATGGCTTATTATTCCTAACAAGTATTAGATTGCATCTGCTCTCATTACCACTGTGTCTCTCCAATTATACCATACATTATTGACTCAGCTTTCGACACATCTGGATTTGAGGGAACATTTGTTCTGTGGAAGTCAGCCTACATTAAGCACAATGGTAAGTCGTTCTGTGCAGTCTGCTTAATAATAAGGTATCATTTGTGTTTCTTTGTTCACTTAGAAAATCATACTGTCCTGTGTGAACTTTGTGTGTGTTTTTCTCCTCTGTCTCAGGAGAGGAAGTTAGTCATGAAGCTCAGTGGGGGTCACCATGGCAGCATGACAAACTGGACTTGGTTGCAGGAGACCTCAATTCAAATTCAAGTTATTATCCTGTAGATATGTCACCCAGGCTCTCTGAGCTTTAAATGGGAATTAAAACACTTGTGTCACCAACTTTGCCAAGTTGTTGTGAAGAAAGGACTTCACAGATATCAAAGAGAAATGAAAATATGATTCCTTGTGGTTGTTGTGGATGCTGATGTTAATAAAGGGGGGAATAAAGTGAGCATGTTTGAATAGAATCAGAAAGGTTCAAAACAAGAGAAGCTGTGTGACTTTAGAGAAGATAATCTAACTTTTCCACTTTATTTGAGATAAAACTTCCAGGAATAAGGAGGTGACAACCCCAATATTCTTCACCTTGATTGTCCCACATTTTGGAGTTTAGTCCTAGATGCCACAGTTTAGGAAGGAGTTGAAATGCTTAAGTGTATAGTGGGGCAAGATGGGGAGGGAATTGAAAATAAGAGGGGATTTTCAATCAAGCAAAGAAAAAGTATGGAAAAGGAATGTGGTGGATACCTTCAAGTATTTAAAGAGCCGTCATATGGGAAAAGGATTAGATGTGGATGCAGAAGCAGAAACAGAAGCGATGGCACAAACTGTGGAAAGATGTATTTGGGCTTGAAGCCAGAAAGATGTAATAAGAGGGAGAGCTTTTCAGAAGTAGGATGGGCTTTCTGAGGAGGAAGGGAGTTTCTCATCACTGGAGCTTTTCAGGCATCTACTCACGTAAAAATTAGACTGGGTATCAAAACATCATGTTCTCATCTTGCATCTACTATACTTGGTAACTACTATGATCTTAAAGTCAATTTGTAAAATGGAGATAATATTTAGTTGAGAGATAAGTGTTGGGAATCTGAAGCATGTGAAATATGTTTTTGGAAAGTAAAGTCAGGCTACTTCCCCTTCACTCTTCTACCCACCGAGAATACTCTCAGAGTCCCTGTGTAAGAAAAGCTAAAGGAATAAGGCAAGAAACATTGGGCTATTGAGAAAGATTCTATTTCATAGGTAGGCCATTGTGAAGGATGTAGTTGTTCATTCATTTTAGTCATGTCCAACGCTTCATGACCCCATTGGTGTTGTCTCCCCAAAGATATTGGAGTGGTTGGCCATTTCCTCTTTGAGTTAACCTTATAGATGAGGAAACTGAGGCAAATGGGGCAAAATGATTTGCCCAGGGCCACACAGCTAGTAAGTGATGAAGGCTAAATATGAACTCACAAAGATGAGTCTTCCTGACTCTGGTCCCAGTGCTCTGTGCCACCAGTGGTTCACCTAAATGACCTGTTATCAAAGCTAGCTCCACTCAGTAGAGGAGACTATCCTCCTGAGAGTCTGTGCAAACCAAGTCATCTTGCGGGCATCCCCTATTACTGACATCCTTCATTCTGGAGAATAAAGGCTTTAAACCCACCACTTCATAGTGCGAACAACCCCACCCATCCAAACTTTTTGAGAAAATGTTTTCAGTCCTCCCAACAAAGAGCCATTGCACATGCCCATACCATTCATAGGAGAATGATTTCAAAGTCCCAAACAAAGGGCTTACCACCCTATCCTGAAAGATCATCAGAAGGATTGGGGAACTCCCCTAGTAATCCATCACATATGAGTGATGTCAAACTCAAATAGAAATGGATCTCTGTGGACCACATACTGGCTTAGAAAACCACAAATCAACATTATCTGGGTTGTATTATATTATTATTCATGTTGATAAACATATTACAATTATATTTTATTTCAGATTTGGTCACACTGTGGAATCTTAAAGTCATGGAGTTCAATACTTCTGACATACATTATCTCAGTTAGGCCTCACAATAACTCTGGGCAATAAGTATAATCATTATTATCATTCCTATTTTACAGATGATTATACCAAGACTGGTAGGAAAAGTGAGATGTCCAGGGTTAGACAACAAGCAAATATTAGAAGTGGCTTTCAAATATCTCCTCTTGGATATTCTAGAATAGAATAGGCCTCATTCTCAGGAGAGCTCTGAAGGGAACTCTGCATCTCTGCTTCCTAGTCACTTATAGGATTTCCTAGATAATTCTGTAAAATCTGCCTTTAACGAGACTTAATATAACTTATGACAATCTCTTACATTTGATTTTTCAACAACTGGTTCATGCAATGAAAATCAATTCAAGCCTAATTTTTCTCATCCTATTATTTAGGATAAGAAGAATATCAAATTAAGAAACCATAATTCACCTGCAACTTCAGAGAATTTCAGTTTTTACATACAACTTGCTGTTTCTTTTTTACCTAAATCAAAACTCACTTAGTAACAATAGACCTCAGATCCAAAAACTATATTAACATCCTAGAATCCAAAGTCCACCATTATCAAGTTGGCTCAAATATGTTACTCCATTATATTCAGAAAAATTTCATGAGGGGCTGAGCTACTATGGTTGAGTAGAAACAGGACTTCCTGGAGGCTCCAGCTTCCACCTCCTCCAATACATGTAACAAATGCCTCTAAACAAACTTTGGAGCTACAGAACCCACCAAGTGACAGAGAGAAACAAATCTCTAACTGAAGGAAGCTCAGCAGGCTGGCAGGGAGGGTTCATCACAGAGCACTGGAAGCCCAGCAGAGTCCCAACTGAGCCAAGGTTTTAGCCCCAGGGTGACCCTAACCAGCAGAGGCCAGAACACACTTCACAAGAGTAAATCGCCAGCAGCTGTAGAAGTTTCCAGACTTCTCAATCCACAAATGCCAAAGACAAAGTAAAAGTTCAGTGTGGAACTTTGTTTAAACAGGAGAAGTGCAGTTTGGCTGCTAGCCCCTGGATTGAGAAAGAGGAGACTCAGTGACTGCAGGTGCTGCCCTGTGGCTGCTTCCCAAGCTCTTGCCCTGCAGATTGTAGGGGGACCAAGCAACCATTCAGAGGGTAATCACTCTTGCTTTGATCTGCTTGCATCTGGATTGTGGCCTTGGGTGGTGTTCCTGGGGTGTGTGATCAGTGAGCCAGAGTGTGTGCAGGCTGTAGATAGGGCCTTCATCTAATAGCTAAAGAAGCTGCAAAAATCCCAGCAATTTCAGACATAGGAATCCCCATTTTGGGAGCAGAATTCTACTATGGCAAAGAGCTCAAAAGTCAAGTAATTGGCTGCCAATATGAGCAAGCAAGGGAAGTACAAACAGATGATAGAATCCTTTATGGGGGACGAATACATCAAAGGAAGAACTCCTGCATCAAAAGCCTCCAAGAACATTATAAACTGATCACAGTCCATGGAGGACTCCAAGAAGGATTTTGAAAATCAAGTATGAGAATGGGAGGAAAAATTGGGAAGAGAAATGAGAATGGTCAAGTAAATCATGAAAAGCATGTCAAGAGCCTGCTGAAGGAGACCCTCAAAAATACTGAAGAAAATAACACCTTGAAAAATAGACTAACTTAAAGGGCAAAAGAGGCCTAAGAAGAATGCTTTACAAAGATCAATTTGCCAGATGGACAAGGAATTTCAGATGAAATTCATAATTTTATATATGATAACCAAATAAATTCATATGGAAACCTACTCTTTATTATAACAGACTTGCAAAGTCCTTTTTGACACAACAAGGAAAAGGGGATTCTATTTTCATACTTGTAGGTTTTCAAAGTTTACTACTTAAGAATTTTATGACATGCATTTAGCAGAGCTAAAAAGTTGCCATGACTAGCCTGAATAAAATGTCTCAAACCACTTCGCAGATAAGAATATCTTTAAAGGTCGGCATGACTTTAACCCCTAACATTATTATTAATGATTATTATCACTTTAAAATAAAACCTACTCCATGAAATAGTTGACAGGTTTCAAATACCCACTTTTAAATCACTTTCTTTTAACCACTCAATTTAGAATCGAATAGTATCAACTTAAAGGAGAATTTATTACTTTAATAGCATTTCTGTCAATGTTTTTTTCAAATTTCACAATACAAGAAAAAATTTTAGAAACACAATAGTTATGTATTTCAAATATGAAACAAAACATTCTTAGATAACATCACTTCAGTCAAATGTACTACCAAATTGTCTTACTTGGAAAATCATTCATTTTATCACCTTTTTCCATTTTGTACTAATCACTTCTGAATCTTTCTATAGAGTGAGCCAGTTTGTAACAACTGTATTCAATTAAAGAAATAATAATTCCAGTAGCCATTAATTATACAGTACTTGCCCTATGCCAGGTACTGTGCTAAGCACTTCCTAATCATGATATCTTTTAGTCCTTACAATTAACCCTAAGAGCTGGGTCTTATGCCTTTAGGAAGCAGAGGTAAAATTATGTCCTTAAAGTCACACAAATAATAAATTTGTTAGACCAGGGTGTAACACTGATTTTTTTTCCCCTGATTGATTCATTTTTCCACTTTTTATTTTGCGTTTGATGCCACAATTAATAGGTGAAACACATTTCACCATATCATAATTTAGATACAGGACAAATATCAAATATTAAACAAATCAAATCTGAATTTCCTACCACAAAATCAAAACTTCAGTTTTCCAGGCCTATTTCCAAGTCTGGCTCCTACTTGCATTTAAAATTTAGATGCCAGAGTTAACACTGAGCTCATTTTCAAAGGTCCATGGTAGCACTTTACCTTTTTAAAAACTTCTTGGAAATTACCTTTAAATACATCCCAAAGGCAAAATCATTTCCCTTTGGGTTAATCACATAGCCTCATCCTCTCACCTTTCCCTGAAGCTTTTCATTTTCAATTCCAAAGAAAGGTGGGAAGAGGCTCCAAGTAGCCTCACATTTCTGCCCCCTTGCTTTGGAACTGGAGAAGTTTCATGAGATCAGAATACATTCTCAGACTGATCTTTCAGGGGATGAGTACTGTATTTTCTCCTTGTATCCCAGATTGCTTAAATAACTAATCTTCACTCATATTTCTCCTTTGCAATTTATTACAAAAAATTAAGCAACCCCAATTAACTGAAATGCTGTTATCTTCAGGGTTTCTAAGTGATTATGAAGGCATGATTTCTTTCTAATATTCTTCAGTGGCATTGCTTCTAATTTACTTAAACTATTTATTCTGTAATAATAGGCTTTGAAATTTTGACTTAAGGCTTTCCCAAAGATACTCCTAGTTTCTGGCCCCTCACCCTGCCATTTCTCCTTATGAATATTGATTCCTAATTTTCATAACAGGGTAAAGGCCCAGGCAATGTTGAGTGTTGAGCATGTGGTCCTACATGGATAGGAGTGGTGTGTGGTGGTACCTCATCATAGGGTCCTCTCCATTTTAACTCTCCCTTCCCATGCCTTCATTAATTTTATTTATTTTCAAGTTGCTTCCTGATCTAAACTGGTTTTTCTCTTTCTTTGTCAAAATAGCATTAAGAAGAGCAGACTTGGGGCAGCCAGGTAGCACAGCAAGTAAGAGCACCGGCTCCAGTGTCAGGATGACCTGGGGATCGAATCTGGGCTCAGACACTTAGCAACTACCCAGAGACACCTGGCCATGTAACCTTGAGCAAGTTACTTAACCCCAATTGCTTAGGGGCCGCCGGGTGGTTCAGTGAGTAAGAGCACTGGCTCCAGTGTCGGGATGACCTGGATCAAATCCGGGCTCAGATACTCAGCACCACACCCAAAAATAACTGGCCTTGTAACCTTGAGCAAGTTCCTTAACCCCTATTGCTTTAAAAAAATAGAAGGAAGCTTCTCTTTCTTTGATTATCTCACTTGAAATTCTCTATTCACAACCTGCCTAGGGCTGAAATGACAGAGGAAAACAATCTTGGAGTTTTTTCTTTATGACTTAATCTCCTGCTAAAAGCCTAAAGTGGGAATTAGTCCTGCTTACTTGAAAAGAGAGATTCACATACAATTATAGAAAGCTGGGAGAACTGCTTCAAGTATGAAACTTCATCAATTGTTCTACCTAGTCTTCCTAAACTCTTTGGCATCCCTTTTCTGCAGCGATCTTTATGGCTAGTTGCATTTTCTCCTTAGAAAGTTTTGAAGGCAGGGAACCTACAAATAACATTAAATATGTTCCAAGACAAAGATTTTTTTCTGAGCATTTTACAAATAAACAAAAACATGGACATAAGAACAAGACAAATACATACTAGCTACGCTCTTTATCTCTTACTGAAAGTATAATCTCAAGGCCTTTAATTTGTTGTCATTTAAAGTACCTTTTCCAGGCCAAATTTGGGATTCATTTTTATGTTTATATATTTGAGAACATTCTGAATTTCTTAAATGCCAGGTTTTTTGAGGGGGGAAGATAAGGAAATTGCAGTTAGGTGACTGGCTGAAGATCACAGAGCTAGTACGGCTCAAGTGTCTGAGGCTGTATTTGAACTCGGGTCCTTCTGACTCCAGGGCAGGTGTTCTATTCCCTGTATCACCTAGCTGCCCCATAATGTCAGTTTTAAATAGTGTGCTATTCCCTTGGTCTCAGAATACAAGAAAATTTTCCAGGGGGTTCCCATTTGGTGCTGCTTCCCTAACAATTTAGAGGCTAGCACTAGCTTATTTCATTAAGGGAACATCTCCTTCATTGAGGAAGCTTACCTTAATGTGTTTCTTTTAATGGACCTCCCTTGGGGAGATTTCCTGTCCACAAAAACATGGGGGCTTACCTTTGCTAGGAAAGAAATTGAGATTGAGGAAGTTTGACCTCTGGGGACAGTCTTCCTTGAAAAATCCCTCAGAGAAATGTACAAAGTGCTCAAGGCAGTTTTTTATAAAGGCTTCCTTTTGGAGTCCTGACTCATCTTGGCACACTTTGCAAAAATAAAAAACCTGACAGGTGAAGTCTGTAATAACCAAGGAAACAAAGGTTTGAGCTTCCAAGCATATCAATTTATTAAGCAATGCATTCCACTTATTTAACAATTTGGGATCAGGACTCTTCAGCTTGGCACAAGATCCCAAATACAGGGAAAGATAAATGTTTATGCATGAAAAGTCAACAATGAACAGGATGTCAACCAGGATACAAGATTAGGCAATCTGATTTCTAATTGGAAGAAGGATTAGGGACATCCTGAGTTGGGAGGGAGACTAGGGGAGTTTGAGGAATTGGGAGGGGGGAGAATGAGCATGTGGTTGTTCTAGGAGGTGAAAGAGTATATCACACAATTACTGATTAGCAAGCAGGTGGAATTTACAGGCAATGAAATTTAGGTCTCAAAATGGAGTCAATTTTACAAGATGGAGTCCATTTGGTTGAAACAATTCCCAAAGTTCTCTCACCCATATCCACCAAACTAGATACCATAGAGAGTAACCATAATATAAGAAGAGGAAAATCAGAGGCACCCAGAAATTCACAAGAGAAACAAGAAATGAGCCAGTAATAAAACACATGACCTCAGATGGACACAACTGAATAAAGTATGAGTAATACACAAGTGACAGAGATCCCAGTTCAGTGATTCACATTTGACTTCATAGGTCCTCAGTAATGCTTCTGATTTCCTCTGTTGATTATCATCAATTTATCTTGTACAAGTTTTGTTTGCACATCAGTATTTGAACAACATGCCAAAAAATCTCCCTCCCTTTCAGTTTTTTATGAACAGGGAAAGTTTTATTTATTTATTGCCTTCCTCTATATTCCCAGTACTTACAACAGTACTTGGCATATATTAGGTGCTTAATACATACTCATTGATTTGATTAAAACTTGGTGGAATGAAAACAGAACTGGGAAAAACTCTGAAAGGGTATACCTTCTTCAAAAGGAACTGAATAGATAAAAGTCAGGGAAGGTTCAAAAGAGCATAGCATAGGAAGAAGATGGACTCAAGGAGGACATTCAGAAACCCAGGATGGGGGAAACCTAATAAGAGTTTTTGGATGAAGATCAGGAAAGTCAAAAAACAGAAACATATGATCCTAGATTGGAGTATGTGATAGACTACCAGGATAGAAAGAAGAAATAGATGAGCAGTTCAGGAAAATACAAGCAATTAACCCACATGCCTTTATTATGTGTGACATGAGCCAGGCAACATGATACTCCTGCAGAGAAACACTAGATAGTAGGGAAAGGTGATGTCAATGATCTGGGAAACTTTTGGATCTCTCTATCTGACAAAAACAGAACAGTTAATAATTCCTTGACCTGTTTGAATGGCAATCTCATGAAAGGATCAACGAAGGCAACTTTATATTGCAGATCAGATTTTTATCAACAAGGAGGAACTTTTTGCTGGAATAGAAATGATGAGGACTTTGCTTGGAAGGAAAAATGCCAGCTTTCACTTTTTGACAGAGGAAAAGATATCTTGGAGTACTCTGAACTATACCTTAAATTGAGGGAGAGAAAGGGCAGAGTCTAGAAGGCAGGGTAGAAACAGGACTTCCGCACGACTCCCAATTCCGCATGACTCCCAATTCCACCTCCTCCAATTCATGTAAAAAAATTACTCTAAACAAATTTTCAAGCTACATAACCCACCAAATGACAGAGAGAAGCTAACTTCCCACTAAAGACAGTCTGTCATCCCAGCAGGAAAGGGCCAGCACAGCACTCTGGGAGCTAAGCCTAGCTGTGTATGAGCCAGAGGTTTTAACCTCACCATGGCCACAACCAGCCACCAGCAGGAGGGACTTCCGTTCTCCAGCAGCTGTGACACTTTACAGAATTATAAACTCACAGATACTAATTAGAAATAGAGAGGTCAGTGCAGTGTGGATGTTGGAAACCATGAGTTCGGGAGTTCGGTCCAGCCTTTACCCCCAGAGGGAGAAGGGGCTGAGGAGCCATGGCCATGCAACCACTGCCGCATGGCTGCTTCAGAGCTCTTGGACTACAGAGTGTAGGGAGACCAAGCCACCAGTCTTAGGGGTAATCATTCTTGCTTTAACCTCCTTGGATCTGGATTGTGGTCTAGGGTGGAAGTCCTGGGGTGTGTGACCAGTTTCCCAGAGCATGTGGAGGTTTCAGAGAGGGCACCCAACTAATAGCTCCAGCAGATGAGAAAATCCCAACTATTTTGGACAAAGCTCCCCTCTCTGGTAGAAGAGTTCTACTATGGCAAAAAGGTCCAAAGTCAAATAATTGAGTGGCAACATGAGCAAGCAAAGGAAGCAATTCAAGTAGTGCAATCCAACATTAGACTCCTATTTTGGAGGCAAAAAGGATCAAAGCATGGAACAAGATGAAGACAACAAAGTCAGAACTCCTGCACCAAAAGTTTCCGTGAAAAATATGAGCTGGTTACAGACCATAAAGCAGCTTAAAAACAATTTTGAAAAACAAATAAGAGAAGTGGAGGAGAAATTGGGAAGAGAAATGAGAATGACGCAAGAAAATTATGAAATGAGAGTCAGCAACCACACTGAAGAATATAACACCTTAAAAAATAGACTAACTCAAATGGCAAAAGAGGCGCAAAAAAAATGCAATGAAGAGATTAATGCCTTAAAAAGTCGAATTTGCCAGATGGAAAAAGAATTTCAAAAGCTCACTGAAGAGAATCATTCCTTCAGAATTAGTTTGAGGAAATGGAAACTTGTGACTTTATGAGAAAGCAAGATACTATTAAACAGATGCAAACAAAAGAAAAAATAGAAGGCAATGTGAAATATCTCATTGTAAAAACTGCTAAGCTGGAGAATAGATCCAGGAGAGAGAATTTTAAAATTATTGAACTACCTGAAAGCCATGACCAAAAAAAACCTAGAAATAAATCATTCTTCAAGAAATCCTCAAGGAAAATTGCCCTATATTTCAGAACCAGAGGGCAAAATAGAAGTTGAAAGAATCCACCATTCACCTCCTAAGAAAAGATCCCCAAATGAAAACTCCTAGGAATATTGTGGCCAAATTCCAGGTTCCTAGATCAAGGAGAAAATATTACAATCAGCCAGGAATAAACAATTTGAATATTGTGGAAACACAATCAGGATAACAGGATCTGGCAGGTTCTACACCGAGGAATCAAAGGGCTTGGAATATGATATTCTGGAGGTCAAAGGATCTGGGATGAAAACCAAGAATCACCTACCCAGAGAAACTGAGTATCATGTTTCAGGTGGAAATATGGTCATTCAATTGAATGGAGGACTTTCATGCATTCTTGATGAAAAAACCAGAGTTGAATAGAAAATTTGACATTGAGATACAAGAAGTAAGAGAAGCATGAGAAGGTAAATAGAGAAAAGAAATCATAAGGAACTTATCAAAATTGAATTATTTACATTCCTACATGGAAAAATGATCATTGTAACTAATGAAATTTTTCTCAGTATGAGAATAGTTGAAAGGAATAGAAAAGTATACACACACAAACATATACATGTCTATATATGATCATATATGCACATATGAATACATATATAAGCGTGTATATATATGTACAGATATACATAGACAGAGGGCACAGGGCCAATTTAATAGGAAGAGATGATACTTAAAAGGTGAAATGGGAATATAATGAGAGGAAATGGGGAGAGACAAAATGGGGTAAATTATCTCATATAGAAGAAGCAACGGAAAATGGTTACAATGGAGGGGAAGAACAGGAAGGCAAAAGGAAATAAGTCAACCTTATTCTCTTTGAATTTGGCTTAGGGAGGGAATAACATACACACTAAATAGGGCATCTCACCCTACAGGAGAGTAGCGGGGAAGGGGATGAGAAGGGGGATGATGGAAGGGACGGTAGGCTGGGAGGGAGGGAAGTTGGAAGCACCCACTTTTGAAAAGGGACAGAGTCAAAGTAGAGAATAGAACAAATGGGGGGTGAGATAGGATTGTGGGAAATATAGTCAGTCTTTCACAAAATATCCACTATGGAAATGTTTTGCATAGCTACACATATACAACCTATGTTGAATTGCTTATCTTCCCACTAAGGGTAGGTGATGAGGGAAAAAGGGAAAGAATCTGGATTTCAAAGTTTTAAAATCAAATGGTCAAAAAATATTATTGTTAATTTTTTTTATATGCAACTGGGAAATAGGATAAACAGGCACTGGGGTATAGAGATCCATCTTGCCCTACTAGAAAAGTTTGAGGGGGGATAGAGGAGAATACAAGAGAGAGCAGATAGGGGGAGAGGGTATAGAGTGGGATCACTATTTTGTGGTGGTGGGTACAGGAAAGACAAAGAGAAAATTTTTAACTCAAAATCGTGTGGAAATTAATGATCTAAACTAAAACATAAAATTTAATTTAAAAAGTGAAAAGTTTTTGCATATTTGAATGTAAACAGAAGGTTATTAAGTCAATTCTGGTAGTATTTTAAGTGAAATATGTTCCCCTTGAATGATATTTAAGATGGTTCAGAATGTAATATATTAGCGGACACTAAGGAAACTCTGGTTAAGTAAATGATAAATCTTAAATTTTCAAGCTATGTATTAATGTATGTTCATTTGAAGTATGATGGACTATATCATATTCATGTAAAATTCCCAAAAGTAATAATTATATATTAAAGGATAAAAGAGAAATACATTGGTATAAATTGTTATGAAGGCTAATTTAGACTGGACAAGTTAATATCTGGAAATCCTATAATAACTGGAAATTAAGTCAGCTGTATTACTTTGAAAACTTATTTGTATTACTTACGGATACTTACACCGGTTGAGTTTTAATGAATTCAGATTCTGGAGGTTTCACCATGAATTATTTAGGAGTTTTTCCCCCTTAGTGAAGAAGGTGTCACAGCACTGGATTCTAAAGGACCTGAAGTTATTCTGTTATTCCTCTCATCCCAGATCAGATTTGGAAGCATAGAGCCACTATCATGCAAAGAGAGTGAAGGGGTCTGAGACATAGAATTTTTCAGAGTATCTGAGGAGATTTCACTGAAAAGTCATTGTTAAGGAGAGAATTATGGGGAAAATCTACTAATATCAGAGGGTTTAAGCACGATGATAGAGATCGAAGAAGTTTTTGTTTGAAGTAGGAAGGCTGAAATTGGGTGGTTATTGAATTTGAATTTAAAGATGGGCATAGATTATGGTAAAAGATATAGATTACTGTGATTTTTAATTATTACTAGAACCAAAGAAAGCAGTTTCAATATTGGCTCAGCATATTTTAAACTGACCTGATTCTAATAGGTCTAATAGATTCTAATAGGTGGTTTCAAACTGCTTGTAAACTTTCCCAGGAAAATTTGAACACGAATGGGGAAATGAAATATTAAGGAAACATATAAATTTGTGGATATTTCCTTTTTGAGGGCCAAAGTTACTGGAACTTAGAAATGTATGGTTATATGATCAAAAGGTACACATTTTGGGGGGCATTAAGGAATTGATTCATTGCATGGACACTTTCCCTTCCCCCCCCCCCAAATTTTATTTACCTTAATATACTATTCAGTAAGGAGATGGTCTTGGAATCCACATCCTAGTGATTTTATGGGACTAATATAATTGTAAAAGTGCTTGGCACAATGTTTGGTATTAAACAAAAAGCTATTCGAGTGTAATCTGTGTAAGCTAAAATTAATTGCTTCATGTTTACTAACCTAATGTGGAATTTGCTTTAGGTATGAATTTTATGCCACTGGTTATAGGATGTGCAATTTTCTGTATAAACAATTTGGAAATGCCTAAATTAAGGTCACCAGATAGGTAATTATCCGACTTTGGTTTCACAGTTTAAATTTAGGTATATGTTTATCTGTGCTATAAGAGAAACAGATTCTCTTACACTATAACTGCTTTTAAATTAAGAATTATACTGTCAGAGGAAGAGGAAAATGATAAACAGGACACTGACCATGTGATGTAATATTTTGAAATATTGAAATTTAAGGAATCATAAACTTCCAAGTTTGTCTTTGTTGAAAAGGAAGTTTCAATAAAAATTGTGTTGCTATCATTTATGAAATATGTGAGATTGCTAAGCAAGCTATCTACAGTTATTGCATAAATCAAGTATTTTCAAAAGCATGCCTGTGAAAGGTAATTATCGGTAATTATGTGGAGAAAAAAATGTGAAACATCCTCTTGTAACTTTTGTCAGTTATGTGAGAAAGATTTTATGAGCAGCGAATTTAGGAATTGTGCAGTAGTTAATAATATCCAGATAAACTGTTTTTGAAAAAGGGAAAAATACTCATTAAGATATGTTTTATAAGATCTTTGGTATGAGATGATTGGGAACAGATTAGCAGACAAGAAAGCTAAGGAGGCTGCCTTGTCCATAGAATCTATGAAGATGTCTGCGTTGAATTCCCAAGTCCCTAAAACAAAGGCAAAACTTGTGCTCACAGAAGCTGAAAAGAAAATTTTGATTGAGTTTGGGAAGATTGAAACTGAGCAAGGCTCTTGGTTATTGCTTGATGGGAAATAAATGATTAATCAAAATACCATAAGGGAAATTTTTACATCAAGGAGTCCATTAGTAAACAGTGTGAGTCTCCTGGCAGAAAGGCTAGGAGAGACAGAACATGATATTTGGAGAGTGGTGTTTATGGGTATCAGAATCACGCAGTAGTTTCAGGAGTTTTATGTAGAAGACTGATAACAAGATGGGAGACACAAGATAAGAGAGACAAGGAAAATTTTATAATCCAGGATGGCGAAGCAATCTCATCAGTGGTGGGATGGGAATCAGGGAGAGGGGGACATCAGATATAGAAATCTGCCCATTGGTGCATTAGATATTATCTGTAATTAATTGTTTATGTTATGATCAGAATGATTTGATGAAACTGTGGGTTACAGTTTTACTTTTACAGCCTAAGATTGTTAATTGTTAATGTGGATGGAAAGGAGAGATTAGGGGCCCCTGGAAACAATCTGGGTGGGCAAGGTCATCAGCCCTGGGAAGGGAGCTTGTTTTAGTTATGAAGTTTCTAAACTATGAACTTGACTCTTTGAGAAGTAGCAAGTCTATGTACAAAAGATTAAATAGGATCTCTAACAGTTGACTTTTATACGTAGGGATGTTTAAAGTTTGTGCAAGGAAAGTTGTTAAAGGGAATCCCTTATGAATGTGAATCCTGGTAAATGTTCATGGCATATTGCAACTCAATGAGAGCAAGTAGATGTTAAGGTAAAAGGGTCTGGGCAACATGGTGCATATAGATGCTTTGTCCAATAAGGTCCCTACTTTTCATCTTTATGACAAATCAATGGAAAGTTAGGTATAAAGCAAATGTGTGAAAATTTGCTGTTTTAAGGATATTCTTCCTGAATGTTATGTGAATAATTAGATAGATAATTCATCAGTTTGTGGGGTTAGACATTTACCCCTTTCTTTTATTTACTCTGGGATTCCAGTATAGAACAGTTATGTTAGTAATGGGGTTCAGCGGGTTGAAAAGATAAATGAAGGTTTGGTTGAGAAATATGGATCACAGTATGAGTTCAGATCAAACTTGATCAGAAAGGGATAGGGAAGCTTGGGAAGTAGATGTAAATCTATTAGAGCAATAATTTATAATCTTGGTGAGAGATTTGATTGCTTATGAACAAGAAGAAATTTAGAAATGAAGGCTATTTAAGTCTTACTTAATAGATGTTCCCTAACCAATGTGAGATTATAATCATATCTTAAGCCGATTGTTGGAGCTTGTTATTTAAGAGTTGATGGAACCTTTAACTGACTGTTCCTCTAAGTCTAAGTACAGGTATGAATATTAAGAAAGGCTATCCAAGCTCCCCAAGCCACTGACCCGTGATGATAGGCCCTCTGAGTTACAAGTAGGGAATGCAGAGGGAAGGTCAGGAGAACCACTGTTCTGCATGAGCTGAGGGAGTGTTCTCCTGACTCAACTTATCCACTGACACCTGGCAGATTTTTAGCTTGGCTCAATGCAGATTGCAGCTTGGTATACATTTTGCCTGAAATTGACATTCTGAAGTTGAAGAAATATGGTTCCCTCATTATAGTTTAGTCCCCAGTCATGGTGGCAAGTTTCAATAATCAAAAGTCTTGAAAATACAACAAATCTATTAAATACTTGATTCTGGAACATCTTAAGTGATGATAAGATTAAAACAATTAGGCTGAGGGTTTAATATAGGTATTCCAATAGAAGTCAGTGTCCTTTAGTTCTTTGTAATAATAGTGAGGACAAGTAGGTAAAAGATTTGTGGGAATATGGTTCTGTTCTTTGGTTAGTATCATACTTCTCTCAGCTTTGTTATAATTAGTTAATGTTAAAAGGAGAATAGTTTGTGGACTACTTAGTTAATATTTTAATTGTTTTAAAGTGATGTGTTAATGTAAATACCTTAGTGAAATCTCATGTTCCTGGTGGAGGAATTAATAATGGATTAATGCAAAATATAAGAAACTGGTTCTAATGTGTGATCATGACAACTGACCAAGACTCCAATTTTAATTTCACAAGAATGATAAGGGTTCAAGGGTGGTCAATTGCATTGGTTCCAAGGTTACTTTTGTAGGAAGGGGAATGAAAGAAGTTAGAAGAAAAAGAGCCTGGGATGTGGTACTCAGGATGGAAGGCTGGAAAACAATGAGAGGACTCCTGTCAGATGGTACACCCCTGTCAGACAGTAGTGTAAGAAGAGACTTTTGGACTTTGTAGGGACAATTATTTGTTATTGTTTTCTTTTGAATATCTGCATCTGTGTCCATAAAGGGGATTTCTCCTTTACATGTTGTTAATGTAACAATCTTATTTAAAGGGGAGATGGGAATGAGAATTAAGAAAAGTGGAGAATCTTCAAAAGGTAGAAAAGAATAGGGATGGGCCCCAATAGAACATGAGGACAAAATAAAACTGAATGACGGGGAAGGAGATGAGATAGTAGAAAGAATGTATCAAGGATGGTGTGAGAAGTGTTCAAAGTTTGGAAGATAAGAGAAGGGAATGAATGGGATAAGTAAACCATGTGAATACTTCTCAAATTTAGAGTGGCTTCTGTATTCACTAGGCCTGAGTTTCTATTTACTAGAAATCACAAGGTTTATGAGTACCCAAAACTTAGAGCCACAGGTAGCCCTTTTTTTCTGTAAGATATGCCAAATAAGCATAGAAATATTTTCTCTAGTTTACATTGGCTCATTTCATGTCACCTTGTTCCTTGTCTCTGGGTAGATTTTCATGCTTAGACTGTGAGCCCATCTCCGAGACAATGGGAGAAGGGTCAGTTGGAAGCGTGGGGGAATTTCTGTGTTAGGGACATATAATGATGCTTTTGCTTTCTGTAAAATGCTTCTCCCTTCTGACTTTTTGTTGGATTGGGTGTGCCCTTTCTCATGAGATCGTCATCAATTCCTTTTCGATTCTACCTTGAGAAGTCTCTGAGTGTATTTTGGGTAAGGGGTCTTCTGACCCACACAGAAATACCAAGAAAAGCAAAGGCATGGTTCCTGTCCTTAAGGAGTTAAGTCCTTAAGGAGTTCTTACAGGGGAAACAAGATGCCAACTACTATTAAAAACCCAAGCATTTTAATGGAAGGTAATCTCAGAGGGAGGAGCAGCAGGTGGTACAGACCATTGGGCCTGCAGTCAAAAAGACTCCTCTTTCTGAATTCAAATCTGGCTTCACACCCTTAGAAGCTGTGTGATGTTGGGCATGTCATTTAACTTTGTCATCATCATTTTGCGCATCTTTAAAAATGAACTAGAGAAGGAAATGGCAAACCACTCCAGTATCTTTGACGAGAGAACCCAAATGGGGTCATGAAGAGTTGGACATAAGTAAACAAAAATTTCAGGACAGTGCTAACATTTGGGTGGTTGTGGAAGAAACTGGGGAAAATCTCTTGCAGAAATTAGAATTTGAACTGAATTATGCAGGATGTTGAGGAAGCCAAAGGGTGAAGGTATGGAGGGACAACCTTGCAAACACGGGAGACAAACAAGTATTTATTTTGGTCATGGCCCTATAAGAATACGGTCAGGAATGTTCAATCTTAGAGCGATGCTGATTAAGAAAAGAAAATACAACTAAAAGGTGGGTACTTTTATAATGATAATGGGGAGGACATTCAAAGAAGGGATAAGTCTGCTGCTCAGATAGAAGCCAAATCATATCAAAAAGCATTTATTGAATGCCTGCTCTGTGCCAAGCACTGTGTTAAGCTCTGGGGATGCAAAGAAAGGTAAACCCAGTCCCTACACTCAAGAATTTCACATTCTAATGGGGAGACAAGGTGCAAACAAGCATGTACCAATAAACTACCTAATGAATAAATTTGAAGTTGGCAACCTGCCCTCTAATACAATAATATTTGTCACGTTTTGATGTGTTCTATTTCCTCTTGACTGTTGTTGCAAAATTGTTATTGCAAAATTGACTACATATATAAGCCTGACATAGATGCTCTAGGGGAGAAGTAGCCCTTTGAAAGAGAGATACTACTAAGACACAGTGGTGAGCAACAGGCTCCACTTTGGAAGGAAAGAGGAAGGAACTGTTTTGGTTTGTTTTTGTGAAGTGGGGATGTGAGGTTCTGCTTGAACCTGTCAAGTCCTCAATGGAGCTGCTTGGATATTTCCTCATGGGCTCCCTGTGGAGAAGCAGAATGATGAAGTAGACAGGAAACAGGCCCAGGAATCAGGAAGTTCAGGGTTCAGTTCCTGGCTCATGTATTCTAGTTCAGTCTTCATATATTCTATTCAGTCTTCTATCTCTCATGTATTCTATTCAGTCTTCCACTCAACTTTCAGGCTGAAAGTAGCTGGCAGTTGTCCATCTGCCTTAGTGGAGACAGTTTTTTTCTTTAGAGGCTGTCCTACCCCTAAGTATTAAATCACAGACATGAATAAAAAATGCACTTTAAAACTATCCTATGGTTTGGTTATCTCAGACTCAATTCTCACTGTCATAGTGCCCCTCCCCTGGGTATTGCCTTCTATTCATTTACCTTGTAACAGGTCACTTGCTCTCCCCATATAACTATACCCAGGGTCATGAAGTACCCCGTGCCAAGAAAGAATCGCCATCCCCATCCCCTTCTCTCCTTCTCTTCATTGTACCCCTAGCTGCCTCTGGTATTACAAATGGATTGTTGTAGGAAAAGCAACTGTACAGTCAGCAGCGAGTGTGGAATAAAAATGGAAGGCAGGTATACAGTGGGTTTTTTTTTGAAAGGGAAGTATATTTTACATTTTGGGCTATGTTTATTCATCTTATCTTTCACTGAAAATATTCTTTTTTAAAATAACATTTTCAAATAGTGAGTTCTTATCCCCAAAACTGGGGTCTTTGGCTTTATCAAAGAGTAGATTATTATAGTCATTGACTGCCGAGTCTTGTGTACCCAAGCTATCCCATTGATCCACTGCTCTATTCCTCAGCTTGTAGCAAGTACCAATTGATGGATGCCTAGCAATTGGGGAATTGCTAAACAAGTTATGGTATATGAATGTAATGGAATGCTATTGCGCCATAAGGAAAAAAAAGAGCATATGGACTTCATATCTACTTGGAGAGGCTTATACGAACTGATGCTGAGTGAGAAGAGCAGAACCAAAGATAAATCTATACACCATTATAGACACAACATATGTGTGATGACAAACTTGGATAGACTGGACTCTTCTCAGAAATGCAGGGCTACAAGTAAATTCCAAAAGATTCATGATGGACAGAGATATCTACATTCAGAGAAAGAACAAGATAGAACAGAGTTTGAATACAGATTGAAGCAAATTAGCTGCTCTCTTTCTCTTTTTTGTTTGGTTCAGTTTCCTCTATTCCACTGTTCATTCCATCTGTTACAATCCTGCTTTTCAACCTGACCGATGTCTAATGTGAAAGTATCTACAGATCCTATACCTGATTGTATGCCACCACGGGGAAGGGAAGAGGGGGGGAGAAAATTTGAAACTCAATGAACCGGAGAACTGAATCATGTAAACTCAAAGTAAATAATCAAATTAATGAAAAAAAAGAAAAAAATATTTTCTTTTCTCCTAAATATATATAAAGGCAATTTTTCACATTCATTTTTTAAAATTTTGAATTCCAAATATTCTCCTTCCCTTCATCACCTCCCCCCCTCCCTGAGACAGTAAGCAATTTGATATAGATTATCCATGTTCAATCACTCAAAATACATTTCCATTTCATTTATGTTATGAACGAAGACACAGTCCCAAAGGGGGTATATTCATTAAAAATAAAGTAAAAAATAGTACATTTATATATGTATGCAGACTCCCTCAGTGATCTCTCTGAGGATGGATAGCATGTTATATCTTGAGTCCTTTAGAATTGTCTTGGACAACTGTATTGCTGAGATCAATATACAGTATTTATGTTACTGTGTACAATGTTCTGATTTTGCGCACTTCACTTGACATCACGTTGCATAAATTTTTCTGAAATCAGCCTGTTCGTCATTTCTTTTTTCCCCTTTTTTCCAATTTATTTATTTATTTTCAGCTTTGAATATTCATTTCCAAAACATTTTGAGTTACAAATACCTGTAAAATACCTTTTTGCTCTAAACAAAATTTTAAAGCAACAGAACCCAAAAAGAGAGAAACAAATTTCTTCCTGAAGGCAGCCTGGCAGGCTGAGAGGAAAAGTGTAAAATCAAAATCACATTTCTTGCCTTCTTAATGCTTAGTGAAGCAACAGGAGGTAGGGAGGGAATTCAAAACTGAAAAAAAAATTGTAATGAATGTTAATTTCTCATCAACTGGGGAATGACTGAACAAGGTGCAGTATATGATTATAATGTATGAGTACTGTATTATAAGAAATGATGAACAGGGCTCGAGTAGGTGGCGCCATGAATAGAGCCTACCCCTCTCTCTGCCCTATCCCTACCCCAAAATATCAAGCCTATTGAATATCCCTTCCCCCAATTTATTCTCTCTTAAATCATATCCCATCCCCCCCCGCAACTTTATAGTAGGGCACGATGGATTTCTATACCCCAGTGCTTGTATATCTTATTTTCCAGTTGCATATAACATGCATTTACATTTTTTTTAAAACTTTGAGTTCCAAGTCTTTCCATTTTCCCCTCCTCACCTACCCTCAAATGGGAAGACAAGCAATTTAACATATGTTGTGCATATGTACTTATGCAAAACATTTCCAAAGTAGTTATATCGTGAAAGACTAACTATATTTCCCTCCATCCTATCCCACTCCCCACATATTCTATTTTCTGCTTTGAGCCTGTCCCTTTTCAAAATTGTTTGCTTCTAACTACCCTCTCCTCCAATCTGCCCTCTTTTCTATCAGCCCCCTCTTATCCTCTTCCTCCCTGCTTTCCTGTATGGTAAGATACCCTCTTGAATGTGTATGTTATTCCCCCCTAATGCTAAATTCAGCAAGAGTAAGGTTGACCCATTCCCTTTCAACTTCCTGCTCTTCCCCTCCATTGTGACAGTGTTCTCTTGCCTCTTTTATATGAGATAATTTACCCTAACCTGTCTCTTCTTTTCTCCTTCTCCCAATATATTCCTCTCTCACCTCTTAATTTTATTTTTAAGATGTCATCCCTTCAGATTCAACCCACCCTGTGCCCTTTGTCTATGTATACATGTACATACATGTGCAGTCACACATAAATTTATATACATATACTCCCTCCTATACATACATTTATATGTATTTATACATATATACATACATAGTACCTTCAACTATCCTCTTACAGAGAAAAGTCTCATGAGTTACAATTATTGTTTTTCCATGTAGAATTTCTTTTTTCCTGTTTTCCCTCTCATGCTTCTCTTGCTTCTTATAATTGAGAGTCAAAATTTCTGTTCTGCTCTGGTTTTTTTCCTCAAGGATGCCCGAAAGTCCTCTATTTCATTGAACGGCCATATTTTTAAGCATGATACTCAGTTTTGCTGGGTGATTCTTGGTGTTAATCCTATCTCCTTTGACCTCTGGAATAGCATACTCTAAGCCATTTGATCCCTTAATGTAGAGGTTGCTAAATCTTGTGTTATCCTTATTGTGTCTCCACAATAATAAAATTGTTTCTTCCTGACTGCTTGTAATATTTTCTCCTTGACCTGGGAACTTTGGTGTTTACCTATGATATTCCTAGGAGCTTCCTTTTTGGGATCATTTTTAAGAGGTGATGGGTGAATTCTTTCAATTTCTATTTTGCCCTCTGGTTCTAGAATATCAGGGCAATTTTCCTGGAGAATTTCTTAAAGGATGATTTCTAGGTTTCTTTTTTGATCATGGCTTTCAGGCAGTCCAATGGTTTTTTCAATTGTCTGTCCTGGATTGATTTTCCAGGCCAATGGTTTTTCCAATGAGATATTTCACATTGCCTTCTATTTTTTCATTTCTTTGGATCTGTTTTATATTATCTTGTTTTCTCATAATGTCATTAGCTTACAAAATGGACAGAACTTTGTCCCACATTGCTGGAGTGTTTGCAACTGCCAGAAATATTAGTTGGTTGCCCTCTGTACAGCCCCCACAAGCTCTGGGTCACTGAACACACACCCCAGGACCATCATCCAAGACCACAATGCATATCAAGCCAGGCCAAAAGAAGAGCAATTACCCTCTGAATGGTTGCTTGGTCCCCCTACAATATGAAGGTCAGGAGCTCTGAAAGCAGCCACACGGCACTGCCATGCCTCCCTCCACTTCTCACCCCAGGGAAGGGGCTCTTCCTTCACACTTACTACAGAATTCCCCACAGACCATTTATTTCCTCTTTTGCATTTATGGGTTGAGGAGTCTGGAACTCGCCACAGTTGCTGGTGATTCATTCTCCTGAAGTCTGCTCTGGTGGGTCTGGGTCTTGGTATAGGCTGCCATGGGGCAGGAACTGCATCTTGCTGGGGATTGCACTTGGGTCCCAGAGCGCTGTGATTGACCTTTCCTGTCAGCCTGACAGGCTGCCTTTAGCGAGAAATTTGTTTCTCCCTCTCTCTCTTTGTCAGTTCTGTTGCTTTAAAATGTATATAGAGCCATATTTTTTTACAGGTATTGGAGATGGTTGAAGCTGGAGCCCATGCCAAGTTTATGGTTTTATTTCACCATCTTGGCTCCACCTCCCTGTTCATCTTTCTTTTTTTTTTCTGTAGGGCATTTGGGGTGAAGCAACTTGCCCAAAGTCACACGGCTAGTTTTTGTGTTAAGTGTCTGAGGCTGGGTTTGAACTCAGGTCCTCCTGACTCCAGGGCCAGTGATCTATTCACTTCACCACCTACCCATGCTCTGTTCATCATTTCTTATACCACAGTAGTCATTCATTATACTCATATGCTGCAACTTGTTCTATCATTCCCCAATTGATAAGAAATTAACACTCATTAAAATTTTTTATGAGTTTTGAATTCCCTCCCTACCTCCTTTTCCTTCACTAAACATTAAGAAAGCAAGAAATATGATTTTAATTTTACATGAGAAACCATACAAAATATACTTCAATATTAGCAGTGATGAAAAGAAAGCATGAAAAATAAAGCAAATAATATTCTTCAATCAACACTCTGTATTTATCAGTTCTTTCTCTGGAGGTGGATAACGTTTTTCATCATAAGGCCTTTGGAATTGTCCTGCATCATTGTATTGTGCAGAATACTAAATTATTCACAGTTGGACTATAAAATAAAAAGACTCTTAGAATTCTCCCTCCTTACTTTCTTTAACCCTTTTTTTCCTTTTTTAAAATAGAAGAGTATCCTATATGTTTGACTTATCTTTTACACTCCAAATGAATTTGTCCCACATACAAGACTTTCGTGCCTTAGACCTTGCTTAAAATTTGTGGAATAGAATAGAATATTATTGTCCTTTAAGAAATGATAAATAAGGGATAGCTAGGTGGTACAGGAACAGAGCACTGGCCCTGGAGTCAGGAGGAGCTGATTTCAAATTTGGCCTTAGACATTTAACACTTACTAGCTATGTGACCTTGGGCAAGTCACTTAACACCCATTGCCCTGCCTTCCCCCATACAGAATATAATTAAATTAAAAAAAAAAGAAATGATGAATAAGAGATTGGAGAAACCTGGGAAGACATGTATGAACTGATGCAGAGCAGAGAAAACATGCTCAGAGAAACAATGTACAAAATAAGTAAAGACATAGAAATGAAAAGGAAAAAAGACCCCTAAAAAGCTTCTGAAATCAGATAAAATGTAATGACTAATTGTGGCTCCTGCAAATAGAGAACAAAATGCATTTTTCTCTTTTCAGAAAGGTGGATGTCTATGGATACAGAATTTTGTATACAATGTGGTACAATGGGTACTTAGAATTAGGGTGATAAGTGTTTGAATCATGCCTCTCCCATGAACTCTGTGACCCTAAAAAAGTCAGAGTCTGACCAAGTGTGAACTCTAGGTCTCAGTTTCCTCACTTATAAAATGAGGGAGCTAGACTTAATGTCCTCCAAATTCCTCTTTCAGCTCTAGGTCTATGACTCTGGGAACCTGTGAGACATAATTGTTTGTGTTGGCTGGTTTTGCTTGGCTATTTTAGGTAATGATAGCACTTTCCCAATATTCTCTAATTTGATTCTGACAAGCAACCTGGGAGGCTATCATTTCCCCTTTTTGCATATGAGCAAGCTGAGGCAGAAAGGCCAAGTGACTAGCCCAAGGACACACAGTTAGTGTCTGAGGCCAGATTTAAACTCAAGTCTTCCTGACTCCATGTCCAAAGTTCCATCCAATGAATGCCCTTGTAGATTTTATTATAAAGGAAGGGTCCATTGGTGGAAAACAGGACTGTATATTGGGCAATGGCTGTGAACTAAAAAGGGAAGGCAGATAAAAACATAAAAAACCTAGTCATTCTTCCTCCCCACCCACATTTAATTTTAATCTTTTCTTTTAAAAAAGAAAATAGAATACTATGCTAAGGGTTCTCCTTGCCTTGGCTATTTTAGTGAAGTTATGTGATGTTATGTGCTAAATGATTACCTTGGAGGTCACTAGAGAGAGTAATCTGAAAGGTATATCTTTGTTTACAACTGTTTCCTGTCTCTAGGGACAGGACAATTTGTTTATCAGGAAAAGTGACTGGGGCATCCTTGTACAGTGTAACTCTGTCCATTGGAACCAAGATCCATGGGATGGGAGTAGTGGGCAAAAGGTGGGAAAAGTGAATTATATCTAAAAATGTACCTGAGATGGAGAAAATAGGCAGCTGAATAAACATACATATAAGGTCTTTCCTGCAATATTGCCCTCCTCCCATATAATTAAGAGGCAGTACATGCTTTCTATGTATGGCATGGATTCTATGTATGTATATATGGATATGGATTGTATGATATCATATGGGATGATATGATGTGGATATGTATGATATGGACAATGGTAGTGCTGTCCATAGTAATGAGGAAGGTAGGAGGCTTGGAGGGTTTAGGAGGAAAGATAGGAAATTAAGTTCAAGATGTCTAGTGGACATCCAGTTCAAGAAGCCTGAAAGGTAATTGGAGACGTGAGATTGGAGGTCAGCAGAGTGGTTGGAGCAGGATAGGTAAATTGGAGAATCATCTGCAAAGAGATGGTCAATCCATGGGAGTTGATGATATCATCAAGTGAATTAGTATACAGGAAGAGAGCACAGGATAGAATGCTGAGGGGCACCTATATTTAGAGGATGTAATACAGATCAATATTTTTCACTAGTTTTCAATGTCTTGCTCTCTACTGTCTCCTTTCCTACTACCTACAAGCTTGCTTATGTCTACTCCATCCTCAAAAAATTCCTCACCCAATCCTTCTATCCCTGCTAAATATTATCCTATATCTCTTCTGCTCTTTGTAGATAAACTCAAAAAGACCAACCAAAATGGGTGCCTACACTTTCTTTTTTCTCACTCTCTTTTTAATCCTTTATAATCTGGCTTCCAATCTCATCATTCCACTGAAGCTGCACTCTCCAAAGTTACCAACGATAACTTGGTTGTCAATTCTTTTTTGGAGATGGAGAGAGGAAGGCAAGGAAATTGAGCTTAAGTAACTTGTCCAAGGTCACACAGCTAGGTAAGTGTCAAGTGTCTGAGGTCAGATTTGAACTCAGGTACTCCTAACTCCAAGGCTGATGATCTATTCACTGTGCCACCCAGCTGACCCACGGTTGTCAATTTTAATGGCCTTTCTCAGTTCTTATTCTTCTTGACCTCTGCAGCTTTTGACACTGTTGACCTCTCTCTCCTCCTTGATGCTCTCTGGGTTTTCAGAACACCATTTTCTCCTGGTTCTCCTTCTACCTATCTTACCACTCCTTCTCAGTCTCTTTTGTTGAATCTTCATCCATATTACATCCTCTGATTATAGGTGTCCCTCAGGGTCCTGTCCTGTGTTCTCTTCTATCTTCCTCTATATTTGTTTCTGATCTCATTCAGTTTTCTTATCTGTCATATCTAACTTTCCAGAATTTCATTCACCTCTTTAACTTCTTTCTTGTTTATTTTTTGGTTAGATTTATCTAGTTCTTTTTTTCTTGTTTGTTTGTTTATTTACATTTATTTTACAACATTCAGTTCCACAGTCCCTTGAGTTTCATTTTTTCTCCCCTTCACTCTCCTCGCCCCCCCATCATGGTGGCATACACTCGAATATAGAATCTACAAATTTATTCACATTAATCATTAGTCAGGTTGTACAGAAAGATTATAACTGATGGAATGATCTGTGGGAAAGAAGAAACACACAAAAAAGAGAGGAAATAGTTTGTTTCACTCTGCATTCAGACTCTGCATCTCTTTCTCTGTTTGTGGGTATCTCTTTCAATCATGAGTCTTTGGGAATTGTCTTATAACCTTATATTGCTGAGAGGGACTCATTTTATTGACATTGGTCATCATGCATCCATGTGTCTGTGATCATGTAGAGATTTCTCCTGGTTCTGCTCTCCTCACTCAGCATCAGTTTATATAAGTCTCTCCAGGTTATTGTAAAGTCTGTCTGCTCCCCATTTCTTATAGCACAGTAGTATTCCATTACATTCATATACCACAACTTGTTCAGCCATTCCCCAATTGTTGGACATGCCATTGATCTCCAGTTCTTTTCCACCACAAAAAGAGCCTCTATAAATATTTTTGTACATACAGGTCATCCTCCCACTTCTCTGATCTCTTTGGGATATAACCCTAGGAATGATATTGCTGGGTCAAAGGTATGCACTCATTTATAGTCCTTTGGGCATAGTTCCAGATTGCTCTCCAGAATGGCTGAATCAATTCAGAACTCCACTAACAATGTTTTAGTGATCCAATTTTTCCACATCCTTTCCAGCATTTATCATTTTCTTGTTTTGTCATCTTAGCCAATCTAAGCAGTGAGATGTGATACCTAAGAGTTGTTTTGATTTGAATTTTTCTAATCACTAGTGATTTAGAACATTTTTTCATATGCTTATAGATTTCTTTAATTTCATCTTCAGAGAACTGCCTGTTCATATCATTTGAGCATTGATCAACTGGGGCATGGCTTGCATTCTTATAGATTTGACTCAATTCTTTGTATATTTTAGAAATGAGGCCTTTCTCAGAGACATTGGTTATAAAGATCCTTTGTCAATTTTCCACTTCCCTCTTAATCTTGGTGACATTGGCTTTATTTGTCCAGAAGCTTTTCAATTTAATGTAATCAAAATTGTCTATTTTGCATTTTATAATACTCTCTAACTCTTGTTTCATCATAAAGTCTTTCCCTCTCCATAGGTCTGACAGTTAAACTGTCCCTTGCACTCTCAGACTGTTTACACTATCAGCCTTTATACTTAAATCATGCATCCATATCGACTTTATTTTGGTTGTTTTAGATATTGGTCTATGCCCAATTTCGGCCATGCTATGTTCCAGTTTTCCCAGCAGTTTTTGTCATATAATGTGTTCTTATCCCCAAAACTGGGGTTTGGGGGTTTATCAAATGGTAGATTACTATATTAATTGGCTGCTGGGTCTCCTGTACCCAGTCTATTCCATGGATCCACTACGCTGTTCCTTAGCCAGTACCAAGTAGTTTTCATGACTGCTGTTTTGTAATACATATTAAAATCTGGTATGGCTAAGCCACTGTTATGTAATGCCAAGGAAAGGCAACTTCCCAAGGTTCAAAATACCAGCATAGGTGCTCTCTATTTTATTCAGTGACCAACCAAGAACAGAGAAGATCAAAATATGACATCATTCAAAATATAGCATTTACTAAGGGTGATTAAATAATCTCCAAGAACTACCCCACCTCAGGACCTTACATTCATTCAATCAATTACAAAGTCCCCCATTCTAAATACTACTCCACCCCTAGGCTATACCTTCATTTAGTCCACCACAAAGCCCCTCTTCTCAAATGGAGATTAGTTTCCAAACATAAGTCAAGTACATTCATTTGTTCAACCATAGAACACAAAAAGGTCAAAAGTTCCCCACCCCTGGATCACAACTGAATCTACCCCAGAGTTACATCAAGTTTAAGCACAGCACTTAACACCCAAATGGAGGTCTTTTCTTCACCTTGACAAGAGGCAAGTTCTCAGCAATCTTAGTTCCTGGGGAGACAAGGCTTAGCAAGGCCATAAGATACATTGCCAGTCTCTTCATTAATTCATCCTCTGTCTGCAGAACAGTCCTAGGACCCCTGAAAACATTAGTAAAACCCTCTCCCAGGATTTCTGTAAACATACAACAAGAAAATCCTTCTTCAGGGCTTCTGAACCAATAGAAAGGTTCCCAGACCCCTGCAACAACAACACTGTCCTTCACCAGTGGACAGTATTCCCTCTCTGTCTGCAGGACAGTCTCAGTAGCTCTGGACCAACAGAAAGGTTCCCAGACCCCTGCAACAACAGCACTGTCCTTCACCAGTGGACAGTATTCACTCTCTGTCTGCAGGACAGTCTCAGGAGCTCTTAGCCAACAGCCAGGTTCCAGGACTTCTTCAACAAAAGGACTGTCTTTCACCAGTGGACAAATCTGGCAAAACAACATCAAAATAGACAGACAAAGTACCAGCAAAACAGCCATGTCTCCTCAGTCCTTGGTAGCTCAGGGGGCAGGTCTCAAAAGTCCAGGGCAATTCAAAGTGGCCCCCAGCAATTCTCTCAGTCTCTCTCTGCCTCCACGAGGTGCTGCTTCCAAAAAGTTCTTCTGCCTCTCTCTTGTCTCTCCAAATCTACATCACCAGCTCCTCCCAGTTCAGGACTCTCTTTTCACATCAAGTCCATCCTACAGGTGGGATTAACAAGCTCTGGGTTTTAACACAATCAACTTGAAAACCAAGCCAATACAGGGGAATCTTTATATTCCATTACTATCACAGCCACCTTCCCTAGCATTTCTTTTCATTAATTTCCTTGATATTCTGGTCCAGAATATTGACCAATGTCAATAAAATGGGTCCCTCTCAGCAATATAAGGTTATAAGACAACTCCCAAAGACTCATGATTGAAAGAGATACCCACAAACAAATTTATCTTTCCAAATGAATTTTGCTACTATTTTTCTAGCTCTACAAAGTAATTTTTTGGTAGATTGATTGGTATGGCACTAAATATATAATGTAATTTAGGTAAAGTTGTCATTTTTATTATATTAGCTCGATCCAGCCATGAGCAATTGTTATTTTTCCAATTAGTTAGATCTGACTTTATTTGTGTGAGAAGTGCTTTGTAATTGTGTTCATATAAGTCCTGGGTATGTTTGGAGAGGTAGGTTTCCAAATATTTTGTGATGTCTACAGTAACTTTAAATGGGCTTTACCTTTCTAATTCTTGCTGTTGGATTTTGTTAGCGGTATATAGGAATGTTGAGGACTCATGTGGGTTTATTTTATATGCTGCAACTTTGACAAATTTGTTATCTCAAGTTGTTTTTTTACTTGATTCTCCAGGATTTTCTAAGTATATCATCATATTATCTGCAAAAAGTGATAGCTTAGTCTCTACTTTGCCTAATTTGATTCCTTCCATTTCTTTTTTCTCTCTTATTGCTACTGCTAACATTTCTAGTACCAAAATGAATAAGAGGGGTAATAGTGGATATCATTGTTTCACCCCTGATCTTATTGAAATGCTTCTAGTATATCCCCATTACATATAATATTTGCTGATAGTTTTAGGCAGATGCTACTTATTATTTTAAGGAAGACTCCATTGACTCCTATACTTTCTAGTGTTTTTAATAATAACGGGTATTATATTTTGTCAAAAGCCTTTTCTGCCTCTATCGAGATAATCATATTGTTTCTGCTAGTTTTGTTGTTGATGTGGTCAACTATACTGATAGTTTTCCTGATATTGAACCACCCTTGCATTCCTAGAATAAATCCTACCTAATCAGGGTGTATTAATCTCGGGATGAATTGCTGTAGTCTTTTTGCTAATATTTTATTTAGAATTTTTGCATTTCTATTCATAAGGGAAATGGGTCTGTAATTTTCCTTCTCTGTTTTGTGTCTTCCTGATTTAGGTATCAGTACCATATTTGTGTCATAAAAAGAATTTGGTAGGACTCCTTGTTCTCCAATTTTCCCAAATAGTTCGTAAAGGATCGGAGTCAATTGTTCTTTAAATGTTTGGTAGAATTCACTAGTAAAGCCTTCTGGACCTGGAGATTTTGTCTTAGGGGGTCCCTTGATGTCTCGTTCAATTTCTTTTTCTGAGATGGGGTTATTTAAGTAGTTTACTTCCCCTTCAGTTAGTCTGGGCAGCTTATATTTTTGTAAATATTCATTCATTTCACAAAGATTGTCAAATTTATGAGCATACAGTTAGGCATAATAATTCCTGATTATTGTTTTAATTTCCTCTTTATTGGAGGTAGATTCACCCTTTGCATTTTTGATACTCATAATTTGGTTTGTTTCTTTCTTTTTTTTCATGTTGACCAAAGGTCTATCAATTTTATTGGTTTTTTCATAATACCAGCTCTCAGTTTTATTTATCAATTCAATTATTTTTCTTAAATTCAATTTTGTTAAACTCTCCTTTGGTTTTGATTGTTTCTAATTATTATTTAATTGGGGATTTTCAATTTCTTCTTTTTCTAGCTTTTTCAGTTCCATGCCCAATTTATTGGCCTCCATTTTCTCTGTTTCATTTATGTATGCATTCAGGGATATAAAACTTCCCCTAAGAACTGCTTTTGCTGCATCCCACAAGTTTTGGTATGTTGTCTCATTATTGTCATTCTCTTGAATGAAGTTGCTGATTGTTTCTATAATTTCTTGTTTGACCTGCTCTTTCTTTAGGATTAAGTTATTTAGTTTCCAATTTGTTTTTAGTCTATCCTCCCATGGCCCTTGATTATATATAATTTTATTGCATCATGAACTCAGAAGGATGCATTTAATATTTCTGACTTTCTGCATGGAATTGTGGGGTTTTTATGCCAAGAAAGTACAAGATCAATTTTTGTATATGTGCCATGTACCACTGGAAAGAAGGGATATTCCTTTTTATCCCCATTCAATTTTCTCCAGAGGTCTACCATATCTATTTTCTCTACTATTCTATTTAGCTCCTCAACTTCTTTCTTGTTTATTTTGAAGTTAGATCTATCAGGCTCAGAAAGGGGGAGATTGAAGTCCCCCACTAGTATAGTTTTGCTATTTCTTTCTCTAACATCCTTAACTTCTCCTTTAGGAATCTGGATGCTGTATTGCTGGGTGCATAGATGTTTAGTAATGATATTACTTCATTTTTGATGGTGCATTTTAGCAGGATATACTTTCCTTCCTTATCCCTTTTAATTAGATCTATTTTTGCTTTTGCTTTGTCTGAGATAAGAATTGCTACCCCTGCTTTTTTTTTTTACTTTAGCTGAGGCATGATATATTTTACCTAGCCTTTTACCTTTACCTTGTGTGTATCCCCCTGTTTCAGATGTGTTTCTTCTTGTAAACAGCATATTGAAGGATTATGGTTTTTAATCCATTCTGCTATCCAGCTCCATTTTATGGGAGAGTTCATCCCATCCACATTCACAATTATGATTACTATTTGTCTCTTTCCCTCCATCCTATTCCCTCCCCTCTTTATGCTTTTATTTTTCTCCCCTTCTCCCTTCCCCTCCTTAAGAGTGTTCCTTTTGACCAACACCTCCCTCAGTATTCCCTTCTTATCAGCCCCCGTTCCTTTTCCTACTCTTCCCCCTTACTTCTTCCCTCCCTTCTAACAAACCCCCCTTTCATAGCCCTTCCCCCTCCTACTGCCTGTAGTGTATGATAAGTTTTTATAATTAATGTAGAATGTTATTTCTTCCTCGAACCAAGATTGAAAAGAACAGATCTCATACAATGCTCCTCTCCCTCCCCGCTTTCCCGCAATTATGATAAGTTTTGTGTCTCTTCTGCATAGAGTCCTATTCTTGACTGGTTATGTTATTCCCTCCTTGCACCAGATCCAATGAGGGAAAAGCTCATATAATGCTCATTTGCCTACCTTCTTTCCTTCTACTATATTGCTTTTATGCCCCTTTGTGTGGCATAAATTACCCCTTACTGCTTCATTCGTTCCTCTTCTTCCATTGAAGTCCCATTGTAGCCCTTAATAAGGTTTTTTATTGCCTTTTTGTATAATTTATACCCACACCCTCTATTTATCTATAAGCAGTTTGCTCTTATTAAATAACAGGGTGTGTGTGTGTGTGTGTGTGTGTGTGTGTATGTTTTCCTTAATTACATTTCTATTTAACTTTCTCTTGCATCTCATAATTGGAGGTTGAATTTTCCTTTGAGCTCTGGCTTTTTCATCAGGAAGGTCTGGAAATCTGTTATATTGTTGAATGACCATCTCCTTCTCTAGAAGAATGTGTTCATTTTTGCTGGATAGGTGATCCTTGGTTGTAACCTGAGATCTTTTGCCTTGTGAAAAATCACATTCCAGTTCTTCCAGTATTTCAGTATAGAAGCTGCCAGATCCTGTGTGATTCTCACTGTGGTTCCACGATATTTGAATTTTTTCTTTCTGGCTGCTTGTAGCATTTTCTCCTTTACCTGAGAGTTCTGGAATTTGGACACAACATTTTGCAGAATTTTCAATTTGGGATCTCTTTCAGGAGGTGACTGATGGGTTATCTCAATTTCTATTTTACCTTCTGCTTTTAGTATCTCAGGATAGTTTTCCTTGATGACCTCTTGGAAGATGGTGTCCAGGCTCATTTTTTCATCATGATTTTCTGGTAGGTTTATTATTCTTACATTATCTCTCCTGGATCTGTTTTCCAGGTCACTTACTTTTGCATTGAGATATTTTACCTCTTTTTCTAATTTTTCATTCTTGTGGTTTTGTTTGACTGATTCTTGGTTCCTCATAGACTTACTCACTATAATTTGATTGGTTCTAGATTTTAGCTAATTATTTTCCTTGGTTGATTTTTGAAGCTCCTTTTCCATATCACACATTTTTATTTTTAAGGAGCTGTTTTCTTCATTGTAATGTTTTTCTAATTTTGAAATTTTGATTTCAAAAGAATTATTCATTTTATTTTTTACCTCTCTAATTTGGGTTTCAACATTCTTTTTGAGCTCATCTAAGAATGCTTTCTGTGCATGAGACAAGTTCCCTGTTGAGACTTCAGCAGTGGGTGTGGAATCAGCACTGTCTCCCTCTGAATTTGGTTCCTCCCTCTCACAGTTATAGGACTCCAGAGTCTTTGCCCTTACAGTCTACTTTTTACCCATTTTGAGGCAGGGTTCTAGCCAAGCTCTTCCTCTAGGGTTCCCAAGCATTTACTGTTTAAAGTTTTGCTCTGGGGCAATAATTACTGTTTTCAGGATCAGAGAGGGGGGATTGGAGCAGCCAGGATTCACTCTGCCCTCCTGGTCCCCGGAAGGTCAGATAGGGGCTTTTTTAAATTTCCAGGCTGTGGGATGGTAGTCCCAGGAGTAGCTGCTGCCATTGCCAAGGGCCTTGCATTTGATGCTTACCTAGCTCCATCGAATCTCAGCCCTGCAGTGATAGGCCTGGAGATGGCCCTTGGGGTTGGTGAAGCAATTTGCTGCCATGTAGATCAAGCCTAGTCAGGGCCTCTATGTGCCCTGGTGTCTAGGCCTCTACAGCGACCCAAGTTGTCTTCTGGACCTCTGCCAGATTTATCTAGTTCTCAGGGAGGAAAGTTTAGCTCTCTCCAAGTAGTACAATTTCATTGTTTATTTCCTACTTTAACTTCCTCAACTTTTCCTTCAAAAATTTAGATGCTATACCATTTGGTTCATAAATTTTTAATATTGATATTACTTCATTGCTTATGGTATGTTCCAGCAAGTTAAATTTTCTGTTTTTACCTTTCAAAATTTCATTTATTGGGGTGGCTAGGTGTTGCAGTGAATAGAGCACTGGCCCTGGAGTCAGAAGGACCTGAGTTCAAATCCAGCCTCAGACACTTAACACACTGACTAGAGGTGTGACTTTGGGCAAATCACTTAACCACAATTGCCCTGCCTACCCCTTCCAAAAAGCCAAAAAAAAAAAAAAAGAAAACAATAGAGTTGACTTGATTAATCTTGGGGGAGCTAGGTGTCACAGTGAACAGAACAGTAGCCCTGGAGTCAGGAGGACCTGAGTTCCAATCCGGCCTCAGACACTTAACACAAAAACTAGCTGTGTGACCTTGGGCAAGTCACTTAACCCCAATTTCCCCCAAAAAAGCAAAAAAAAGAATTACATCTATTTTTGTTTTTATTTTGTTTCAAATCATGTTTGCTTTCCCTACTTTCTTTTCAGCTGAAACGCAATAGATTCTACTCCAACCCCTTACTTAAATCCTGTGTGTGTGTCTTTGCTTCAAATGAATTTCTTGTAAACAAAATATTTTAGGATTCTTTTTTTTTAAGAAAAAGAATAAAAAAATCATTTATTTAATTATTTTTGTGAAGACTATTTTATTTTTTAAATTATTTTAAATTTAATCTTAGTTTACAACATTCATTTCCAGAAGATTTTGAGTTACAAATTTTCTACCCAGCTTTCCCCTACCCACCACCCCAAAACAGCAATCCCTCTGAATACTCCCTTCCCCCAATCTACTCTCTCCTGTATCCTCCTCCATCCCCTCTCTGGCTTTCCAGTAGGACAAGATGGATCTCCATAATCCAGTGTCTGCATATCTTATTTCCCAGTTGCATGTTTAAAAAATAATAAGAATAACATATTTTTTAAACATTTCATTTTAAAACTTTGGAGTCAAGATTCTTTCAATTCTTCCCTTGTCACCCACCCTTACTAGGAAGATAAGCAATTCTATATTTGGTACATGCATAGTTATGCAAAACATTCCCATAGTGGATATATTGTGAAAGACTGAATATATTTCCCTCCATTCTATTCCACTCCCCACTTATTCTATTTTCTACTTTGACCCTGTCTCTTTTCAAAAGTGTGTGCTTCTAACTACCCTTCCCCCCAATCTGCCCTCCCTTCTATAATCCCTCCTCTTATCTCCTTCCCCCACCTTTCCTATAGGGTAAGATACCCAATTTAGTGTTTATCTTATTCCCTCCTCAAGCCAAATTCAGTGAGAGTAAGGTTGACCCATTCCCTTTTGCCTTCCTGTTCCTTCGCCTCCATTAAAACAGTTTTCTCTTGCCTTTTATATGAGATAATTTACCCTATTCTATCTCTCTCTATTTCCTCTCATTATACTCCTTTCTCACCTCTTAATTTTATTTTTTAGATATAATCACTTCCTATTCAACTGATTATGTACCCTCTATGTAAACATGTACCCATATATACACACACTCACATATGTATTTATACTCACAGATGCCCTCCTACATAAACATATACATGCATGTTTACATATATATATATATATATATATATATATACACACACACATATTTCCTTCTAATATCCTCATACAGATAAAAGTTTCATAAGTTACAATTATAGTTTTTCCATGTAGAAATGTAAATTGTTCAATTTTAATAAATTCCTTTTGATTCCTTTTCCCTCTTTACCTTCTCATGCTTCTCTTGCTTCCTGTATTTCAGTGTCAAATTTTCTAGCAACTCTGGTTTTTTCATTGAGAATACTTGAAAGTCCTCTATTTCACTGAATGATCGTGTTTTTCCCCTGAAACATTATATTTAGTTTTGCTGGGTAGGTGATTCTTGGTTTTAATTCTAGCTCCTTTGACCTCCTGAATATTATATTACAAGCACTTTGATCCCTTAATGTAGAAGCTGCTAGATATTGTGTTATCTTGATTGTGTTTCCACAATATTCAAATTGTTTCTTCTTGGCTGCTTGTAATATTTTCTCCTTGAGCTGGGAACTCCAGGACCAACTATAATATTCTTAGGAGTTTCTTTTTGGGATCTTTTCAAGAGGTTATCAGTGAATTTTTCAATTTCCATTATGCCCTCTGGTTCTGAAATATCAGAGCAATTTTCCTTGAGGATTGGTTGAAGGATCATCTCTAGGTTTTTTTTTTTTGATCATGGCTTTCACATAGTCCAATGTTTTTTGAATTATCTCTCCTGGACCTATTTTAGTCTATTTTTAAGATCTTATTTTCTGCAGTTATGTTATTGACTTGTTTTTCATGATTTTCCTTCATCATTCTCATTTCTATTCCCAATTTTTTCCTCAACTTCCCCCACTTGATTTTCAAAATCCTTCTTGAGCTCCTCCATGACCTGTAACCAATTCAAATTTTTCTGGGAAGCTTTTGATGCAGGAGTTCTGACTTTGCTGTCTTACTCCTGTTCCATAGCTTGATCATTTTTGTCCCTAAAAAGGATCTATGGTTTTATCACTGTGCTTGCTTTGCTTCCCTAGCTTGCTCATATTGCTAGTCAATCACTTTAATTTTGAGCTCTTTGCCATAGTGGAACTCTGCTTCCAGAGAGGAGAGCTTTTTCCCAAACCTTTTCCATAGCTGTTGGAGCTAGTCATTGGGTGCCCCCTCTGCAGCCCCCACCAGCTCTACCCAACTGGTCACACACCCTAGGACTTCCACCCAAGATAGTGATCCTGATCCAAGGAGGTTAAAGCAAGAGCAATTACCCTCTGAATGGTGGCTTGCTCACCCTACTCTCTACAGCCAAGGGGCTCGGCAAACAGCCATGTGGCAGCAGCTACAGCAGCTGTGTCTCTGACACTTAGTGCCCCAGGGCCAGACCACTCTCTTGCATCCTCCCAGTTCCAACAATTTTCCACATTGACCTTTTAGTTACTCTTTGGCATTTATGGGTTGATAGGACTGGAAACTGTCACAGCTGCTGGTGATTCATTCTCCTGAAGTCTGCTCTGGTCTGGGCTTCCCTGAGGCTAAAACCGCAAAGCTCACAGGACTGTGCTCTGCTTCCAGCACACTGTGATGGACCCTTCCTGTCAGCCTGCCTGGCTGCCTTCCTCAGGAGATTTGTTTCTCTCTGTCACTTTGTGTGTTCTGTAGCCCTAAAATTTGTTTAGAGTCATATTTTATAGGTATTTGTGGTGGTTGTAGGGGAGCTCATGGAATTTTCCTGCTTCTACACTGCCATCTTGGCTACACCCTAGGATTCTGTTTTTTAATCCATTCTGCTATCTGCTTCCATTTTATAGGTGAGTTCATCCCATTCTAATTTATAGTTATGATAACTAACTCTGTTATCATATAGGCATGTCCCTCCATTCTATTTTCCCTTCTTTATCCCCCTATCCCTCTTTACTCTACCCTTTCCCTCCTCTGAAGTATTTTATTTCTGCTCATTTCCTCCAGTAATATGTCTACCCTTTAATCAGCCTCCCTTCTGTTATCCTTTTTTACTTCCTTATAGGGTAAGATAGATTTCTTTATTCAACCAAGTATGTATATTTTCCTTCTTTGAGTCAATTCTGATGAGAGTAAGGTTTAAGCTGTGCCTGACCACCACCCCATCATCTTCCCCTCTCAGAACTAGATAATATGAAAAATAAAGGAGAAAGTAGTTAAGGAGGTGAATAAAATTCTTGAAAGTTAGATATGATAGATCGATTGAGAAACCTGAATGAGAGTAGAAAATAATATACCTTTTTCTCAGAAGAAAGAGAACTCCTTGAAAAGCATAATAGACCAAATGGAAAAGGAAATAAAGAAGGAATAATTCCTTAAAAGGTAGATTTGAGCAAGTGGAAGCTAATGACTTTAAGAGACATCAAGAAACAATCAAACAGAATCAAAAGAATGAAAAAAATAGAAGAAAATGTGAACTATCTCATTGGAAAAAACAAATGGCTGAACAGTAGATACAAGAAAGGTAATATAAGAATTACTGGATTACCTGAAAGACATAATAAAAAAAAGAGCCTAGACATCATCTTTATCAAATTATCAAAGAAAACTGCCTTGATATCCTAGAATCAGAGAGTAATGTAGAAATTGACAGAATCCACCAATCACCTCCTGAAAAAGGTCCCAAAATGAAAATTCCTAGGAATATTGCAGTCAAATTCAATAACACTGTAATGCCAAGCAAAAGGCAACTTCCAAAGTTCAGAATACCAGTATAGTAACTCTCCACTTTATTCCATGACAAAATAAGGCAAAACATTCACAGAAAAGAGAAAATCAAAATACAGCATTCACTAAGTATGACTCAATAATTTCCAAGTACTACTCCACCCCTGGGAAATACATTCATTTAGTCAATCACAAAGTCTCTCTTCTCAAATGGACATTAAGATTAGTTTCCAATCATAAACAAAGTATATTCATTTGGTCAGTCTCCAAGCACAAAAAAAGTCAAGTTTCCCACCCCTGGATCACAACTGAATTACAATGATCATCAGTTAATGCCAAGTACCTTCTAAAAAGGGGCAGTAGAGAGCACAAAGGCCATCTACCCCTGAGCTCCAGCAAGGTTAAGATATCATCACAGCATTTGATACCCAAAGAGAGGTTTTTTCTTCATCTTAACCTGAGGCAAGTTCTCAGCAATCTCAGTTCTCAGGGAGATGAAGCTTAACAAAGGCACAAGATACATTGCCAGTGTCCTCATCAATTCACTCTCTGTCTGCAGAAAAGTCTCAGGACCCCTGATAATATCAGCAAGACCCTCTTCCAAGATTTCTGTAAACATATGACAAGAAAATCCTTCTTCAGGGCTTCTGAACCAACAGCAAGATTTCAGAACCTCTGCAACAACAGCACTGTCCTTCACCAGTGGAGGAATCTGGCCAAACAACATCAAAGCAGACAGACAAAATACCGGTATCACAGACATGTCTTCTCAGTCCTTGGCAGCTCCAGGTGGCAGCTCTCAAAAGTTCTGGGCAGCTCCTACTGGCTCTCAGAAATCTTCCACAATGCTGCTCCCAAAAGTTCTTCTGCCTCTCTAAATCCAGGGCACAAGCTCCTCCCAGTTTAGCCCTCTCCTTTCATGTCAACAAGTCCATCCCACAAGTGGGATTCACAAGCTCTGGGCTTCAACACTCGACCTGAAAAAAAGCTGATACAGGGAGATCTTTAAATTCTATTACTATTGCAACCACCCAGGTCGAGGAGAAAATATTATAAGAATTCAAAAAGAAATAATTCATATATCATGTAGCTACAGTCAGTATAATAGAAGATTAAGCAGCTTCTGTATTAAAGGATCAAGGGCTTAGAATATGATATTCTGGAGACCAAAAGATCTAATATTAGAACCATAAATCACCTACCCAGAAAAACTGAGTATAATCTTTCAGAGTAAAAAATGGACATTCAATGAAGTTTCAAGCCCTCTTGATGAAAAGACCAAAACTGAATAGAAAATTTGACTTTCACATATATGATGTAAAAGAATTATAAAAAGCTAATCAGGAAATTGAAATTAGAAGGGAGTGTTTAAAAGTAAAGTGCTGGTGTCAGCTCTGAGAGCCCAGGGCAGTGCCGCACCAGGTTGTTTCTGGCAGCCCGCAGGGTGCTCTTTTCTTGAGGAGCTGGAGATGGAGGAATGCTGCCGCTACTCTGGGGAGAGACGGCTTTGCATCAGCGTGCAAAAATGCAGAGCAACAAAGGCTTTTACCTAGATAAACAGAACCATACTCCAAGGAAGCAGCAGCACCAACAGCAGCAGCAGCAGCCACCACCACCAATACCTGCAAATGGGCAGCAGGCCAACAGCCAGAATGAAGGCCTGACTATTGATCCGAAGAATTTTCGGGAGCCAGGGGAGAAAACTTTCACCCAGCCCAGCTGCCTCTTTGTGGGCAATCTCCCTCTGTACATCACTGAAGAAGAAATGAGGAAATTGTTTAAGAAATATGTAAAGGCAGGCGAGGTGTTCATTCACAAGGACAAAGGCTTTGGTTTCACCCCCCTGGAAATCCGAACCCTAGCAGAGATTGCTAAAGTGGAGCTGGACAGCATGCCTTTACGAAAGCAGTTGTGAATGTGCTTTGCCTGCCAACGCATCCCTGACAGTTAGGAACCTGCCTCATTTCGTGTTCAATGAACTGTTGGACGAGGCTTTCTCTGTCTCTGGCCAGGTGGAGAGGGCTGTAGTGATTGTGGATGATCGAGGGATGCCTTCAGGGAAAGGCATTGTGGAATTCTCATGGAAGCCAGCTGCCTGGGAATCTCTGGACAGATGCAGTGAAGGGTCCTTTCTTCTGACCACATTTCCTAGGCCAGTGACTGCACAGCAGTGGACCAGCTAGATGATGAAGGGCTCCCAGAGAAGCTGGTCATCAAGAACCAACAATTTCACAAGGCACGAGAGCAGCTCCCGCGATTTGCCCAGCCTGGCTCCTTTGAGTATGAGTAGGCCATGCGGTAGAAGGCACTGATTGAGACGGAGAAGCAGCAGCAGGACCAAGTGCATCGAAACATCAAGGAAACCAGAGAGAATCTGGAGATGGAAATGGAGGCTGCTCGCCATGAGCACCAGGTCATATTGATGAGGCAGACGACAGGAGAGCTTCGAAGGATGGAGGAACTGCATAATCAGGAGGTGCAGAAACCCAAGCAAATGGAGCTCAGGCAGGAGGAGGAACTCAGGCGGAGTGAGGAGGAAGGCTGGCGGCGTGGGGAGGGACCCGGGCGGCGTGCGGAGAAACGCGGGCGGTGTGAGAAGGAGATGAGATGGCAGCAGGAAGAAATGATGCGACAGCAGCAGGAGGGCTTCAAAGGAAATTTCCCTGATGAAAGAGAGCAGGAGATGCGGATGGGCCAAATGGGTATCGGAGGTGCTGTGGACATAAACAACAGAGGATCCCTGGGAGGTGCTAATGTGCCAGCTGGTGCCCCAAGTGCTCCAGGGCCTGGTCCAATGATGCCAGATGGAACCATGGGAATGACCCCACCACCCAGTGACCACTTTGGCCAGGGTGGTACAATGGAAGGACTTGGGGCAATGGGTGGAAACCCTCCCGCACTCAACCGAGGAACTCCTGGAGTGACTTTGGCCCAAACAAACGTCGCAGATACTAATAGAGTTACAGTGTCGAGTTTCCCTGACCCTGCAGACAAGGACGCTTTTTGGACTAGTCAGGATTCTACTTTAGAGGGCTGTTGGGCCTCTGGTCCTCCTGCTAGTTAGGCCTCCCCACTTGAACTACTCTCGGTAGGCAATTTGCTGAGGGCAGAGAGGGGTTAGGGAGGGGCATTTAGTGAAGCAGTTCTATGTGGTGCATTCCTCAAAGTTCAATGTGATGGCTACAGAGGGGGTGGGGGAGGCCATGGCACAAGCAGACCCACCTCTGTCCCTGTTTCCCTTGACCATTCCACCTTTGTCCCCTCACTGCTCCCTCATTGACTTAGACACAATCCTTACCCCCATTTCCTCTCTGGTTAGGACCTCAGGTGTGCCCAGGAAATTCAGGCAACAATACCAGTAGAAGACCTCTTATCTCTTCCCAACCCAGTGTTCCTTTTATGTCCTGAGAAGAAGGTTTTGTTATCTGCTTTTAGGTTTCCATTATTGGTTTTGTTTTTGTTTTATCTTTTCTTTCCTGGATGGGGAGGGGGCAGCCCAGAATGGAGGGGCTTTGCCTCCCTCTGGGAGGTGCTGCTGTGTCATTGTTAACACCAAGTTCGAGCTTAGGGGTAGGGGCTGCTGGGTACTGGTGCTCTCTTGGTCATGCCCGGAGCTCTCACTGCTTGCCTGTCTTCTGGAGCTGTGCTGTGCAGCTTTCACTGCTGTTGGTGATATCAGGCCCTCTCACAGTCTGGATTTTGAGAAATGAGACAGGAATGCAGCAGCAACATTATTATTAAAAACAGATTTTAACCCCCTTTTTTTTAAAGTAAAGTGCTTATATTCCTACATAGGAGAGTGATATTTATAACTCTAAAAACTTTTCTCATTATGAAGCCAGAGGAAGTGAGTGGAAAGTAATGATATGATGATCTAAAAAAAAACCCTCCAGCTCCTCTTCCTCCTTCTCTTCCTTCTTCTTCTCCTCCCCATGCTCCTTCTTCCCCTGCTCCTCCTCCTCCCACCCCTGCCCCATTCCCTTGGAGCATCCGTCCTGGTTTCTCCTTTGTGAAGGAGCAACTGAAGAGACCCCCAGACTCACCATCTATCCTAATTCACTTAGTGATCTCATCAGAGAATCAGAGGGTAATGGAGAAGAGAAGTCAGTTATTCTAGGGCATGGTGGAGTCAAAAGTCCAGAGAGGCAGGAGGGAAGCTCAGAAAGGAATGAAAGAAGGAACATGACTGGTCAGGAAAATGTCCAGGAAATGTCCTGGACCAGGAAAATTTCCTTAAAATGAAGGCTAAAGGAAAGAGACACAGTGAAAAGGGTATATTCCAGAATGCCAAGGCTGCTGGGCTGGAGTAAACTCCAGGGAGAGAAGACTACAGGTTATTATGAAGAAAGAATCCTGGAGAGCCAGGAGTGAAGGGGTTAAGAAGTGAATAGACAAAAAGCCTATTATTTTCTCTACTTCTTCTCATTTTACAAATAAGGAAAATGAGGTTCGGTGAAGTTAAGTGGCTTGCTTAGGGTGACAATATTAAATATCTTAGGCTAATGACTGATGGAGGCAAGATTGGAAATCAGATCTTCCTGACTCCATCTCCATCACTCTGAATACCTAAATTTCCTTCCTTCCTTCCTTCCTTCCTTCCTTCCTTCCTTCCTTCCTTCCTTCCTTCCTTCCTTCCTTCCTTCCTTCCTTCCTTCCTTCCTTCCTTCTTCCCTCCCTCCCTCCCTCCCTTCCTTTGTTTCTTTTTTTCATTTTTCTTTCCTTCTTTCTCTCGTATTCTTCTAAAAATGATTAATATAGAAATAAGTTTTACATAACTGCACATTTATAGCTGATATCAGATTAATTACCATATCAGGTAAGGGAGGGATGGAAAGGATATAATTGGAAACTTAAAATTTTAAATATTAAGGTTAAAATTGTTTCAAATGTATTAGGGTGAAGATAAAATATTAAAGAAAAGAATTGTCTTCGATCTTTGTATTGCCGGGAACAGCAAAGTCATTCACAGTGGATCACGACACAATATTGCCATTACTGTGTACAATATTCTCCTGGTTCCACTTGCTTCACTTTGCATGAGTTCATGTAAGTCTTTCCAGGTTTTTCTCAAAGCACCTGCTCACAATTTCCTATAGCACAATGCTATTCCATAACAGTCATATAGCACAACTTTTTTGACCCTTCCCTAATTGAAGTGCATACTGTCAATTCCCAAATCTTTGCCACCACAAAAAGGCTGCTATAAATATTTTTGTGGTTTTTTCCTTTCCTTATAAAAAAAATCTATTTGGGATAAAGATCTAGTAGTGATATCACTGGATCAAAGGGTATGCACATATTTTTTTTTATCTCTTTGGGCATAATTCCCAGTTGCTCTCCAGAATGGTTGGATCAGTTCAGAACTCAATCAATAGTGTCTGAGTTTCCGAATATTCCTACATCCCCTCAAACATTTGGAATTTCCCTTTTCTGTCATATTAGCTAAATTGATAGGAATGAGGTGGTACCTCAGAGTTCCTTGAATGTGCATTTCTCTAATCAATAATGCTTTAGAGCATTTTTTCATATAACTAGAGGTAACTTTGATTTCTTCATCTGGAAACTGCCTGTTCATGTCTTTTGACCATTTATCAATTAGGGAATGATTTATATTAATAAAATTTTGACTCAGTTCTCTATATTTGAGACATGGAGCCTTTATCAGAAACACTTATTATAAAAATTTCCTCCCAGTTTTCTGCTTTCCTTCTAATCTTGCTTGCATTGCATTTATTTGAGCAAAACTTCTTTCATTCAATATAATAAAAAAAATCCATTTTGCATTCTCTAATGTGCTCTATATCTTGTGCGGTAATAAATTCTTCTTTTTTCCATAGATCTGACAGGTAAATTCTTCCAGATTCCCCCAGCTTGCTCATGGTATCACCTTTTATGTCCATACCCATTTTGGCTTTAACTTAATAAATAGTGTGAGGTATTGTCCTATTCCTAGTTTTTGTCAAATTGATTTCCAGTTTTCCCATCAGTTTTTGTCAAATAGTGAGTTCTTGTCCCAAAAGTCGGAATCTTTGCATTTATCAAACACAAGATTACTCTGGTTGTTTCTGACTGTGTATTGTGTACTCAATCTGTTCCACTGCTCCACCACTCTATTTCTTAGCCAGTATCAGATTTTTGTGATGATTGCTGCCTTGTAACACAAATTGAGATCTGGTACAGCCAGGCCATTTTCCTTCTCATTCTTTTCATTAATTCCTTTGATGTTCTTGAATTTTTGTTCTTCCAGTTGAATTTTGTGACTCCTTTTTCTGGCACTATATAATATTTCTAGTTGTTTCATTGGTAAAACACTGAATAAGCATATTAATTTGGCTAGAATTATCGTTTTCATGATATCAGCTTTACCTTTCTCAAGAACAATTGGTATTTTTCCAGTTATTTGAATCTGACTATATTTATGTCAAAAGGGTTGGGTAATTGTGATCATATAGTTTCTGGCTTTGTCTTGGCAGGTAGTCTCCCAAGTATTTGATGGTGCCCATAATTATTTTAAATGAAAATTTTCTTTCTATTCCTTACTGTTGGATTTTCCTGGTCATATACATATATAAATGCTGATTATTTATGTGGGTTTATTTTTTACCCTACACCTTTGCTTACATTGTTCATTATTTCAAATTGTTTTTTTAGTTGATTCTTTGGGATATTCCAAGTATATCACCCTATCATCTACAAAAAGTGATGGTTTTATTTCTTCATCACCTATTCTAATTTCTTTTTTTTAAGCAACTGGGGTTAAGTAACTTGCTCAAGGTACCTGGCCAGGTGTTTCTGGGTGGGTGCTAAGTGTCTGAGCCCAGATTCGATCCCAGGTCATCCCAATTCTGGGGCCAGCGCTCTTACTCACTACACCACCTAGCTGCCCCCCCCCCATTCTAATTTCTTGTGCTTGTCTTATTGCTATAGCTAGTATTTCTAGCCCAATACTGAATAATAGTTGTGATAGTGGGCATCCTTGCTTCACCCCTGATCTTACTGGGAGGGCTTATAGGTTATGCCCATCCCCAATCAAATTGCTGTTGGTTTTAGATAAATACTACTCATTGTTGGTAGAATGTTTTAACTATTCTGGTCACGATGGATTCTCAATAAATGCCTTTTCTATAAGCTGACAATCCTGCTAGTTAATTGATATGAGAGGATACCCTAAATATGGACTCATGAAAAACAACAGAAACTACAGTCCTTTAGACAACTCTGGAAACCCAAGGGAAGAAGTAACGTTCTTTCATCTGGGAAGCAAACCTGTTAGTGCCAAGTGAGTTTGGAGAGTGAGCTCCAGAGGGAATGCTACAGATATTTTTGCCATTCTTTCTATCCCTAGAACTTCGGACAATATCTGGGCCTTAGCAAGATTATGACACCTGCTAGTTAATTGGTTGGTAGAAATTGCATAAGAAATGGTTTTGATTGATTACTGAAGGATTTGAAGTTCTCTGAATCTAAATACATTACTTTTTATATAATATCAGACTATCTTAGTAGGAGTCATATAAACTTTCCTGGCTTCAGGGCTGCCCTAGGCTTAGAGTGTGAGGGCCAATACACCCTCATTCAGTTATGATGTCAAGGATAACAATGAAGTACTGAGGCTACCCATCTGTGGTCTCTCATTCTCACTATATGACTGAACAAGTGCCCTTTTCTCTCCAACATATATGTGTGTGTATATAATGTATGTTGTATGTATTTATATATGTGTATATATATGGTTGACGTATTGATATGTATGTATGTACATATTCTGGATGTATTTTATGATACAGCTCAACTGAAAGTCATCATTACTGGTAAATATGCCATTTTGCAGCTGTCAGTTATCTTTGTATTTTATCTTGGGTTATTTGAAATCTTGGTTCTTCTAGGATGAGGCTCCAGGAATCTCAAACATAGATTTGAGAGGTGAATAGAAGCAAAAAAGCATAGAGTGTTTCAGTCCCAAGTGTATTCCTAAGAAGTGCCTCAGAAAAAAGTCAGAGAGAAAAACTCCACTTCTTTACTGACTTTGGCCATTGTTTCTGTTTTTTTTTGGAGGGGGGAAGGCAAGGTAATGGTGAAGTGATTTGCCCAAGGTCACACTGCAAGTAAGTGTGCCAAGTATCTGAGGCTGGATTTGAACCCAGGGCCTCCTGACTTCAGGGCGAGTGACTATTCAATGAGCCACCTAGCTGCCCCTTGTGTTTCTTTAGAAGAAAAAGAACAGATCCATTGCATGCTATAGGACAATATATTTTCTTTGGGCATTCATCAGACAGCAGGTTACAGGAGGTATGAACATTGTGCTGGAGGATCTCAGAGGTCACAGAAGTCTCACTGTATGGTTTGAATCAGTATGCCTAAGACTTGACAATGCTTTGAAAAGAATGAAAATCCAAGGTCATGCCCACATGGTTCCCAGTCCCTTGATGCTCTGAATTCCAAGGAAAGAGCCAATGCTTCAAGTGTTGATAAGTACATTCAGATGTAATGACTTTGACAGCAACATCAGGAGAAGGAGCCACAGGTGTTAACCTATATACCGTGAGACTTTGCACATCTTAGAGGGATCAGCTTTTTTTACAGGAATGTGCATACACTTATCTTTGATGAAAATTAACTTGCATTTGAGTCTGTTATATGATTTAGGCCTCTTCTCCCTGTTGGTGGGAGAAAATTGGGCAAAGGTTAGGGTGGTCCTTGGGAACTGATGAATAATTTATTAAAATTCTTACTTTTCTTCCAGGCAACCTCTGATCGTGAACCACCTGTCCTCCCCAACCACCTAATGAGCCATTTCAATCTATGCACAGGAATACATGGAGAACATAGTAGGGCCTAGGTGCTTAATTACTTGCACTAAACCCAGGATCACGCACCTAACATGTTTCTGATCTTGGATTTAAATGGAAAAGAATAACACATCCTAGATTTCAAACAGGAAGTGACATTAGAAGTCAACAAGTGCAAATCCCTCTTCTTTAAACAGATGAGGAAAATAAAGCTGAGACTGGTCAAGTGACTTGCTCAAGGTCACTCAGATAGGTCACGAGCTGACATTGCAATAGAAAACTATCATACAGGGGCAGCTAGGTGGCACAGTGAATAGAGGCCCAGCCCTGGAGTCAGGAGGACCTGGCTTCTGATCCAACCTCAAACACTTCACACAAAAACTAGTTGTCTGACTTTGAGCAAGTCACTTAACCCTAATTGCCCTGCAAAAAGCAAAAAAAAAGGAAAGAAAACTATCATACATTCGAGATTTCAAACTAGAAGTGACCTTAGAAGTCATGAAGGTCAAAACCTCCTTTTTTTATGGATGAAGAAACAGGCTCACAAAAGACTAATGACTCTCCCAGGGTGTAAGGGTTATGGGATTTAAAGATCTTCCATGCCCCATGGACGTGCTGACATAGCAGGAAGGGGCGGAGCGAGAGAAAGCGAAAGCCGAGCTAGCGGTCCTGCGGTGGCTGGCGGTGGTTGCGAAAGCGGCAGCAGCAGAGGCAGCGGCAGCGCGAAGCCCTTTTTGAGTTAGGACTGCTAAGGACTTTCTGCTAAGGACTCCTGCTGAGGACTGCCAGGGGCTGGAGCTGCTGGGAGCACGCTTCCCGGATGCTGGGTGGTTGCTGTGCGTGGGGAGAGGAGGACCTTTGCCTGAGGTAGCCTGTTCTGTTTTAAAGGCTTGAGAATGTGGGTGCTTTCTACTTTATCTACCTTTGCCAATTTAATAACTACTCTGATGGCTTTCACTTTAGGGTTTTGGGACTCAGTCTTTTGGTATCTTAATAAATTTTCTAGTTTATTTCCCCATATGGCAAACATGATGTATTTTGTGGTGGATAATTATATCAGCATATTTGTAATCTCTATAGGCATTGTGAATATGGCATTGCTGATACACAGGGTCACACAGATAAATGTATGTGTCTGAGGAAAGATTTCCCAGCACCAAGGAAAATGCTCAATACAGTCTCTACTAGAGCAGTTAAAGTCTTGCTCTACTCTTTTCTGTTCGGATCACATACAGAATGTGATTTCCAGTTCAGGGAGAAATCTTCAAGGAAGGAAACTCATCATCTGGGGCACATTCACAGAGTAACAAAACTGGAGAGAATGAAAAACAGTGTCAGAAAAGGATCAAGCTAGGAATCCTATGCCAAAGAAGTGAGCCTTCTGTCACAGGGAAGAGGGAACAGACTTGCTCAGTTAACTTGGCCTCAGGGGCAGAGCTGCAAGCTGGGGATGGAGGCTGAGAAATGTCTTTCATGAAGAGCAAGGGGAGGAAACCTTCCTAAGCATGAGAACTCTCCAGATGGAGAAGGAGCTGCCCTCACTGAAGGCTTGCAAATGATGTCCCAAAAGCCACTTTTTGAGGGGTGCTTTCTGGTTTCCAGAGGTGTTCTACTTCATAGCCCCTGTGATCCCTTCCAGCAAGGAGATCCTGTCTTTGTACTATGTCTCTTTAGGGCCAGCCTTGAACTCACACATTGCAGCAGGTTAGTCCAGCTCTTATGTCACATGAACAGTACAAACAGCCATATTCCCATTGAGTGTCAAATTCATGCCATATACCTCTAGTATCATTGCAACCTAAGAAAGAACACATGACCAATTTTCTGTTAAATTGTGACTGATGCCTCTAGAACAGATTTTACCAAGTCCTTCAAGTCACCTTGAATGGTACCACACTAAGCCATCCTAACAATGGAAAATCTGGGCCTCTTTTATAGACCTTCCAAGGAGGTTCAACCATTTCCCTTGGGAACCTCCTCTAATGCTTCACACCCCCTTCAGGTAAGAACAACCCTTAAGGGGCAGCTAGGTGGTACAGTGGATAGAGTCAGGAGGAACTGAGTTCAAATCTAGACTAAGGAACTTAACACTTACTAGCGCTGTGACCTTGGGCCACTCAACCCCAATGATCCAGCCTTCCCCCCTCTAAAAAAATTTCTTAAAAATAACAGTCCTTAAGTCATATCTCAAGCCTTCACAGTGACAACTGGAAATATCTAAGATGCTAATTTGCAAGATAAATATTAGCATATCAAGAGAAGGGCATAAGCTCCATGAAGACAGGGACTTTTTTTTTGGGGGGGGTGTCTTTATATTCCATCTTAATTTTCTCTCTATTATTAATTTTTCCTTTGTAGTTACAACCTTTTGCACACAGAAAGTATTTAATAGATGCTTGATGAATTGAGTGACTAAGTAGGTGAGTGCTTGAAGCATAAAGGGGCTATAGTTTTCCCAGCACCACAAAGCTACTCAAATGTCAGAAGTGGGATTTTAACCCACATCTTCCAAACTTCATCCTAGCTCCTTAATTGCTAATACATGCTGCCCCTTAGAAACATATCACATGTACATAATAAGGACTGACTCTTAATTACGTGATGGAAGAGAGATGCTGGGGGAAGGACCTTACATATATGTTTAGACAGCTGCCTCTTTCCTCCATCTCAGGCATATAATAAGATTAAGTCTACTTTTCCCACCTTTTGCCCACTACTCCCATCCCATGGGTCTTGTCTCCAGTGGACACAGATAAGTCTTTCAAGCTTGCCCCAGTCACTTTTCCTGATAAACAAATCCTCCTTGTCCCTAAAGACAGGAAACAGTTGTACACAAAGGTTTACCTTCTTGTGGAAGCCCGTGATCGATGGCCAATTCTTTAGTTGTGCACTGAGCATCACAAAATGTCACAAAGATAGTCAGAACAAGGAGAACACCTAGCATAGTATTCTATTTAAAAACAAAAAGATAAAGATTAAAAGTCATTGGGAGGGAAAAGAGGCTAGAATTTTTGCTTTCATAAGTTGTATGACTGCTTTCCACTTTTTTTCCAGGGTCGCTGCCCAATATACAGTTCCGTTTCCTGGCAATCTACCATAAAGTCTACAAGGCTGCACAAACAATAAGGCACTGATTATGGAGTCAGGAAGTCTTGAGTTCAATCTGCCTTGAGACATTAACTGTGTGACTCTGGGCGAGTCACTTATTCTATCTAACTCAGTTTCCTCATATGTGAAATGGAGAAAATAATAGCTTCCCAGAATTGTTATGAGGAACAAATGAGAGGATATTGGAAAAGTGCTATTAATATATAAAATAGTCAAGCAAAACCAACCAACACAGTTAAACAACTATGCCTCATAGCATCCCAGGATCACTGATTTAGAGCTAGAAAAGAACTTAGAGGTCACTGAGTCTATCACCCTCATTTTACAGATGAGGAAACTGAGGCCTTGACAAGACCCTAACAAGACTGTGGCTTGTTCAGAGTGCCCAAGCTAGTGGCTGAGGCTTGGTTCAAGCCTTGGTCATGCTGGCTCCACGGATCCACTGAACCATTGTGTATTTTAGCTTCTGCCTCCACAGTCACCCACTTTTCTGACAAGAAGAGACTAATACTGTGTGACCCTTGTCATGTCACTTTGTGCCTCTACTTGCCTCAGTTTCCTGCATTGTAAAATGGAGATAATAGCAATTACTTCCCAGGGGGTTTGTGAGGATCAAAGGAGACAATAATTGGAAAGCACTTAGCACAGAGCCTGGCACATAGCAGAGGCAATCTGACTGCTAGCTCTTCTTACTGCATGTGCTATAGTGCATCAAAGCATGCTACTGCTATTCTTAGTATTAATAAATACATTTTCTCCTATCCTGTGGAAACAAAATTGCTTATTTCATTTCTTCTGTGTTCAGAGGATTTTTTTGGTTCATTTTTTTTCCATTTACATTGCTACAATAATTTGGTGCATTGTTTCACTTTGCATCTATTCATTCTGGTCTATATATGTTTCTCTGATTTCTTAATATTTGTCATTTCTTTTTTTTAAGCAATTAGCGTTATATAACTTGCTCAAGGTTACACGGCCAGTTATATTTGTATAGGTGCTGAGTATCTGAGGCTGGAACTGATCCCAGGTCTCCTGACGCTGGGGCCGGCACTCTTTACTCATTGTGCCACCTGGCCGCCCCTATATTTGTCATTTCTTAAAGGAAAATAATGTCTCATTCTATTCACATGCCACTATTTCTTAAGCCAAATCCCAGACTGACGTCTAGTACCTAGTACAATTTCATTTGGGAGGGAAAGCAGGTATTGCAGAGAAGTGTGGATATTGGGAGGCTTGGAGAAATTGGCACAGAATACTGTCTGACTAGGGTTGCAGTCATATTGGGAGAGGGGGTAGCCTGTTGCCAGCATGATTGAGTAGAAGGCAGTAGTCTGAAGAGGGGCATTATAATAATGGACTTTTTGTGTGGCACTATGGAAGCAATTGGCAGTTTACAGTTGAGATAAAAAAATATCATATGTATAATTTAATGGACACTGAGGGCTCCAGGGTTGGAATTCTCCCTACCAAGGCAGATGGATGACTCCTCTGCCACTTTTAGACCCAGAGAGCTAAATGGAAGACTGAAGACTAGAATATGTGAGAGGGAGGACTTGAACCCTGAGCTTCCTGGCTCTTAGCCCTAGTCCCTGCCCACTACATCATGCTGCCTCTCTACAGGGAGCCCAAGAGGAAATCGACAAGCAGCCCCATTGAGGACTTGACAACTTTCAGGTGGAGCCCAAATCCCTGCCTCACAAACCCGCTAAATAATATCTTTATTTCTCTTCAAAGATGGGCCTTGTTACTTACCATAAAAGTCAAGAGGAAATAGAGCACATAAAAAAGAGACAAACACTATTGTATAAATAGAGTTCAGGTTGATGACTGGAAAGAATGGTATAGTATGAATTATTAGATGTATGCTGGATTCGATCTCTTTCCCACTTAAATAATATTGCCCTATATCTACAAGAATATTAAAATATAAGAATCATCCACTGAATCAGAAAGATGGTCCCCTGTGTCGTCCAGGATTCTGGCTCTGGCTATGCCATGGAAAGATGTTTTGTGAGAACTTGGTCACCCTCCACGATATGTCCCTCAACAAGTTAGGTGCACCTCCTTAAACATCCTGCACTTCTCCATCATAATCCACCTTGGTTCCAAAGAACAGGCTCCCTAGATGCAGTTTCCCATCTCCTACCTTCAAGCCTTTGCATGAGGCTCTTATCTCCCACCAATGCATGAAATGCTCTCCCTTCTCCCCTCAATTTCTGGAAGTCCCTCGCTTCCTGTCAAAAGTCAGAGGTGTCTGTTCTTTCCAGAAGGATTTCATGATACCCTGTTAGTGTGAATATACGCATTTTGTACATATCCTCTATTCGGCTTAGTAGAATATAAGCTTCTTGAGGGTAGGAACTGTCTCACTTTTGTCTCATTTTAGGTTACAACTTATGTTTATGAGGCAGTTAGTGGTACATGGATAAATGGCTAAGTCTGGAAATTCTGAGTTGAAATTTGTCCTCAGATAAATGTTGCGTGACCCTGAGCAAGTCCCTTAAACATTGTTTGCTCACTTTCTCCAACTCTAAAATGGGGTTAAAAATTATACATACTTCATGAATTTTTATGAAGGTCAAATGAGATAATGTTAATAAAAATAGTTCCTCATGATACCTGTCATGTACTAGTTGCTATATAAAGGCTTATTTCTTTCCCTACCAGCTGCTTCCCAGGACCTCAATTAATTAAGAGCAGGGTTGATTGGGAATAGCACCAGGACGGGATCTTTTTATATCCTGAAGAGACCAGATCTGGCTTTGGTTGGGTCACCACAGCTGGGTTCCCTGGGCAGTAGGTGTAAAGTGGGACTTCAGAGGAGGGAGGATTCAGAGAGAGGCCATGATGATGGATGGAGGCAGAGACGAGTGTCATTTAGGCCACAGGTTACCTTGGAGCTGACCCTGTTTATGCTACCTTTGACTTGAAATATTCCATCTGCTTGTTGCCTCTACAATGAGCATTTTCGGCCCAGCATCCATTGATGGTATTTGGTTTCAGCAGAAAAGTTGGTCAATAATCACAACGTCAGTGATGGAATCCTAATAAAGCCACCCCAAAGCCCCAATACACTAACTTCATTATAGGCCTGGCCCCACTGAACAGCTAGCTCACTGTACCTACCCAGTACCAGCCGACCCCCACCAAAGTCTTAACTTCTTCATATATCCCTCACTGCTCACCAGAACAACAGGTGTATCCCTGAACTCTTAGTTCCCACAGAAACAGCAGGTGTATCCCTGAACTCTTAGTTCCCACAGAAACAGCAGGTGTGTCCATATGGTGGGATCCCAGCCACTGTCCCCAGACCCATTCCCACAGTAACAGGTGTGTTCTTATACTCAACCACAATGACGTCATCCATCTAGCCCAAGACAGGACCACAATCCCTAACTATCCTGACCAGACAGGACCACATTATCTAACAAACTGGGGGGCAGCATGACCAGAATATTTAACCAGCAAACCATAGACGGGATCCCTCCTCCATTACCAAGTCCCTTAACAAATTACTCCTGCCTTTTTAATATTAATCATATTGCTATATTCTATTTTAATTTCTGTTATGTATCTTTGCCCTATAAAAATACATCTTCCTTTTTCTGAAGTTGCCGGTTGCTCTTGGAACTTAGCCTGCTTCATGAGCGGCATCAATCTCAGTAATGTACTGATTACTTGGATTGGAGGGGGTCTCACTCTGAATCCTTTGAGATGGTTTCACCACAACACATCACAAAACCCCTGCAGTTTTTGGCATCCCTGGGTTTAACCAACACCATCAGGGTTGGGAAAGACCTAGAACTTCCTGAATTTCAGCTAAATTCAGAGTAAATCATGGCATGTTGAGGAGGTATCAAGAGGGAAAGATCACAGGTCAGTTGGTTTATTACTCACAGCTGTTTAACTGTGTATGACTCCTCACTCTTCAGTCCCATAGATATGCCTCAGGGGCTTGGACAGTGCATCCCCATCAAGATCCCACATCTCCTGGGTGACTGTCTCTTAGCTGATTGTTGTTGCAGGGCTAATTCACAGGGCCTGAGTGGGAGGGACCTCAGAGGAGCAGTTAGCCAAAAGGTGGTCTGGACTGACACCCACCTGCTCAATCACAAGAATATTGTGACTAGGTAAGGTGGCTAACTTTACACACCTGGTTTAAATGGAGTTTGCTAAACTCACATTCCTAACTCTAAGTGTAGCCAACCAAGGCACTTGTTGAGAACATAGGAACTTCCCAGGTGAATCAGTGGTCAGAAAGGCAGACCAATCAGTGGTCAAGTATGGAGTCCGTTTTGCCAACTAGGGCCCAGGAATATTTCTTGAGATATGCATGGTAAGGGGAGGTAATCTATGTCTGTTTAATCTGAAGAGAAAGGAGGACATGATAACTCTTTTTATATTTGAATATGGTGCCAAACGGAAGAAGGTGTAGAACTCTTCTGATTAGTCTCAAGTATCAGCACTAGGAGGAGTGAGCAAAAGGTGCAGAGAGGCAGTTAGGCTCAATGAAGGAAAAATTTCCTAATATTTAGAGCTGCCTTAACATGAATTGGGCTGCCTGGAGACGGGGTGAGCTCCCCCTCACTGGAGGCTACATAGAGAGGATGTTTAGAGCATTCTCCTGTTGGGGAAAAGCTGGGTTGAATTGATTTCTGAGGCATCTTCCACCTTGGGGACTTTGAACTCCCTCCAAGTTTTGTGACTTGTTTACCATCAGAGGGTCTGAAAAATGGGAGAGGAGGAACTTTTCCATTAACTTATCTTGAAAACTGATTTCCCGCCCCCCTTTTTAATCATGAATAAATTAATCATTTCAGACAAGTCATTTGCTGATTGCTGCAGTATGTTAAATATATGACTTTTAACCTACAAGTCAGGTGCCTTTTTATGTAATGATGCCAGGACTCCCTCCCTGGCAGCTTTAATCTTAGGATATGCATGCTGGTGGTTTCACGTGAACAGCTAGTCCCCTTGGTGTACTGAGCAGAGGCCCTCACACTCACCTGATTTCTCAGTCATTCATTCACTCAGCAAGTATTTATTGAGTGCCTATATGGATGTTTTTCCATTACACAAGCTTTCTGTTACTACTGTGCTCATGACCAGCTTTTATGTTTACTCTGTATTATTCACAATTTCTCCTTCCCTTTCTTAAGTCTAGACAATCAATAAAGCAATAAATCCAATCCTGTTTTGTGCTTCTTGCAGTTCCCAAGGTGTAAATATTCACACTGAAAAGTTAAAAATCAACTACTAAGAGCTTGTTCAAGCTGACTCCAGCACACCCCTGTCTCCATGCCCCAATGAGGCATCAGGATTGGACTGTTCTAAAGGCCCTACTTCAATCAAGAAGAATTCAGTGAGTGTCATCCATGGATCTAGCTAGCTTTGTGTTAGAATGTGGGCTAGAGAAAAGGGACTGATTTAATTTTTATAAGGTGCTTTCAGGTAAAGGAAGCCCCTCCATGAGATCTTAGTAGGGGACATAGAGCACTGAGAGGTCACAGAGCCAGTATATCTTAGACATGTGTAATGGGAATGTAAATTTTTAAGATTTTCCCTGCCCCTAGGCTAAAGTGCACCTGGAGCCTGGGGTGGGCGGTTTGTTTTTCAGTAGATACTTTTTGATTGGCTAGTGGGTCCAGAAGGTTGTTACATTCTCTGAGCAAGGAGAAGGCTATATAAGCCCTGATTTGAAGATTTGTTCTGGGGGCTCACTTTGAGAAGTGTTCTGCGATTTGAGCAGATGAAACTCTGGGAAGCTATTGTTGAGAGCCCCCTGGCTTTGAAAAACCCAGATGTTGATTTGGTATGGATTTAATGGTTGGACATTTTGGAAACTGTCTACTTGATCTGTTTCTGTCTTGATAATTCTGTCTGTATACTCTGAAGTTCAGGGTGCCAACCTTTTTCCCCTGAACTAGGTGAATGATACATATTTGACTGATTAAAGTAAGCTTGTTAACCCATTTTGAGTTGATTTCCTTTATCAAAGCAGATCCAAAACCTGTTCTGGCAGCCACCCTGGGGATGCTTGGGGTGCTTGCTGCTACAACATGGGACTTGAACCCAGATCTTCCTGGCTCTACCTACTATGCCAAGCTGCCTCACAAAATGAGGGATGTAGCACTAGGACACATGTTCCCTACTGACCTTCTAGGGAGAGAAACAAGAATAATCCTTACATCCATCTGTGCATAGTTGGAGGCCCTGGAGACCTGCCTCAGTGAAGGACCATGGAAAAGGCACTGGGCCAAGCCTGAATAAGCTATCCTACCCCAGTCATATCATTTCCTTTTTAATAGCAGTCCTAATCTGGCATGGCAGGGAAATATGGCAACCCAGTACATCTAGATTTCAGGAAGATATTTGACAAAGTTTATTACAATTACAATGGAGTAAATGATTATAGCCTCAGTTATATTGGACAGAATAAGTTCTAGACAAATTCGAGAGGAAGGGAGGTGAGTAAAAGGTGATGAGGCTCCCTTTTATAGAACTTCAAAAAAGATTGCTCCCCTAATAAAAAGTCATTTTTCTGAATACTTGCTTGAGCACATCACTAGCAGCTGAAAACCAATGAAAGATAATGAAGAAATGACTGTGTCATCTCAACAAGGAGTCACTAGGCATGAACAGTCTCCCCAAGTCATGGTACTTTCCATGTTTTAGAAGCTCATTGAATAGATTGGGCAATAAGGCATGGTGAGCCACACCTGTAATCCCTGCTACTGGGGTGAGGGAGACTGGTAAATTGTTAGAGCATGAGAGTTCTTAGCTGCAATTGGGCTAAGACTGAATGCACGCCTACATTAAGCCCAATATTAGCTTCTAGAGCTCCTGGGTGCGAGGGACCATCAGGATGCCTAAGGAGAAAGGTGGGAAATTAAGCAGGTCAAAGTTTCTATCCTCATCAAAGTAGGATTGTGTCCATGGGTGGCTGCTGCACTCCCAGTCTGAGCACAATGGGGGACCTAGTCTCCTCAAAAATAAAAATAAATAAATAGCTGATAGAGGAGATAAAGAACAGGCACAGGGAGGGGCTCTGGGATGCATAGAGTTCAACATGTCAAGAACCAATGTTAAGCAGGTAAATGACTGGAAGGACCAACAAGATGGGAGTCTAGGTAAAGGCTAGGTAACTGGCATGGGGCACAAACAACAAGAATGTAGATGGATCCTGAGGCAACCTGCTGCCCGCAATCCCTGATGCTTTTTGCTTATCTATAAGCTCTGTTGTTTACTTTTGGATTCCTCTGACTACTGCCTGGAAGATTACTCATCTGCCCTTAGAGTATACACCTGAATCCTTCATATTAGTTCCACCTGTCATCCCAATACACTGCCGACCCTCAAGTACTAGAGTGATTATGTAAGGAACATATCCAACCCCAACTGAGAAAACAATGCCACAAACACTATTCCCAACAATTGAACTGAAAACTGGCTCACTTTCAGATAGATATATATTGAAGTGAACAGAATCAGTAGAACATTGTACACGGTAACAGCAATATTGTTTGATGAAGAATTGTGGGTGACATTGCTATTCTCAGCTATATAATGACCCAACACAATCCCAAATTAGTAACGATGAAGCATACTATCTGCATCCAAAGAAAGAGATGATATTGTTTGAATATAGACTGAAGCATGCTATTTTCCCTTTCTTTCTTTTTTCTTTTATTCAAGTCTTCTTGTATAAATTAGTAAAACAGAAATTTTTTAACATAATTACACATGTATAGTATATATCTGATTGCATGCCATCTCAAGGAAGGGAGAAGGAAGGGATGGAGACAAGGATGGACATTAGAACCAAAAACTTTAATTAAAAATATTTTAAAAAGCATGTAAAACCTGAAGTTCTTGTTCAATGATGATCAATTTACAAATTGGGTAAAGACCCATGAATGAATATAGATTATCAATCAAGAAGCCTTTCTGGAGCATTTTCTATATACCAGACAATGTGCAATGTTCTGGGGCTATAGACACAGAAGCTGAGATGGATGTTCACAAATGCAAAGTAATAGGAGGAAGTGGGGAATGAGAATGTAGGAGAAGCAGGAAAGGTGGCTTATGAACTGAGCCTTGAAGGAAAATGGGTATTTCATTTCTACATACATGTACATATTTCAAACATATAATTATATGCAATGTAGCATATAATTATGTATGACATTGTTTTAGAATATAATTATATATGTTTTATCTATTTTATAAATAACATTTAAGATATCTATCCATTTATATACCTAGTTTCTACATAATTGTTTGCATATTATCTCTTTTATTAGCCTATAAAGTTCTTGAGAGGAATGACTATGGGGGCAGTCCAGGGATATATGTGTGTGTGTGTATATATATATATATATATGTATATGCATATAGTAAACATATTAGCTTCTGTATATATGTGTACATGATGAAGACAGACAGCCACTCTCCCCCTGTGATTGTCACAGGACAATCTATTTCCTTTACCTTTATAGAGATGATCCATGGAGGCATCCTTGGACTCCTGGGGGATAGCCTCTTCTTGCCATAAAACCTGTAAAATTTCAGGCAGTTTTTGTATGAGCAATGGATCCCTTTTCTTGTAGATCTCAGGTGGATTAGAATCAGCACCAAGTTCTTTGTCACACAAACGTAGTCTAATGGCACTCAAAACCGCTTCTTCAACTGGAACTCAACGTACAGGGGGATGGACTTAAATGTGAAGTAAATGATCAATAGCTTCAGCATTGATTGATGGTGGTCTGTTGAGAACACTATGGAAGTGTTCAACCCATCTCTCTAGAATCATGTCCTAATCTCTAATCAATGTGGTTCCATCAGCACTTTGTCCCACAAATAGTCCTCAGGTCATCATAAAAGCACTTTGGATTGTTCCTAGCAGCATAAAACTCCATTTTATCTGACTTCTTACTGAGCCTAGAATCCTGCATCTCTATAAGCTTCACTTTTGATGGAATTAAATGCAGCCTTCTTAGAGATGGATGCACTATTGTGCTGGGAACCCCCATGGCGTGCTTGTTTTTTAGTATAGCAACATCTGAACTTGCCCATCATCTCCATCAAACCAGCCTTGAGGATTGTGAGTGTTCTGACCCATATGAGCAAATGCAGTGCAGTGCACCATAGCTCTGAAAGCTGCCCTTTCCTTTTCTGATGCATTGTTGCAAACTTTGTAGGCTCAACTTTCGCTCCATGTTAGCAACAAACTGCTCCCACTCAGAGAAACACACTAATCTGCTGTCATTGATTCTTCTGGTGTCCATGTTGTCTTTCAGGCCACTGCTTTTTTTGCATATGAATATTTAGCTTAGAGAGTCTAAACTCTGTGCCACACATTGGCTTCATTGCTTTCACATCCTGTCTGTTCCACAATTGCATAGTCTGTTAAATGCCAGTGTTTTCTGGGAGGGTGCATCCTCTGTTTTATTGCATCACAATGGTCAGAAGAAGCAATACAAGGACATGGTCAAAGTCTCTGTTAAGAATTCCAGAACTGAGTGTGTGATGTGAGAGACACTGGCACTGGACCACCCTGCATGAGGTGCTTTTATTAGAGAGGGTGCTGGGCTCTATGACCAAAGCAGAATTGAAGTAGCTCAAAAGAAGCATGAGATGAACAAATTTAGAGAATCCACACTAAATGTTCACATGGACTATATGTCTGACCTGTGGTCAAGCATTCTGAGCTTGTATTGGTCTAATCAACCACAGTCAGACACATTGAAACTTGACTTTACCATAGTGGTATCATTTTGGTCTTTGAGAAAGAAGGTTAACAACCGTATGTGTATATGTATGTAATGTGTGTATATATACACATATATACCTTATATATACATACATACATTAAGCACACACACAATATCTCCATCTATAGCCATCTATCTACTCAGTGTAATTTGGATATGAAAAGCAGAAAGAAGGGATCATATTAAGGGGATAGTCCCTTGATTTTGTCTTGTTTACTTTCAGTAGACAGAAATGATAGTATATAACACTTCTGAAGATGAACAATTGGGACATGCTCTCTCTGAGTCAGAGCATCCTGGGAAGAGCACCAGGGGAAGGAGAGGAGAACATTGCATTTTTCTCATAAAGATAATAGCTTATAATATTTCTGCAATAATCAAGGACTTGTTCATTCTTCCTTCTCCAATGGCTTATTGGGTTGGCCACAGGCCTCCTGGGACTGTCTAAGCATGATTTATTATTTCCTAAGGAGTTTCAGATTGCGTCTGGTCTCATTACTACTGTGTCTCTCCCATTATACCATACATTATTGACTCAACTCTCTGCACCTCTGGATTTTTTTTGGGGGGGGAACATCTGTTCTGTGTAAGTCAGTCTTCGTTAAGCACAATGGTAAGTCATTCTGTGTAGTCTCCTTAGTCATAAATTGTCATTTGTGTTTCCTTGTTACCAAAGAAAATCATTCTGTACTTTGTGGTCTTTGTGTGTGTGTTTCTCCTCTGTCTCAGGAGAGGAAGTTAGACATGAAGCTCAGTGGGGGTCAGCATGGCAGCATGACAACCTGGACTTGGTTGCAGGAGACCTGAATTCATATTCTAGGTAGTATCCTGTAGGCATGTCACCCAGACTCTCTGAGCCTTAAATGGGAATTAAAACACTTGTGTTACCAACTTTGCCAAGTTGTTGTGAAGAAAGGACTTCACAGATATCAAAGAGAAATGAAAATATGATTCCTTGTGGTTGTTGTTGATGCCATTATTAACAAAGAGGGGAATGTGATGCGAGCATATTTGAATAGAATCACAAGGTTCAAACAAGAGGAGCTGAGTGACTTTGGAGAAGACAATCTCAGTTTTCCACTTTTTTTGAGGCAAAACTTCCAGGCATAAGGAGGTGACAACTCCCATATTCTCTACCTTGATTGGCCCACTTCTTGGAGTTTAGTCCTGGATGCCACAGTTTAGGAAGAATTTGAAATGTTTAAGTATATTGTGGGGAGTGGGGCAAGATGGGGAGGGAATTGAAAATAAGAAAGGATTTTCAACCAAGCAAAGAGAAGGCATGGTAAAAGAATATGGTGGTTATCTTCAAGTGTTTGAAGAGCTGTCATATGGAAAAAGGATTATATGTGGACCCAGAAGCAGAAACAGAAGCAATGGGCACAAACTGTGGAAAGATAGATTTAGGCTTGAAGCCAGAAAGATGTAATAAGAGGGAGAGCTCTTCAGAAGTAGGATGGGCTTTCTGAGGAGGGAGGGAGTTTCTCATCACTGGAGGTCTTCAGGCATCTACTCACATAAAAGTTGGACTGGGTATCAAAACACCATGTTCTCATCTTCCATCTACTATACTTGGTAGCTACTATGATCTTAAAGTCACAACTTGAAAATGGAGATGATATGTAATTGATAGATCTGTCTTGGGAATCTGCAGCATGTGAAACATGTTTTTGGAAAGTAAAGTCAGGCCACTTCCACTTCACTCTTCTACCCATTGAGAATACTCTCAGAGTCCCTGTGTAAGAAAAACTAAAGGAAAAAGGCAAGGAATATTGGGTTATTGAGAAAGATTCTATTTCATAAGTAGGCCATTGTGAAAGATGTAGCTATTCATTCATTTTAGTCATGTCCAACGTTTCATGACCCCATTTGGTGTTGTCTCCCCAAAGATATTGGAGTGGTTTGCCATTTCCTCCTTGAGTTCACCTTATAGATAAGGAAACTGAGGCAAATGGGGCAAAATGACTTGCCCAGGGTCACACAGCTAATAAGTGATGAAGGCCAAATATGAACTCACAAAGGTGAGTCTTCCTGACTCTGGGCCCAGTGCTCTGTGCCACCACTGGGTCACCTAACAGCCCTGTTATGAAAGTTAGCTCCACTCAGTAGAGGAGTCTGTCCTCCCAAGAGTCTGCGCAAGCCAATTCATCTCGGAGGCATCCCCCATTACTTACATCCTTCATTCTGGAGAATAAAGGCTTCAAACCCACCACTTCATAGTGGGAACAACCCCAGTCACTAAGGCTTTTTCAGAAAATGTCTTTAGTCATCTCAACAGAGTCATTGCACATGCCCATACCATCCATAGGAAAATGATTTCAAAGTCCCAAACAAAGGGCTCACCACCCTATCCTCAAAGCTGTTCAGAGTGATTGGGAAAGCTCCCCCATTAACCCATCACATATGAGTAATGTCAAACTCAAATAGAAGTGGATCTCTGCAGACCCCATACTGGCTTAGAAAACCACAAATCAACATTACCTAGGTTGTATTATATTATTGTTCATGTTGATGAAGATATTACAATTATATTTTAGTCTAGATTTGGTCATACTGGGGAGTTTTAAGGTCATTGAGTCCAATATCTCTGACATACATTATCTCAATTAGGCCTCACAATAGCTCTGGGTGATAAGTATAATCATTATTATTATTCCTTTTTTATAGATGATAATACCAAGATTGATAGGAAAAGTGATTTGCCCAGGGTTATACAACTAGCAAATATTAGAAATGGCTTTCAAATCCAGTTTTCTCTTGACATGGAGGCCAATCTTCTTTCTATGGCAGTAATTATATGTCAATCTCCTCCCCACTAAAGAGCTAATGAGATATGATTTCCCAACTATAAGTATAATAGCTCATGTTTCTACATTGTTTTGTATTGTAATGAATTACTATGAACTTTAAAAAGACCAACAAACCATGTATTCTATTATGTACAGCTTGTTTTTTAAAGGAAATATTTAACTTAATACAAAAGGACTCACTGCCCTGCTTATTAGTTTTCCTTTCTGAACCTCCTGTTTTCTTCTGTGTATTTTTCAAATGTTTCATTGTCATTCTTTTCTTTTCTTTTCTTTTCTTTTCTTTTCTTTTCTTTTGGTATCACTATCATTTCCACCTCTTCCCATCCTTCTGTCCTTTCCTTCTCTCCCATTAAAGTTCTCTCTAGTAATATGTAAATATAATCAAGCAAACAAAGTCACAGTTAGGTTATGTCTGAAAGTGTAAGTCTCATTCTGTAACTATAGGATATCTTCTCTCTGCCAAGAGGTGGAAGGCATGTTTTGTCATTAGTTTTCTGGAGTTCTGCATGGTTCTGGCATTGATCAAAGCTTTTTCACAGTTGTATTCCTTTTCAATGTTGATGTATCCCTCCTTAAAAATTGCTCTTCTTGTCTTTTCACTTCCTCCTGCATTAGTTCATCATTTCTACACAGACCATAATTTGTTCAGCCATTCGTCAATTGATAGGTATCCATTGTATTTGAAGTTCTTTGTTATGACAAAAAAAATGGTGGTATAAATATTTTTGGACATTTTGATCCTTCCCCTGATGTTTTGGTGAAATACGCCTAGTAAGGGTATTATTAGGTCAGAACATTTGCACAGTTTAGTGACTCTTTTGGTTTTGATCCAAAGCACTTTCCAGAATTGTTGGACTGCAGTGGTTGACTCCATAAACAGTCTAGTACTGTGTCCCATTTTTCATTGCCCCTTCATCTAGCGTCATTTTCCTTTTTGGTCACCTTTGTTAATCTAAGAGGTGTGAGCCAGAAATTTAGCATTATTTTACATTTAACCTTCTTATTAATTCATTAGATTTGAGGACTGGGGCTATCTTTTGCTTTTTTTTTATTGAAGAGTTATCCTCGGTGCCTGGCACATAGGTATTTCATAAATATTTATTGACAGATTGCTATTAATTGGAGCAATGCTGTTAAACTCAAATAGGAACAGAGACCCCTTACCTGTACACAAGGATCTCCATTGACCATATTGACCAACATAATCACATATAAAAATTATTTGTTTTATCATATTTTAATTTACTTTAAAAATAGTTCCCAATTACATTTTTATCTGATTTTTGGTCCTATTTGATAGTGTTGTTTGCCCAATATGAGACTATGTGTTTCACACCTTTGGTTTGAGGCATTATTTCACATGCTTATTCATACCATGCCTTTCTTTTTTGAGAACCACCTGGTCATATTCTTTGATCATTGATTTATAGGGGAATGGCTTATATTCTTACATATCTATATCAGTTTCTTATTTATTTTGCATATCAGACCTTTATCATAGAAATTTGCTGCAAAGAGATTTTTCCCTCTTTTATCTCATAATAAACTTAGAAATAAATGTAATGTTCCATGCAACATCAACACATTTTAAGAAAAACATGATGGAAATGCATTAGGGGAAGCTCTATCTTAATTTAATGACTGGATTTTTTTTCTCAGCTTAGTCAACTGTAATATATATAAACCATCAGAAGTTAACAATCATCAGAGAGAAAGAGGTTAACTTTAACATATAGCTTGCAGGCACACACACAGGATTCTCATCTTAGAAGATGTATGTGTTAAATATTGATCACAACAGTTTAAGGTTTTCTCATAACAACTCTGTGAAGAATGTGATGCAGGCATTTTTATCCCCATTTTTCAGATGAGGTAACTGAGTCTCAGAGAGGTGAGGTTACTTGCCCAATCAAGGTCACACAGTAAGAGGCAAAGCCCTGAATGTTTTCCCGATGTTCTGACCCCAAGTTCAGGGCACTGTTCCCTACAACATGCTGTCTGGCGATAACCCCCGTTATTGTTTTTCCAGAAATGTTTCCTGGGCTTCTTCCTTTCCTGTATCATTTTTGTAACATGGTGTCAGGCACAATGCTACATTGTAGCCACAGAAGGAACATCAGAGGCAGCGAGAAAAACTAGAAGGAAGAATCCACTCGGAATCTGGAGTGAATGGCATAGAGGTATGTCAGCTTCCTTAGTCTGTTTCAGACCATTTTTATGGAAAGTAAAGAATGGAAGGAAACAAACATTTATTAAGTACCTACTGTACTAACCACTTTTCCCATATTAATTAATCTGATCCTCACAACAAGCCTATTATTAGGCTTAATATTAAGCCTATTACACAACAAGGTATTATTATTATTATCTCCATTTTACAGGTGAGGAAGCTGAAGCAAATAGGAGTACAGTGACTTGACCAAGGAAACATAGCTAGTAAATATCTTAGTCAAAATATGAATTTGGGTCTTCCTAAATATATCCCCCATAAAGCAGTAGGGCAGGAAATCCCATGGAACTGAAGGTGCATTATATTGCAATAAGGCTATAATGAGCTAATTGTTATAACAATGTTTCATTCCACATCCTGGTCCAAATACATCTAGAATAGGAGTACTTAATATCTTTTGTGTCATGGACCTCTTCCACAGTCTGATGAAGCCTTAAGAACTCTTCTCAAATGCACAAAATAAAATATATATAATTACAAAAGGAACCAAGATTTGCCAACATATTTTTTGTTCTGCTTTTTGGAGAGGGAAAGGCAGGGCAATTTGGGGTTAAGTGACTTGCCCAAGGTCACATGGCTAGTAAATGTTAAGTGTCTGAGGCGGGATTTGAACTCAGGTCCTTCTGATTCCAGGGGCAGTGCTCTGTTCACTGCACCACTTAGTTGCTCCCAACATATTTTTTAAAAAACAAATTCATGACCCCTTATGTTAAGAATCCTTGCTCTAGAATATTATGCTCAGTGCTAGGAGCCACAGTAGGAAGTGTATGGATCAGGTTGAGAAATAGCTTGGTGAAGTGATTAAAGAACTGACCTCAGAGTCCAGAGGAACTGGGTTGCTGCTCTTCGGAGGAAAGATTAGAGACTTTCTAATTTGGAGAGTTTGGGGAATTGGGAGTGGGGAGAGGGAGCAGGTGGACTTTCCAGGATATAAGACAGGATATCATTCCATTCCCATGATTAGCAAGCAGGTGGAATAAAACTTAAGTCTCGAAATGAATCAGTTTTACAAGATGGCGTCAGTTTGGTTCACATGATTCCCAAAATTTTCTTAATTCCCCCTTTGATTCATGAGGGAAGGGCCAGTGCACTCCCACCATGGATCATTTATTTATAAACAAAATTTATAAAGGTTTTAATGTGCTCATGCACATTATCAACATGGCGTACCAAGAAAAGACTTCTGGGAAGCATTCTCTTGCATAGCTTAGTACAATAGCTAATACAAAGCCCAAGAACAAGAATGATGATATCTCCTAAGGAGACAAACCTTGTTAAGTAAACTCTATAGGTGAACTGAATCAGGCTACAATCAGAATACTTAGAGGGCCCACAATGGACTAATTTTGAAAAGGAGATTTCCATGTCACCAAGGTAACTGAGAAAACTCAGGAAATGTAATGTCATGAAACAAAGGAACAAAGCAGTATAATGCTGTCACTAGTATTAAATAACATCAAGTCTCCTTGTATCCTCATAACCCACTCCCAATGTCCATAGAATCATTTCATCCTGAGTCCAAGATGTCCAATGTGGTTGTCTGGTCCCTGAAAATACCTTCTCCTGGATATTCTAGAATAGAATGGGCCTCATTCTCAGGAGAGCTCTGGAGGGAGTTCTGCTTCTCTGGTTCTAGTTACTTATAGAAATTTCTAGATAATTCTGTAAAATCTGCCAGTAAGAAGACAATATAACTTATGACGATCTTTTAAATTTGATTTTTCAATAACTATTTCATGTGATGAAAATCAATTCGAGCCTTATTTTTCTGATCCTATTATTTACAGAGCTATAAGAAGAATGTGAAATTAAGAACCCATAATTCATCTGAAACGAGAGAATTTCAGTTTTTATATACCACTTGCTATTTCTTTATCTAATTCTTGGACCTGACATGAAATCTTAAAAAAAATCATGAGCATCAGGCTTGAAAAGAGTTAAATTTTAACTTTTAAAATTCTCAGACAGATACTTTAAAATGTAAAATAATTTGACTTGCTTCACAATTATTGATGCAATTTTATATGTAAAATTCTTTTTTTTTGCTTTTAAAATTTTCTTCTTTTTTTGCTTCTAAATTTTTCTTCTTCTTTATTGTGAACTTGATCATCATCAAACACAAACATTTCAATATAAAAAGAAGAACAAGAAAGAGGACCATATAAGAAATAATGAACTCTCAGGTATAGTCAGTTTTTTTTTAATAACTGCCCACCATATCTCTATATTTCTTTCTATCATTCTCTCTATCTATATGTAAAATTCTTAATCCAATTTTGAGAACTTGTTACAAAAATATATTCAAAGTCTGAATCTCCATTAGAAACTTTTGGAAGTCAATCATATACACATGTATGTATCCTAATTATGAGGATAATCCTTCTGCTTTCTAAAAATTCACTATTCCATTTAATTAGAAAACTTTTATATCACATCTTTGTCTTATTACTTTATCTGATTCTAATTACCAGTTTAGGAGCATATTATCCCTATATTCTATGAACTCAAATATTTCAGCATTAATCTATTAATTTAGACTGTATTTCAGTAACAAAACTTTTATAGTTCATAGACGTCTATAGAAATTTGCTATGAAAGGAAAAACAAGAAACATAGTTAAAACTTTGGCCTGACTGTTTCCTCAAGGCACAGACTGATCTGTGCTGCCATTGAAATTTAACAAAAAGGAAAATTGAGGAAGTTCTCTGAGCAAGCTAACATTTATTAGGAAGGGCATGCTACCTGTCAATAAATGAATCGGTGGCTTGCCTCCGTTAATGCCACAGACCCTGAGCAGATGAACAGTTTCCGTTTTTACATATTTTGGGGAATATACAACAAAGAACAGAACAGGGGAGAGGCCATCATGGGATTAAGGACACTGTAACTTGTGGCAATGCTGAGGCCCAGGGAACAACATAATAGGTTGGAAGTTTGGTAATGGTGTCTAACCAAGATGCCCACCCCTTCTCTCGTGAGACAAAGAGCTCTTTTTTGAGTTGACCTAGAAGACAGCAGCCCAGACTTTTGGAAGTAGACCAGACATTCTTGAAGGATAGATTGGCGGAATACAGATATCAATCCCAAACTCCCTTGCTTTCTCATACATTCCTTAAGATAAGTTAAATTCCTTGAGGCAGGAGATCTGTATTTTTAAATTCAACCCATCACAGTCCAGCTGAACTCTGAAGCAAGTTCAGAGACAATGAACTATGACTTATACAGTCACAGGACAAAATCGATGAATTGCAAATAGGACCAATAAGAAGATGATACAGGATCAGTCTTAATCTTCTCACCTAACAAATACCACTGCCTTAGGGTAGTGGAGAAACTGCCTTAGCTCTGTTTCATTCCAGGCACAAGTAGTATTTAACAGCCAATCACATATTACTCCATATTACTCCCAGAGTATCAAAGTCAGGCTCAGAATTAACCAGTGGCAAAATTTTCTCTTTAGAAAGAAATAGTTTCTTGGGGAATATCAGTCAAAAGGATCCTATTTTAGGCCATGCCAAAATCATCTGCTAAACTTTTTCCAGGGAGAGACATCTACCTGTAGCAGTTCTCAGAGTATGGCAAATGCCTTTTTCTCCTTGCATGGTGGATTATTGCCTTCATGACAATAATCAGAACTTAAAACACTTACAGTCCTAAGAGTTTTTACCTCAGATAGAAATATTTCATTTAATAACAGTTTAGGGTTTGGAATATTACTAGTTTTCTAGTGCTCTCTAGTACTTACATTTCATTTGTCCTTCACTTATAAATTGAAAAAAAAAACTACATTCTGGACTTCTTTAAATTATGCATACAGTGAATAGTTAATAGTTTACCCAAAACTCACGTAGCAACAACAGACCTCAGATTTGAAGACTCTCTTAAAATCCTCGAATCCAAAGTCCACCATTATGAAGTTGGGTCAAATATGTAACGTTATTATATTCAGATAAAATTCATAATTTTACATATGATAGCCAAATAAATTCAGATGCAAACCCACTCTTTATTATAACAGACTTGCAAATTCCTTCCTTTTGATACAACAAGGGAAAGGGGATTCTATTTTCATACTTGTAGGTTTTCAAAATTTAGTACTTTAGAATTTTATGATATACATTCAGCAGGGATAAAAAGTTGCTATGACCAGCCTGAATAAAATACCTCAAGGGACCTCACAGATAAGAATATATTTTGAAAGGTCTGTACAACCTTCCCCCCCTAACATTATTATTAATTATTATTATCATTTTAAAATAAAATATACCCATTAAATATTTGAGTTTTTAAATATCTATTTTTAAATCACACTCTTTTAACCACTCAATTTATAATCTATTAGTATCAAATTAAAAGAGAATTTATTTGTTTAATAGTATTTCTGACAATGGTTTTTCAAATTTTACAATATAAGAAAAAAATTTTTAGGAACACAATAGTTATGTATTTCAAACATGAAACAAAACCTTCTTAGATGACATCAATTCAGTCAAATACACTACCCAATTGTCTTACATGGAAAATCAATCATTTTATCACATTTTGCATTTTATACTAATCACTTATGAAACTTGCTTGAGTTAGCCAATTTGTAACAGCTACATTCAATTAAAGAAATAATAATTAGAGTAGCCAGCAATTATATAGTACTTGCCATATTCCAGGTACTGTGTTGAGCACTTCCTAATCATTATATCATTTAGTCCTCACAAGAACTCTAAGAGTTGGGTGCTAATCCTATATGTTTAAGAAAGAGAAACAGAGGTAAAATTACTTGCTTAAGGTCACACAGATAATAAATTTTTGAGACCAGGGTATAACTCAGGTTTCCCTGATACATTCATTGTTCCATTTTTTATTTTGCATTTGAGGCCACAATGAATAGGAGAAACATATTTCACCATATCATAATTTAGGTATAGGACAAATTTCAACCAAATCAAATCTGAACTTCCTACCACAAAATCTAAACTTCAGTTTTCCAGGTCTATTTCCTAGCTACATTTAAAATTTAGATGCCAGAGTTAAAAGTGAGCTCATTTTCTAAGGTCCATGGTAGCACTTTACATTATCATAAACTTCTTAGAAATTACCTTTAAAATCATCCCAAAGGCAAAATCATTTCTCTTTGGGTTAATCACATAGCCTCATCCTCTCACCTTTCCCTGAAGCTTTTCATTTTCAATTCCAAAGAAAAGTGGGGAAATCTTCAAGTAATAGCCTCACATTTCTGCCCCCTTGCTTTGGAACTGGAGAAGTTTCATAAGATTAAAATACATTCTCAAACTGATCTTTCAGGGGATGAGTACTGTATTTTCTCCTTGTATCCCAGATAGCTTAAATAACTAATCTTCACTCATATTTCTTCTTTTCAATTTAGCACAAAAAATTAAGCAACCCCAATTAACTGAAATGCTGTTACCTTCAGGGTTTCTAAGTGCTGATGAAGGCATGATTTCTTTCTAATATTCTTTAGTGACTTTGCTTCTAATTTACTTAAACAATTAATTCTGTTATAAAAGGCTTTGAAAATTTGACTTAAGGCTTCCCCAAAGACTATTCTAGTTTCTGGCCCCTCACCCTGCCATTTTTCCTCATGAATGTTGATTCCTATTTTTCATAACAGGGTGCAGATCCAGACAACATTGAGTGTTGGGCATGTGGTCCTACATGGATAGGAGTGGTGTTTGGTGCAACTTCCTCATAGGGTCCTCTCCATTATAAATCTCCCTTCCCATGCCTTAATTAAATTTTATTTATTTTCAAGTTGCTTCCTGATCTAAACAGGTTTTTCTCTTTTCTTTATCAAGAAAGCATTAAGTACAGCAGACTCATTCCCTTTCTTCCCCCCTTTTCTCTAATCAGTGAAACTGCTTTCCTTCATCCCCCAAAATAATAGCTTTCAATCTCCAGGGAAAGGGTGATAAGTGCCTGTAACTTTCACTTTCAAAGTCTCATTCTTTTTTTCCCCTTTAATAAAATTCTGCAGAGTAGAACCCCAAAACTCACTAAGACATTTTTAGCATCTGTTAAGCTTCTGTTAGGTGCTTTATCAGATAGGACAAAGAGAAAGGCAGTTCCTTATTCCGTACCTGCCTCAAATCTATTTATCCCAATGGAATCAACCCATCTCAGACTTCTTTCCCAAATCCAAATTCTTCCCTCAATGAAGGAGAGAGGGGTGCTTTAAGCTTAATCTGCAAACCTATAAAATTTACTAAAATGTTGTAAGCAGCTTCCATGATTTGGAAATTTGCAGTAAAGGTACTACTTAAAGTTATAAGTTCCATCTATAAGTTATTTATAATCCTTCAAATTTCTTCAAAACAGGAGAAAACTTTTCTTTCTTTGATTATCTAACTTTAATTTCTATAGCCCCAACCTGCCTAGGGCTGAAATGATAGATAGAAACTATCTTGGAAAGTTTTCTTCTTTTTAACTTAATCTCCTGCTAAAAGCCTAAAGTGGGAATTAGTCCTGCTTACTTGAATAGAGAGATTCACATACAATTATAGAAAGATGGGAGAACTGCTTCAAGTATGAAACTATGAAACTTCATCAGTCTTCCTACCTAATCTTTCTAAATAAATTCTTTGGCAGCCCTTTTCTGCAGTAGTCTTTATAGCTAGTAGCATTTTCTCCTTAGAAATTTTTCAAGGCAGAAGAATCTACAAATAACATTAAATATGACCCAAGACAAAGATTTTTTCTGAGCATTTGACAAAGAAACAAGAACTTGGACAAAACAATAAGAGAAATACATAATTGCTAGCCTCCTTATCTCTTACTGAAAGTCTAATCTCAAGGCCTTTAATTTGTTGTAATTAAAAGTCCCTTTCCAGGACAAATTTGGGATGCATTTTTATGTCTATATATTTTAGAACATTCTAAATTTCTTAAATGCTAGTTTTTTTGAGGAGAGAAGACCAGGCAATTGGGCTTAAATGACTTGCCCAAGATCACACAATTAGTAAGTGTCAAGTGTCTGAAGCCGTATTTTAACTCAGGTCCTTCTGACTCCAGGGCAGGTGCTCTATTCCCTGTACCACCTAGCTGCCCTATAATGTCAGTTTTAAATAGTGCGCTATTCCTTTGGTCTCAGAATAAAAGAAAATTTTCCAGGGGCTTCCCATTTTGGTGCTGCTCCAAGATCCTATAATTTCCCCAAGGTAACTTTCCTAACAATATAGAGGCTAACACTAGCTTATTTCATTAAGGGAACATCTCCTTCATTGAGGAAGCTTACCTTAATGTGTTTCCTTTAATGGACCTCCCTTAGGGAGATTTCCTGTTCCCAAAAACATGGGGGCTTACCTTTGCTAGGAAAGAAATTGAGATTGAGGGAAGTTTGACCTCTGGGGACAGTCTTCCTTGAAGAAATCCCTCAGAGAAATGTACAGCATGCTCAAGGCAGTTTTTTTTAAAGACTTCCTTTTGGAGTCCTTACTCATCTTGGCTCATTTTGAAAAAAAAAAAAAAGAAAAAAAAACTGTGACAGGTGAAATCTGTAATAACCAAGGAAACAAATGTTTGATCTTCCAGGCATATCAATTTATTAAGCAATGAATTCCACTTATTTAACAGTTTGGGTTAAGGACTCCTCAGCTTGGCACAAGATCCCCAATACAGGGGAAGATAAATGTTTATTCATAAAAAGTCAACAACGAACAGGATGTCAATTAGGATACAAAATTAGGCAATCTGATTTCTAATTGGAAGAAGGATTAGGGACTTTCTAAGTTGAGAGGGAGACTAGAGGAGTTGGAGGAATTGGGAGGGGGGAGAATGATCATGTGGTTGTTCCAGGAGGTGAAACTGTATATCACTCAATTCCTGATTAGTAAGCAGGTGGAATTTATAGGAAATGAAATTTAGGTCTCAAAATGGAATCAATTATACAAGATGGAGTCAGTTTGGTTGAGACAATTCCCACAGTTCTCTCACCCATATCCACCAAGCTAGATACCATTGAGAGTAACCATAACATAAGAAGACAAAAATCAGAGGCACCCAGAAATTCACAAGAGAGAGAAAAAATGAACCAGTAATAAAACACATGACCTCAGATGGGCACAACTGAATAAAGTATGAGTAATAAACAAGTGACAGAGATCCCAATTCAGTGATTCACATTTAACTTCATAGGTCCTCAGTAATGCTTCTGATTTCCTCTGTTGATTATCTCCAATTTATCTTGTACAAGTTTTGTTTGTACATAACTGTTTGAATAACATACCAAAAATCTCCCTCTCTGTGAGCTTCTTAAGAACATGGAAAGTTTTATTTATTTGGAAGGTCCTGGGGTGGGGTAGTGCTTGGAGATTATTTAATCACACTTAGTAAATGCTGTATTTGGAATGATGTCATGTTTTGATCTTCTCTGTTCTTGGTTTGTCACTGAATAAAATGGAGAGCACCTATGCTGGTATTCTGAACCTTGGGAAGTTACCTTTCTTTGGCATGACATTACACAAACCACTCCAGTATCATTGGCAAGAAAACCCCAAATGGAGTCCCAAAGGGTTGGACGTAACTAAACAAAAATCTTGGAGGGAAGATGCTATATTTGGGTGGTGAAGGAAGAAGCTTGGAAAAATCTCTTCTAGAAAGTAGCATTTGAACTGAGTCTTGAAGGAGGCTGAGGAAGCCAATGACCAGAGGTAAGGAGAGAGAACTCTCCAAGTATGGACATAATTAAGTGTGTCATGGTCCTGTAAGAAGAGTGTCAGCAATGCTCAAGCTCAGAATGATGCTGGTGAAGAAAACAAATACAAATATAAGGTGGGTACTTTTGTAATAATATTGGGGAAGAGGATCAAAGAAAGGGTAAGTCTGCTGCTCAGGTGGCTGTCGAATCAAATCAAAAGCATTTCTTGAATGCCTGCTCTGTGCCAAGAAATGTGGGATTCAGCTCTGGGAATGCAAAGAAAGGTAAAACCAGTCCCTACTCTCAAGAATTCCATATTCCAATGGGGAGACACCATGCAAACAACTGTGTAAAACAAACTATATAAGGGATAATTTGGAGACCATAAAGAGAATTGCACTAGAGCTGGAGTGAATTGAGGGCACAGTATTGTGAGGCTAGAGGAGCAGGGATCCCAGATTGCCTACGGAGGGTTGAACAGGTGCAGGCTGGAAATGGCAGGTCAATTCCTCCTGAGCTGATCAATAATGGAGTTGGGCCTATGAATGGCCACTGCACTTTCAGCCTGGCTAAGACAGGGAGATTCAGTACATGAAGAAGGAAAGGGAAGATAAGGAAGAAAAATATAAAATGGATAACTGAAAACCATCAATATTGACTGTAATGATTGTAGCCAGAAGACTGACCAGTGTAAATTAATTGCTACAAGGAAACCAAAGTAACCTGGAAAGTGACTTCATGAGCAACTATTATTTATTATGTGATTTATTTGCCAAATAGAAGATTCCTGCCAAAGACAACACTTGGTTAGAATAAAAACTTAGATGTAAAATCTGATGAAGAAAGATAATGCATCATTATGAGCAGGATTAGCTCATAAAACAGTAATGGAGGTAAAAGCCAGTTTAAAGAAAGCTCAGAAAAATATCAACTAAACACAGTCATTCTAAGGGCATTTAAGGATAAACATGTAAAGCTATAAAAAGAATAAAAATATAAAAAGATTTATATGTAAAAAAAAAGATTTCCCAAGTTAATTATAAAAGCACAATTTTTTGCCACCAAGGACAGTAGAACGACCGCAATTGGACCCTAAAATCAGAAACAGATTTGTTTGTAGAAAAGGTAGATGCGGAGCTAAAGGGAACAAATATGGAAAAGAAAAAAAAAAGCACATAACTGAGTTGGACCAAGTCTGTATTGAGAAGATCCGTGCTAGAAGCAGCACCATTTGTTTGAGTGTACAATATGGTGCCTCACATATTCTTTTGCCACAAACCATTGTCTCATTATGCATCAAAATCATTCAAGATTTCTCAAAAGAGATAACAGAAATAAGCTCATTAGAGGAGCCTTTAATAGTAAATATTAGGCAAGGCATTGAACTTGAAGTTGTATGCTTAGTTAAAAAATGCTTTATGTTACTAATGAGAAATTCTGAAGAATAGTTATAAATGGTGTCTTCAAGCAACTCTGATAGGAAGGAAAGATTGGCTAGTTGTGTGGCAGGACTGAGGTATGTGGATGATGGATGATCAGCCAGAGTCCAGCATTCCAAGTGAGCATCTGGTGATGGACTGATGGGAAGATATTGACAAGATTCACACAGGATGTACAAGAATGAATGACTTGCCATCTTTCTTGCTGGAGGAAACTTTTGAATAAATGAGGTTACAGATCCATTTGAGCATTTGAGAGTAAGAGAGAACATAGCTACCTTTGATGAAGTCAAATTACCAGGCCCCAGTAAGTTACAATTTCAAGTACTGAAAGTACTGGTAAAGGGGAGGCTAGGTGGTGCAGTGAATAGAGCACTGGCCCTGGAGTCAGGAGGACCTGAGTTCAAATCCAGCCTTGGACACAACACAAAACTAGCCGTGTGACCTTGGGCAAGTCATTTAACCCCAATTGCCCCTCCAAAAAAAAGTACTGGTAGATATAATTACTGAACTGACATAAATGATCTCTAAAGGATCATGGAAAATGAGTAAGATGATGTAGAACTGAAGAAGGGCAAAGGTGACTGTTTTAAAAGAGGAAGAGAATGTAGCATGTAAACCAGAGGCTAGTGAGAATGGCTTCTATTCCTGGCAACATCCTATAACAAATTATGAAAGGGATCATTAATGAACATAAATCAATCTGTCAACATATTAGATACCTACTTTGTGCCAAGTATACAGAAAAAGACAGAGGGCAGTCCCTATTCTCAAGAAGCTCAGAATCTGAGTCCAGACAAGGAAACAGTTTTCCCAAAATCAAGATAGTTTAATCAAAGGCAGGTCATACCAGACTAACTTAGTGTTCTTTTCTTTTCTTTTTTTGACAAGAGTATAGGGAAATGGTAGAAGGAGACTACTTTTAACACAGAATTTGTAAAAAAAAAAAATCCCTCATGCTTGTGGAAAAGATGGGGAATTTTGGGCTAGTCAGTGAAATTAGGTATATTCTGGACTGACTAAATGACTGGACCCAAAGAGTGATCTTTGATGGTTCTATGTCAACTTATTAAAAGGACTCCATTGGCGTGCCCTAGGGATTTGTGCTTGTTTTTTTTCTATATAACATTTTTATTACTGACTTGGATGAAGGAATAGACAGCATGTTTATCAACTCTGTAGATCAGCTAACTGTGGGAGGGATAACTAACACACAGATGCTAGAATTGGGATTAAAAAAATCTTGACAGGTTAAAATATTAGGTTGAAGAAAATAAGATGAAATGTAATAAGGACAAGTCTTACACTTGGGTTCAAAACATCAACTTCTCAAGGTGGGAGTATGGCTAGATAGGAATTCATCTTTTTAAAAAAGTCCTATGTGTTTAATGGACTGCAAACTCAATATGATATGACCTGCAAAAAAGCTAATTTGATTTTTGGTTATGTTAAGGGAGCCATAATGTTCAAGATTAGGGAGATAATATTCCATTGTCCTCTCTCCCAGTCAATTCACATCTGTAATGTTGTATGATACCACATTTTCAAAGGGTATTAATAAACTAGAGAGCATATTAAGGAGTGTGACCAAGATGGGTAAGGGTTTCAAGATGCTACCATATGATGATTGGATAAAGAAACTGAGAGGGATTAATGTGAATAAGAGAAGATTCAACGAAGTCATGATAGCTTCAAGAATTTGAAGGACTGTCATGGAGAAGAAGAACATATTATTTTATTTGGCTGTAGAAAGCAGAACTTGGGTCAATGGGTAGATTTTGTAGAGGCAGGTTTAGTTCTAATGTAAGGGAAAAATATCAAGCAGACTTCATATCCTAATTTATACTAAGAAAATAAAGGCCATCTGCTGGAGCTCCCCATCTCTCCCATTCATCACCCTGAAATATTTCTTTTTCATCCTCTATTCCCTTGCCCTTTTTCCCCAGTCTCAGAGGAAGATGTAGCCTTCAATTTTGCCATGCAAACTCTTCCATTTACACTGATGATTCCATCCACTCTTGTTTCCTCTAATCATTTGCCCCCTGGATCATTCTCTTTCTTTCTCTTATCTTTGTTCTTTCCTTGATCAGTATTTCCATATTTGCTGTGTACTAACATTCCAAAGTCTCTCTGATCCTGAAAAAAAAGTCTTCAATTGACTCTACCGTTCCTTCAAACTATCATCCTTTCTTTATCTTTTTTGCCTTCCCCAGCCTAATTCCTAGAAAGGCTGTCTATATGCATAGTTTCACTCCCTCCTTATATCTCAATACCCTGCAGTCTAGCCTCTGTCCCCACCATTTGATTGAAAATGTTCTTTCCAGGTTTGTTGCTGTTTGGTTGTTTCAGTCGTGTCTGACTCTCCATGACCCCATTTGGGGTTTTCTGGGCAAAGATACTGGAGTGGTTTGTCATTTCCTTCTCCAGCTAATTTCACAGATGAGGAACCTGAGGCAAATAGGATTAAGTGACTTGCCCAGGGTCACTCCCCTAGTAAGTGTCTGAGACCAGATTTGAACTTAGGAAGATGAGTCTCCCTGACACCAGGTGTGGTGCTCTATCCACTGCACCATCTAGATGCTTTTTCTAGGTTCCTTATATTTCAGTTGTTAAATACACCCCCTCCAGAGAAGAGATGATGAAGTGCGGTCCACCCCCGCCCTCCTGACAGAGAGCTGATGGACTCGGGATACAGAATGGGGTATACGTTTTTTTGGACATGGCCAATGTGGGAGTTTGATTTTTTTTTACATATATATTTGCTAAAGAGGTTTTTCTTTTCTTTTCTTTTTCCCGCAATGGAGGAGGTGAGGAGAGAATATAGTTTAAAAAATTTTAATGAAAATTAAAAAAAAACAATGACTTTATCACAATTCTTATCCTTATTGACTTTTCTGTAATATTTAACATTATTGACGTTTCCTCCAAGATACTTTGTCCTCCATATATTTTCGTAACCCTGTTCTCACTGAGTTCTTCTACTACCTATCCCATCATAACTTCTTACTCTCCTTTGCAAATCCACATGTCTTGTACGAATGTACCTCAGGGCTCTCCTCTCTCTACACAGTATCTCTGAGTGACTTTTTTTGGTTTCCATAAATTTCATTATTATTCTGCAGATGAGTTGTCCATTTTCTCTTCACCTTCCTAAAATTACTTGGTTTTCATTTTGAATAAATGTTGTGTTTGGTAGGTAGTGCAGAGGAATGGTTGGAGGCGTGGCCTTGAGATTAGGATGAGCTGGGGTTAAGTTTCACATCTGACATATATTAACTAAGAGAGTCTAGGCAAGTCACTCAATCTCTTGGTGACTGTAAACAATTTTCTAGGACTATAAATTTCACAGTAGGTGTTCATCTGCATAGAGAGAAATAATTTCCTCACCAGTACTCTCTACACTCACTGATCTGTACACAAAACATCTCTATCTTTATCTCTATCTATCTACATCCACACCTCTCTCTGTCTCTCTGTCTTTCTCTGTCTCTGTCTCTCTGTCTGTCTCTGTCTGTCTGTCTCTGTCTCTGACTCTGTCTGTCTGTCTGTCTCTGTCTGTCTCTTTCTCTGACTCTCTGTCTGTCTCTCTCCTCTCTCTGTCTCTCTGTCTCTCTCTCTCTGTTTCTCTCTCTGTCTCTGTCTCTGTCTCTCTGTCTCTCTCTCTGTCTCTCTCTCTCTGTTTCTCTCTCTGTCTCTGTCTCTCTGTCTCTCTGTCTCTCTCTCTCTGTCTCTCTGTCTCTCTCTCTCTGTCTCTCTGTCTCTGTCTCTGTCTCTCTCTCTCTCATTTGCCCCAACTTAGGAGATAGACTTCTCATGAAGATGTATAAATACACATAGATGTGTGTGTGTGCGTACGTATGTGTGTATTTCAACCTTGCCCCATATATACACACACATATTTATATACACACCTTTTACTCATACACATATGTGTGTATATACATGCCTATGCACATGTGCACATATACATATATTATACAAACATAGGCATATACACAAACACAATTATTTCCCATTTATATATAACTTGCTCTGTCTTTATCCTATATATAACTTGCTCTTAGTGTATTTGTTTGCTATTGAATCTCCCCATTAGATTGTAAGCTCCTTGAGTTCAAGAGCTGTCTTTTTCCTCTTTTTGTAATTTCAGTTCTTAGCATAGTGCTTGGCACATTGTAGGGACTTAATGCATGTTTGATACACATACACATGTGCTTCTAAATATATACATGGGTCTGTGTTATATACATATATGTATATCAGATTAATTAAATCAATCACCTCACCCCCATTTCCAATACCTAATAAAATAATCTAATCCTAATAACTTTTGGGAACACTTCTATTAAATCAACCAATCAAAGACATTACATTAACCTACACTTAGTAACTCCCTGTGAATTTTCTGTTCAAATAACAAGTCAGTTGAGAGCTCATCATTCCAGTATGTGGAAAGCTAAAGGAGAGAACAGTTCATGCCAAGCCTCTGAGAAAGAATCACTGGAGGGAGGAAGAGTAGAGGCTCTCTAGCTTCTGGTTTCCTGTCCTCTCTCCACTCCCCAGCACTTGCCCAGAAGGATGTTGTGAACTTCCAAAGATTTGGATTTTTTATTGATTTCTTAGCAGTATCCCTAGTATACTGATGACTGGAGGTAATATTTACATCAGAAATTGAGGACAAAAACAGCCTACTTAGTAACTTAGGACTTAGGACTCTACTAGGGCAAAGTGATATCACACCTAAGGGTGTGGGACCCCAAGAAAAAGTCTTCCCAGGGGCTGTATCACATGCTCTCTAAGCTTGTACCCACTTTCTCTTGAATATGCAACATATTTAGTCTGTATGTTCTAGTGGGAAAGGGAGTCATAGAATTTATGAGGAGATACTTTGTACCAACTGTTGTTATAGTATCAACTTAAATAGACATCCCAAAAATTAAATCTATCTGTCTAATTGATATAAATTTATAATTGTGCAGGGAAGACCACTGATGGGGGCACATGAGCTTGAGTATTAGAAAACCACTCTCCAGTTACTCAAGCTGTCCTAGAACTTTGAAGGGAAAAGAGGTGGTTTAGCTCTGGGGACTTGATATGTTAGTCCAAATAGAGGTCCGAAAAGTAAAGCTAGAGTTGATGCTGCGCGCACACACACACACACACACACACACACACACACACACACACACACACACACGGTATGCTGGAGTCAGCTCATACCAGCTCACAAGAGCTAATTACTAAATTTTCAGTGTGCTCATTTATACCTCAGAAATTGGCAGATACTACAAACAAGAGTTTGATTTATTGCTGTGCTGATTTTCTAGCCTCAGGAAAGTGATTAGGAAAATCTTTATAATGCAGATTAAATTTGAATGAGTGCCATGTGTACTTTCTTTTTTTCTGGAGAGCTAGTTGTTAAACATTCTAGCACTTCTGCATGCATTCTCATCTGAGAGAAAGAGAGAGAGAGAGAGAGAGAGAGAGAGAGAGAGAGAGAGAGAGAGAGAGAGAGAGAGAGAGAGAGAGAGAGAGAGAGAGAGAGAGAGAGAGAGAGAGAGAGAGAGAGAGAGAGAGAGAATATGATACTTTGTGTATGAAATTTACATACTTGAATATTGTTTCCACTTAGTAGAATGTAAGCTTCTTGAGGGCAGGGATTATTTTGTTTCTGTTTGTATCTTCAACACCTAGCAAGTGCCAAGAACATTGTGGATTGGACATATAGTAGGTACTTAATATATGCTTGTTGTTTGATTGTCAGAAGAATAAGGACCAAATCATCACCACCAGAAAGTGTTTCTCATATTTAAAAGCCTGTAGGTTTTTTCCTAAGGTTCAGAACAAGGGAACTCATTAGCTCCCATCTCTGTCTTTCAGTGGATCTTACAATTTCAAATGGGCAGCAGTCACTGAATCTTAAAGTAGAAAGAGGCTCAGGAATATTTTAGTCCAAGTCCAAGATCACACAGCTTGTGGTAGAGCTGGGACTCAGTTCTGGTGTCTTGTTTATTAGTCTAATCTTCCCATTACACAACCCTGTTCCCATGCTGATGCAGACAAATAGCACCATAAACATTTGAAAACAAAAAGCTAATGGATGGAAAAGTGATCAAATCCTACACAGGTCTAAGGTGGAATCGTGTTATGGTTTGGAGAGATGAACTGAGTACATAGAATTCTTCAGTCTTCTTTTGAGGGAGAAGGGGACTAAGAGAGCAATGGCCAGTAGACCATGTGATGAAGGGAAGTCCATGGTCATACAGGGTAAGATGAGTGGTGACTTACAGAAGGATGGTCCTTTAACTGTCTTTTATGTTTAGGGTACAAGGCTCTGGATAGAATTGTGCATCCCTTCAGATCTGAGTGGATGACTAAGAATTGTTACAAGTGTCAGTTTAATGAAGATGCTCTTCAGGGCTGCAATGTGTAAGTTCACGGTGGACAGACCTCAAATATTCCTGCGCCCTCCTCCAGCATAGACACAAGTTAGAAATAGAGTAGATTTGAAGCCAGAAGTCTTTGATTCAAATCTGGACTCTGTTACTTTTTATCTGTGCTGTCTTGGACATATCACTTAATTACTCTGGGTCTATTTCCTCATTCAGATAATAATAATAGCTTGCATTTATATAGCACTTTAAAATATGCAAAGTAGGGGGCTGCTAGGAGGCAAAGTGAATAGAGCACTGATGCTGGAGTCAGGAGGACCTGAGTTCAAATCCAGCCTCAGACACTTAACACACTTACTAGCCATGTGATTTTGGGCAAGTCACTTAACCCCAGTTTCCTCTAAAAAAAAAAAAGGTAAAATATGCAAAGTACTTTACAAATATTATCTCATTTTGTTCTCAAAACCACTCTGGGAGGTGCTATTATTATCCCTGTTTTGATAATAATAATGATTTAATATAATTAAATTTATATATAGTACTTAGTAAATGTGCCAGGCACACTGCTAAGCTCTTTACAATTATTATCTCGTTTGATGTTCACAACAACCCTGGGAGGTAGGTGGTATTATAATCCCATTTCACAGATAAAGAAACTGAGGTAGGCAGAAGTGACTTACACAAAGTTATACAGCTAGTAAGCATCTGAGGCTGGATTTAAACTCATGTCTTCCTGAATCCAGTTTTGTGTTGTATCCACCCCATCACCTAATGGTTTCTAGAATAAGGGGACTGATTGGGGATCAACAGCCTCCAATCAATCAACACACATTTATTAAGTGCTTCTCACCAGCCATGTATGGTGCTGGGGATAAAGAGATGAGAAGGAAGGCTGCCCTGCAATTTAAAGCCCCTTGTGGCTCTCAGTCTGCAATCCTAGGAGAACGGAGCACTGACCTTTTGTCAAAGTGAGTCAGGTGCAGCTGGCTGCAGAGGCAGAAGAAGCACAAAGCGACTCTGGGGCAAGATGCCAGCTGATGGTGTTGGCAAATCTGTCCACGAAGGAAATTAGTCAGGGGCTTCAAAAGAACAAAGCGAAAAAAAAAGTGTCCTTGAGAAAACTGATCTGAAAGGAGGAGCGGTCAAACTATTTTTTGCAAAGTGTTGGGTCTCTTGGGTTTGGGGTCTGGGCTCAGGCTTGTACTACCTCCTACTTAGGGCACAGTTTATGTCACTATTGGAGGAAGTGAGCAAAAGTTCCCCCTGAATGTCCCCTGAAATGTGATTCCTGGGGCGGGGGGGGAGGGCAGAAATATTGGTGCTTTAATGGAGGCAGTTCTGCTTTTAGGACCAACTGATGTTTTCCTTATCTTTAAATTCAACAGCTGTCTATTCGTATAGAAGAGAATGGTAAGAAAAAATCATGAAGTAGTCCTTAAGAAGTTTGCCTTTTGTTGGGGGGAGGCATGGACTATTTCATTTTTTGCTTCGACGTGTCTTGCAGGTAACGAGGATAAGTAAAATGCAAGTTAATTTAAGATTGTAGAGGTGTGTGGAATTAGAGGAAACCTAAAGAAGAGGAAGCCCATGAATTTAGGGCTGCTAGGTGGCAATGGATAGAATGCCAGGGCTGCAGTCAGGAAGACTCATCTTCCTGAGTTCAAATCTGGTCTCAGACACTTCCTAGCTGTGTCTCCCTGGGCAAGTCCCTTCACCCTCTTTGCATCAGTTTTCTCATCTATAAAATGGGCTAGAGAAGAAAATGGCAAACCACTCTGGTGTCTTTGTCGAGAAAAACTCAAATGGGGTCGTGAGGAGTCTGATATGATTGAAGCAACTCAACAGCAACAACAAAACAACCATCACTTAAGCTTAGCTTTGAATGAAGTTAAGAATCTGAGCATCAGCAAAGGCGGATATTCCAGGTATGGGGCATAGGGAGCCTTTGGGAATCTAGGGAGGTGAGAGGCAGTGGAATCAGTCTGCTGGGAATAACCATCAGTCTGTTTTGGCTGACAGAGAGTGCAGGAAGGAGAAATGGGAAATAAGAAAGGAGTTATGTGAAATCACATTTTCCTTGTTCCCTGGACCCATTGGCTGCCTCCATGCATAATCTTTTCCTCATGTTTTGAATGTATTCTCTTCACCTCCACCACTTAGAACTCCTAGTTTCCATACTTGATTCTGGAACTCTCCTCTGCCTTGAACTGCCTCCCCTTGGACCAGTTCTGCCTACGGAAATACACTCATTCTTTCAGACAAAGTTCAATGGCCACCTCCTCCATGAGGTTTTTCTTATCTCTCCAGCTAGGGGTTATCTTCTTTCCCTTTGAACTCCCATAGTAATTTATTCTCTCCCTCTCATTTTCTTTCTTTTTTTTTTTAAAGCAATTGGGGTTAAGTAACTTGCTCAAGGTTACACGGCCAGGTGTTTCTGGGTGGGTGCTAAGTGTCTGAGCCCGGATTCAATCCCCAGGTCATCCTGACACTGGCGCCAGTGCTCTTACTCGCTGTGCTACCTGGTCGCCCCCTCTCCCTCTCATTTTCCTTCTCCCCCTACTCCTCTCCTTCTTTTCTTCTTCCCTTCACCAACTCTTCCTCTCTTCTCTCCTTCTCCCCCTCTTGCTCTCCCTCTCCCTTTCTTCTTTTTCATTCTCCCTCTTGTCCTTTTCCTTTCCTCTTCCATTCCTTCTCTCCCTCCTTCCCTCCCCCACCTCTCTGTCTCTCTCTGTCTCTGTCTCTCTCTCTCTCTCTGTCTCTTTCTGATTAAAATTTTTCTCTCTAAATCTGCTCTTCATTCTGACTTCATTATTTCTGTAAGGGGACTATAATAGCCTTGAGGGCAAGGCTGTTATGGATTTCTGTCTTTGTATCCCTAGCACACAGTATATAGGAGGGTCATAATATTTGTTGAAACTTAATAAAGGGCCATCCAGCCTCTGCTCAAAGAACTCCACTGATTAGGAGAGAACTTGTGAGCTGTCTTGTCAGACCTTCTCCTTAATACACCATGGACTAGCTTTACTAAACTACCTTAAATATATTTTCTTTTGCCTAATTGTAACTTCTGAACTATGCACAATTCTTGTTTATTCCTGACTTTCTTTCTCCTCTCTTTCCATCCCACAAGAACATCCTTAAGTCAATTCTGCATAAATTTGCTATGTACTTATATGTTTACAGATAAGTTCCTTGAGAGTAGGGGCTTGCCATTTTTGTCTTTATATGACCGGTTATTAACAGAATGCCTAGCACATAGTAGGTGCTTAATAAATGCTTGCTGATTGATTGGGATTAGGGTTATAGCAACTCTTTTCTCTACTTCCATTGTCACCACACCAGTTCAGGCCCCTATTATCTCTCACCTGGACTATTACAGTAGTCTCCTAATTGATCTCCCTGGTCCAGGTTGCTTCCCATTTCAGTCCATCTTTCACATAACTGTCAATACTGAAAGAAGAGGTCTGGTCACTCCTCTGCTCAGTAAACTCCTGTGACTTCCTTAATTGTACCAAGCACAAATTCCTGTTTGGCATTTAAAGCATTTCACAACATAGCTCTATCCTACCTTTCCAGTCCTATTACACACTCATGTCTTCTATACATTGTGTAAGTATGGCAAACTTGGTCTTTTTGCTGTTCTTTTCACACAGACTTTCATCTCCCATCTTTGCATCTTTGCACTGGCTTTACCCTATGCTTAGAATACACTCTTTTTCATCTTTGCTTCTTAGAAGAAACAGTTTCCTTCAAATCTCAATTTAAATAGGATTTCCTAAGCATTCCCTAATCCCCCAGTTTCTTGAAATCACTTTTATTTTTGTACATATTTTGTATATCTGCATGTATATATGCATATGTGTGTATATATATGTATGTATCTAAGTGTGTATGTGATCCCTGGTAGAATTTAAGTTCATCAGGGGCATGAATTATTTAAATCTTTGTATCTCTAATGCCAAACATAGTGCCTGGCACAAGAAGATGCTTAATAAATGTTGATTGATTTTTCTCTTCATCACAGAGCCATTAAACCAGCAGATGTTGATGAAGAGAATTGCTTGATCTTTCTGAACAGGGCAACCTGCAAATACCTAAGTGTAAGTCAAAAAGACCTCACCAAAAACTGTCTGGCCAATACTTGGATCGTGTAACTTTGACCCTTCTTAGTGCTACTGCCAAATTTGTAGTTTCCCATAAGCCGATGGAAATCAGTGCCCTTCTTCTTGGAGTGAAGTTGAAGAGTGTGAAGCCCTGCTATGTGTGAGCAATACCTTGCTTCCCCCTTCTTGGGAGACGTCATCGCCATGGTGAGCATGATGCTCGGAACCTGATGAGGAGCTCAGAGGTGATCCCTGCCTCTTCTCTGGGATTTTCAGAGTAGATTGGGCATCGGGGGCCACAAGAAGGCTGTTTTTTTCCTCTTTGCCCCAGTTTCCTTGAACTGGGCCTCAGGTTGGCTGTGAGTTCTTCTCTGGTGCTGCCCAGGTACAGATGAATCCCAGTCAAGGAGCCATTCCCATACAGCCCATTCGGACATAGGCTGAAGGTAGTGGCTTTTTTGATCATCTCTGCTAGATCATTTAAATCATCTCCTGGTCTCCTGCAACCTGCTTCCTAATGAACGCTTTGACAGAATAAATTATCTTTCAGCATGAGCTGGATCTCCATTCTCTTCTTTAAGCAAGAGGTATGTTTATACTCAGTGAATGCAGTTAGGTCAAGTTGTCTGTGTCTTTATGGGTGGTATTCTAAGGGGTAGCTATGGGAATGAAGGTCATACAGTTCTACAGAGCTTTTCCCATCCAGTGAGGATAGTCCAACATTGCATTGGCATCCTTAAGACAATAAATCAATTTTACAAGCATTTATTAAGCACCTACTTACTACATGCTACATCCTATTGCCAGACACTGGGGACACAAAGGCAAAAGGGAGACAGTCACTGCCTTCAAGGGGTTTATCACAGTGTACTGGGCTGCTACAATATGTGTATAGTCAAGTGGGGGAGGGAGGGTAGGCAGAGACTGGACCTGTGATGTCAGTGATGTAAGGAACTCACTCTGCCAATGCAGGTTGGGGCTTTCTCTCAGATGGTTAGTCTTAGAGAGTAGCCTAGAGCATTGAGAGCTTAAGAGATTTTCTTCATGTCTCAAAGCTAGGAGGTGTCTGAGGCAGGACCTGACCTAGGTTTCCCTGACTTCAAAGTCCCTTCCCTATCAACTCCCTTGCTATGTCTGTCTTTCTGTCTATCTATCTGTCTAATTTTTTTATCTCTCCATCTCTAGTTCTATCTATGTCTCTATCCATCTCTCTACATATCATATTCATTTCCTTCTCTATACATCTCCTTATATACCCATCTTTGTCTATCTCTCCATCTATCTCTATCCATCTCTCTCTCTCTTTCTCTCTCTCTCTCTCTCTCTCTCTCTCTCTCTCTCTCTCTCTCTCTCTCTCTCTCTCTCTCTCTCTCTCTCTCTCTCTCTCTGTATCTATCTATCTATCTCATTAGCTATCTTCTTATTGGGAGTTCCCTATACCAAAGGCATCGAGCACAAGGGCAGCTGGCCACATGCGGCCTGCAACACTCCCTAGGGAACCAGATTAAAAAATAATTAGAGGGTCAACTAGGTGACTCAGTGAATAGAGCACCGGCCCTAGAGTCAGGAGGACCTGAGTTCACATCTGGCCTCAGACACTTGACACGCTTACTAGTTGTGTGACCTTGGGCAAGTCACTTAACCCCAATTGCCTTGCCTTCCCCCCTAAAAAAAATTAGGATAAATTTAACAAAATAAATAAAAATGCAACAGAACATTGATAATGTTAACATGTAGTTTTCTAAGTCAATTTGTGGCCTTCAGGGATCCTTATGTATGGTAAAATAGTCTCATTTCTCTTTGAGTTCATATGGTGTAATATTTTCATTTCTCTTTGAGTTCGACATCACTGCCCTTCGCCAATAAAATCAAAGGTTCTTTCCTTAAAAAAAAATACAAAATAAATGAGCCAGGGGAGCATTTGTATCTGGAGGGGAATTAGGAAGGAACTCAGGGAGGAGATAAAACCTCTATAGAGGCCTGATGAGAAACCATGGAAAAGAACTGTATAGGACAAGAAGATGTGGAAGGGAAGATGGACTATAGCATCAGTGAAAGAAGTACCCATCCAGGTACCAAGGATGGCAGCCTGTTCAATCCTGTTAGAAGCTGTTGGCCAAATGACACTGGACTTCCCATTAACCCTCCAGCACCGCTCCCCCCCCCCGCACCAGCCATTACCAACTCTCTGTGTAGAAGACGTGGAAAGGCTGTGGGAACTGGGGGATCCATTTCGGTCTATCTGCTTTTTCTTGGCTGGGTGGGAAAGGGTCCTTTTTCCAGCCTTTACTCCTTTTGGATTGGATAGCTCCTTACTGCTGATTCTGGCCTAGGGACTCTTTTTGCATTTTCCCATTCTCTCTTTGGCTAATATTCATTTTTCAGTTACTTCCTTGGACAGGAAGACTATTGCTTACTGTCCCAATTTAATTCTCCATTCCTGACACTCAGCACTGATGCCTGGAAAAAGGCATAATCAGTCAATTATCAAATATTTAATTGAGCACCTATATTATCTAAACTACATTTTTTAAAAATCTCTGCCCTCTCTGGTCATAATGAAAATTTAGGAAGGCAGCAGACAATGGAGAAATAATCCTAGATCCATAATTCAAGGACCTCAGTTCAAATCCAGTTCTGTGTGACTACCAGTGCATTATAGGGAAGAAAACACAGGTTCTGGAGTCAAAGAGTTCAAATGCTATCTCTGTTGCTTACAACTTGTGTGACATTGAGCAAATCACTTCACCTCTGGCCCTCAGTTTCCCCATTTGTAAAATGAGGAGATTGGACTAAGTGGTCTCAGAGGTCCCTTTTGGCTCTAGATCTAGGACCCCATGATAAGAAATCATATGACTGAGTCTCTTGATTACTCAGTTTCCCCATTAATGGAGAAAAGATGGTGATAAAATGAGGTGGTCTATCTTGTCTGGTGTTACACTATTACAGATATTGGTGAACAGTGAGGCTTCCTGTGTTTCCCTCTTTTTTCCCCAAATATTTATTTATTTTTAGTTTTCAAAATTTACTTTTATAAGATTTTGAGTTCTAAATTTTCTCCCCTTCCTCCCCTCCCCTCTCCCCAAGATGGCTTGCAATCTGATACAGGCTATATGTGGTGATCATTTGTGTTAACCTATCAGAAATGGTTCTCCATTTATGAAATCAGAGATGGGGCTCAGCCACTTTCTGGCTCTTGATAGATTAATTCAGTTCAGCAAAGTGACTAACCCAATCACAACTAGCATGGGGCCAATGGGTTTTGTTCCAAGGGTCCATCATCCATGAGGGTGCATTTCTTTCCTAGAAGAACATATTCCCTCCCCACAACTGACCATTGTCATTATAACAGCTTCATTGATGCTGTCCACAGGTCACTCACTACCCTTACTGTCTCCTAGTCATAGTGCCCCTATTATAAGGCCTGCCTTTCTGCCTCCCCTCCAACTTCTGCAGGGGTGGAGGTTGGACTGACCCCCTTTTCAGCACCACTTTACTATGGTCAGATTGTCCCATGCACTGCCACCATCTGCCCTCCCCCCAGTCCCACTGCCACTCCGACCTGAGTTTGACTATCTTTGTCCTGGGTAAAAATATGTCCTGGACTAGAATTATTGATTCTTTTCCAATCTGATCAGAAATGCTGAGTTTGTTTCTCTTTTCCACATGATGCCTAACCAAAGGTTGTTTCAAATCCTGGATGCCCTTTGTCCTTTGCCCCCAACCTCCCAGTCCCATTCTTGACCATATCATTGGGCCAGGCATGCTGGTTAGAAACACAGAAACTTGGTGTCACATAACCTTCACTCTTGTGCAAGGGAAGAATGAATTCTCACTGGGCTGGGACTGGGAACAAGAAGCTGCTACCAACTTGTTTCCATCCATCCATCATTACAGCAGGCTAGGAAGGATAAAAGAGAGGAAAGTAGAACACTCTGAGCTCTTCTCTTTGACTGAAAACATCGTCATTAAGTTTCCTTAAAGTCTAAGCCATGGGAGCCACTTGTGTTGGGCTCCAACCATTCTCTAGCCTTCCCTCAGCTCCCCTCAGTCCCTCCTTGTGTAATGGTTTATTCTTGGAAATGTGTGATTTGGGATTTGATAAGTTTATAGATATTAGCTGGGAGTCAGGCATAAATGTCAGAGAGTAACCAAGAACATGTCTGATCAGCTGGGTTGTGAGAAGGATGAGCAGGTATATATAAAAATGTAATTTTGGGTAGCATCAGGAAATCTATTCTTATTCCCAATATTTTCCTAATGACAAGAGAGTTGTCTGAAGTTCTGCCATTAGTGAGTCATTCTTTCAGAGTAAGTCTTTGGCCTCTGCTAAAACATAAATACTGACGGGAGAGGTTGTCATACTTTAAATATTAAAATTAATCCAACCAACAAATATTTATTAAATGCCTCCTGCATGCAAAGCATTATGCTAGACACTGGAAGAGATACCAAGGTTCCATAAGATAATATCCCTGCACTCAAAGAATTTATGGTCTAGTAGGGGGATAAGGCAAAAACAGATCAATACAAAAAAGGACACTTTTGCCACTTATTATCTGTATGATCCTGGCTAAGTCATGATTTAGTGCATCACTTTCTTCATCTGTAGAAAAAGAGTTTGGACTCAATGATTTCTGAGGTTTCTTCTAATTCTGAATCTGTGATCCTATGATCCCATCAATAGGGAGATGAAGACATAGTGCCAAGTCAAGCATGGAAGAGAAGGTTATTACTGACTGGGGGTAGTGGCTCAAATCAGGGATGAGAAGGCATAAGAATTGACCTTTAAAAGATAGTTGGGGGGCAGCCAGGTGGTGCAGTGACTAGAGCACCAGCCCTGGAGTCAGGAGGATCTGAGTTCAAATCCGACTTTGGACACATAACACTTACTAGCCATGTGACCTTGGGCAAGTCATTTAACCCCAATTGCTTTGCCCTTCCCCCTCAAAAAAAAGCAAAAAAAAAAAAAAGATAGTTGAGAATTCAGCAGGTGAAAACAGTCAGAAAGGGCATTACATTCAGAAGGAACACCATGATCTGGGGCATGGAAAGTACCCAGCATGCTTATGGGCATTTAAAACCTATTTAAGTGAAGGTCCGGGTAGTAGAGAACAGTGGCCATTAAGGACAATATGAGACAAAGCTCATATTCTTAGAGAATCAAGACATCACACAGATACAAATGAGTTAAGATATAAGTATTCTGGATAGCTAGGTGGCACAGTGGACAGAGAGCTGGCCCTGGAGTCTGGACAACCAGAGTTCAAATTTTACCTCAGACCCTTACTAGCTGTGTGACCCTGAGCAAGTCACTTCACCCCGTTTGCTTCAGTTTCTTCATCTGGAAAACATGCTGGACAAGGAAATGGCAAACCACTCCAGTATCTTTGCCAGGGAAAAACCCAAATGGGGTCATGACAAGTTGGACATGACTGAAAAGACTGAAGAACAACAATGGAGGGTGGCTAGGTAGTGCAGTGAATAGAGCTCTGGCTCTGGAGTCAGGAGGACCTGAGTTCAAATCCAGCCTCAGACACTTAACACTTACTAGCCATGCTACCTTGGGCAAGTCACAACCCCAATTGCCCCCTGCAAAAAAAAAAAAACAACAACAACAATGACAACAATAACAGCAACATAAGACATTCTATGGCTCAAAGTCACATGACAATATGGGCTGTGTGACCTGGGCTTCTCTAGAACTCAGTTTCCTCCTTTATAACTGAAGGGTAGTAGGCCAGATGGTGTTGCAGCAGTGCCTTCCATCTCTAACATTTTGTGGCTTAAGAACAGTAGTACTTTGGAAGGATCAAATCAGACTCCTGTCTGGCTGGAGCAGGGCCACTTTCCCACTGCTTTTGAGATCAGTAGATGCTAAATGGAGGAAGGACGAGTCGAACCCTGGACCAGGCTCACTGCCAATGGGATTCTACGGCCTTGCCATGGACTTGTACCACTTCTGGAGGTGACCAGACTTCTCTGCCTCGGCCGATACTGAGAATAATAGGCTATTTGATGAGGGAAGAGAGTATGGCTTTTGGTCCAGTTTCTTCAACCAAGCTGAAGAAATCATTATAAAGAGTGTCAGGGCAGTAGTGAGGACTATAAAGATCATACCTACTTCAGAAGGTCTTCCACAGTTATCTAGGATCATTATACTTTAGTTCAATTCCAAAAAGCCTTTCAACTTGAGGGTTTTTTCTTAAAGGCTTAAATGGGAGCCCTTGTAGGTAACTCCTTGCTCCTTATGTCATAGAAGCAGTCTGTTCCCCTCCCCTAAGGGACATAGATACTGTGTGTGTACCAGTTCCAAACAGATGGATGGCCCTATGTCATGGGATTAGCGCTAGGATTCAGCAAAGAATGATGCGCTCTTGGAATTGTGGGATTTGGGAGTTAGAAAAGCCGTCAGAAGCCATCTCTGCCTGAGTCTCCTCTGCAACATACCAGACAAGTAGCCATCCAGCCTCTGTTAATAATGGCTAATAATAATGTGTTTATATAGTGCTTTAAAGTTTGCAAAATGCTTTATAAATATTAACTTATTTCATCCTCACAACAACCTTGGGAGGTAAGTACTATTATTATTCCCATTATACAGCTGAGGAAACTGAGGCAGACAGAGGTTAAATGACTTATTCAGGCTCACACAAGTAGTAAGTGTCTGAGGCAGGATTTGCACTTAGGTCACTCCGACTCTCTTCCCAAATCCTTAAAGATAACTGTCCTGTCTTCCTTAAGTCTCTTCTCCAGCTAAACATCTTCATATCCTTCAGCAGATTCTACTGGGGGGATGGTGCTCAGTTCCTTTTAACACTTCTCTGCACACTCTCCAGTTTATTGATAATTTTCCTAAAATATGGTGCCTCGCTGAACCCAAGGTACCAGATGTGGTCTATGAGGGCAAAGTAGAGATCACAAGAACTTTCTTGGTGCCATTTCACTTTGGGACTTGGACCAATTCTTTTGTCCAGAGGGCCTTCACTTATCTCTATCTGGATTCTGCCCATCCTTCAACATCCAGCTAAAGACATGCTTCCCACATGAACTTCCTAAGTGGTGACTCCACCCTTGACATGTTCCAAGAGACTGAACACTCCCTTCTTTCCTCTTCCCTGTTCTTCTTCAAGGTTCAGGGAAGAGAGGGAAGGAAGTATGCAGCATCCATAAGAACTAGGTCAGTCAATTATGAAGAGTCAGTAACGGGTAGAGCCAGATCAGGTCAGGAGAGACAAAACAAGAGTGAGTAATGGAGAAGGTATGAAGGGTGAAGGGAGACAGAGATAGAGGCTGAGAAAGAGACAGAAAGAAAGAATAACAGGAGAGACACAGAGAGAGAGAGACAGACAGACAGACAGACAGAGAGACAGAGAGAGAGACAGAGAAAGAGACAGAGAGAGAGACAGAGACAGAGAGGGAGAGGGAGAGACAGAGAGAGAGACAGAGAGAGAGAAAGGGAGAGGGAGAGATGGAAAGGGAGAGACAGAGACAGGAAGAGAGAGACAGAGAGAGACAGAGAGGGAGAGACAGAGACAGGAAGAGAGAGACAGAGACAAAGAGAGAGATGGAGAGAGAGAGAGAGACAGAGAGAGAGAGAGAGAGAGAGAGACAGAGAGAGAGAGAGAGAGAGAGACAGAGACAGAGAGACAGAGACAGAGACAGAGAGAGAGAGACAGAGACAGAGACAGAGACAGAGAGAGACAGAGACAGAGACAGAGAGACAGAGAGAGAGACAGAGAGACAGAAAGAGAGGGATGATCCAGTTCCAGAAGGAGAAGGGGGGAGGTCTGGTCTATTGTCACTGTCTGCTCCACAAAGACTTTTACACTACAGTTCTTAACAAGTGCCTCTCCCTCAGGGATTGTTAATTGTCCACAGAGTGCTGTTACTGACCTGTTAGGGTTATGGACTCAGTCTGTTTTTGACCTGTCGTGATCTCCAAAGTCCCTAGCAGTTTCCTTGAATACCTGTCCCAGGAATCTGCTCCTACTCTGCAGTCCTCCTTGCTGTCTATCAGAGCAGCATATTTGCACTTTTTGATTCGGGATTGTAGCCATTAGTCATGCCCAATGGTCTTGTACTTCCACCTTGTGGCTATGTACAGAAAGGCACCAACTTTATTCTCACTCCCATCCCCACCTTCACCTCCTGTCCCTAAAGGCTCATAACACTCAGAATTTCAGGGTACATCCCAGAAGCACAAATAAGATTTAGAGCTGAAAGGGAATTTAGAAATAATTTAGCTTGCCCTTATTGTACACATGAGGAAACTGAGGTTCAAAGACTTTAAGTAGCCAGGAAACTTGACCTCCATTAGTAGGAAAATTCAAGAATGGGTCACTGAGGAGATAGCTGGCAACTATATAGAAAAGAAAGCACTTATTATAAAGAGAACACATGGCTTCCTGAAGAACAAGCCATGCCAGAATAACCTTATTTTCATTTTAGACAGGGCTCCAAAATTGGTACATGAGGAGAATAGAATGACCATAGATTAGATAAATTCTAGAAAAGTTTTTGATAAACTATTCCATACTGTTCTTGGGGAGGAGGTAAAGAGATGGACTAGGCAATGATACTATCAACTGGATTCAGGACTGGTTGGATGGCTAGACTCAAAGAGTAGTAGTTAGTAGCTCAATGTCAGCATGTAAGGTCTCCAATGGAAGACCGCAGGGATCTGTGCTTGGCCCAGCCCTGTTGAATAATTTTATGAATGACTTGCATAATAGCATGGATAGCATGTGAATCATATTTAATAGGTGACATAATGCTGAGATACAATTAAAAAGTGGATTGCAGAGTCAGGATCTAAAAGGATCTTGATAGGCTCAAGCATTAGTATGAATCTAATAACATGAAACACACACATATATATAATGTTTATATATTTATTTATAATTATCATTATTATATTATAAATATAATTGTTTATAATTATATAATATATATTTATAAGTATATATAAACATATATTTACACATATCCAAAAGTATGGATATGTGTAAATCTTGAACTTGAGTAAAAAATAATCAACTTCCTAAGATGAGAGAAGTATGGCAAAACAAGCAATTGTTCTGAAAGGAGATCTGGGAGTCTTAGTAGACTTCAAGCTAAGTCAACAGTAAGGTGGGAATCCAAAAAGCTTCATGGAATCACAAGCAAGAGCACTTCCCTAGCTTTTTTGGAGGCTGGGGGTCTATCTAATTAAACTCAACTCCACTGAATTGGCTCAATTAATTTGCTATTTTAATGTTTCAAACCGGAACAATCATTTGCAATTCTATTGTTGTAGTTACATAGTGTAATGGATAGAGCACCGGGCCTGGGGTCAGGAAGACCTGAGTAAAAATCTAGTCTCAGACATTTGCTAGCTGTATGACCTTAGGCAAACCACTTATTTTCCTCAGTTTTCTCAGTTGTAAAATGGGAATAATAATAATAATAGAACCTATCTCCCAGATGGTTGTGAAGATCAAATAATAGTTGTAAAGTACTTAGTACAGTGCCCAACACATTGTAAGCACTATATAAATACTAACTACTACTACTACCATGACTGAAATGACTCAACAACTATTACTACTACTACTACTACTATTATCCAAACTTAGACACTTACTAGCTGTGTGACTCTGGATAAGTTATTTAACTTTCTTTGCCTCAGTTTTCTCATCTGTAAAATGAGCTGGAATAGGAAATGGCAAACCACTCCAGTATCTCTGCCAAGAAAACCCCAAATGGGATCATAAGAGTTGGACATAACTGAACAATTCCTTCTCCTCTTCCTCCTCAACCTCCTCTTCAACAACTGCTATGAAATGCCTCAAGTTGTAGTGTCCTTTCTCATTTTGCATGAGGAAACTCTGAAGGATTTAAGATCTTAGATTTCTTCTCATACCACCATCTACCCATTCATAACCTCTTCTCCTTAATTCCCATGACCTATAGTTTTCTACTTTCCGCTTTCGGTATCTAAATCAATATGGTAGAAAGCAATGTTTAATCTCATGCTGCCGCCTTGTGGAAATAGCTGGAACTACACATGTTTTATATCATTTCATTTTTCAAATTTCACTCCTTCAACAAATATTTGAGTGCCTGTGTCCTAGCTGCTTTTTCTAAAGCACAAAGATGGATAAGACACAGGCAAATTTTCAAAGGAGCTTTAGTCCCAGACAAGAGATAAAATATATATTCAAATAACTGTAACATGAAAAGTTCTCTGTGTTATAAGTTCATAAGAGGGCAGAAATGAAAATGCTGTATGTAGCAACTGCTATCATTGGAGGAGGAGTGCGTGTTCGGAGAATGGTACTTAATGAAACTTAGCTGGCTTATTTGTTACCTGTAGGGGGATAGTAGTAACAGATAAGTTGAGGGCGGATCCTGGAAGACCTTGAATGTTGAGCCAAAGCAGTGTAGAATTTATTTCATAGGCACTGAAAATTGATGGAAGGTATTTGAGTGTTGATGTGATCAGAGTTGTGCTTTAGGAAGCTCAATCCAGCTTCCTTGTGTATGATGAGCTAAAAGTGGGAGAGATGAGTTGGAAAGCTAGAAATAATGGGGCTATTTCTAGGTCATGAAGATGCAATATTTGCAAGATCCGATAAAGTACCACAGAATCCTGGATGGAAACACTGGAGACCCTTGGCCCCTTTCTTTGGTTCCTTTAAATTCAGGAGAGATGATATCACATCTGCTGAAGTGTTTTTGTTCCTCAGGCTTTGCTAATAAAGAAGAAGAACTTACTAATTGTTTAGTGTATTGGAATGTGTGTGTATGCATACACACAAACACATACACATGTATAACGTGTACACATGTGTATATATACACAAATATATCTATAAACACACATTTTGTATCTATTGAATAAGGGGTAGAAATAAATTGCTTAGAGACTATTTCTCCTGTACATGTGTGTGCATGTATATGTATGTATATATGTAATGCATATATATACATCTATAAAAACACACATTTCTATCTGTAAGAGATAGAAAGAAATTGGTCAGAGACTACTCCCCCATATATATGTATGTATGTATGTGCACATATGTGTGTATATGCATACACATACAAGCAGATATCTATAAACATACATTATATTATGATATAAGAGGTAGAAATAAATTGGTCAGAGACTACTTTTCCATATATGTGTGTATGCATATAAATGTATATGCACACACATACATATATCTATAACTATACTATATATGTGTGTATATATGCATCTATAAATATAAATTGGTCAGAGATGAATTATTAAACTTACCAACTTACACAGCACCATATATTCACATAAACATACATGTATCTCTATTTCCTTAAAAACAAACTCTGACAGAAGCTCATAATTTCTTATATAAGTCTTTTCTTAAATTCTTCTTTTATATTGGCATTTTTATGTTTGTTGAATTAAAAAAATTTTTTTAAGGAGCTTTCAGCCCTGTCAAAAAAGTATCTCTATGCCCAGATCCCTTCATTGTTATGCCTTTTCCCAAATAACTTTGTATTTATTTTGTCTAAGATTTTTTTATGTACTTATTGTTTTCTCCTAGTATAGAATATAATCTCCTTGAGGGCAGGAGCTGTTTCATTCTTTATTTGTATATCTTCTACCTAGCACGGTATCTTGCATATAGTACATGCTTGTTAAATATATGTGGTGGGGAGAGGAGGGAATGGACAATGTACCCAGTCCCAAGGAGCATGGGTAAATGGGTAGAGATGGGGGGGGGGGAGAGAGAGAGAGAGAGAGAGAGAGAGAGAGAGAGAGAGAGAGAGAGAGAGAGAGAGAGAGAGAGAGAGAGAGAGAGAGAGAGAGAGAGAGAGAGAGAGAGAGAGAGAGAGAGAGAGAGAGAGCACATTTATTAAGCACTTGCTATGCACCAGGAAACAAAAACAGGAAAATAAAATGGCCCCTACTCTCAAGGAATTTACATTCTAATGTAAGATAGCAAAACATAAAGTAGAGCAGGAAAGAGGGGCTACAGAGAGAAGAGAAGAGGGCAGAGCAGCCTTTAGGGTGGAATCATTTTGAGGTAACTAAAATGGTACAGAGATGGATCCATCCTGAGAGTGAGCTAAAAGAGGATTGGAGGTCTTTGGAGCATACGTAGTAGGCATTCTGTAAGTGGTCCTGGTCTGTCTGAAAACACGATAAATGGCAGGCTCTTTGTTGGGAACAGTTGTGCTGGGATCACCTTCACAATGTTTATTTGGCCTCTTACTCTCTTGGTTGGAATCTTTCTCTTAGTTGAACTCCTTTGCTGAAAGCTTCTGGGGAGAGACCAGATTGTAACTTAGTTAGAACTAGTTGTCATGACGACTTGCCATGTTGAAGAAGAAAATAGGAAGCTCTCAAAAGTTTCTGACTTGAGAAGGGCTGTGGTCTAGGAATGGACTATTTTAATCAAAACAGGCAGAAATTGAAATAAACTACCCAGGATAAGAGAGATGTAAGAAGTGGGCATGGTTCTTGCCCCTTTGGTTGGGAAAAGCATTGCCTTGATCAGGAAACTGCTGCCCATGAAGGGTTAATGAGGTGAGATCAAAGTTTTGGCAAACAGATCCAACTGATTTCTCAGATTTATAGCCTCTGTATCTTTATTCTTATTGTTAAAACTGGTTTTCACAAAAGATTTCCCTATGTTATAGAAGGTAGCTTGTGAATTGGAATTTTATGTGGCGTGTCAAAGTTGAAAAAGAAAACGAAAAAGAACTACTATATTAAGAGAATGGTTTTGGGGGAAAGTGGTTTTCTGTGACATTTACCAGTTCTGTGATTAGTTACACCACCAGGGGGTGACTTGAAACGTGCTACAGAGAAGAATGAAATTCTTTGAGTATTGTGAGCAGTTGGGTCACATGGATCAAAGGAACCCAGGGTAGTCGTGTTAGGGGGCTTTCTGCCCAAAATTTAATCACAAAGAAAAAATGGTGGAGCTTGAGTCCGTCTTATGCTACCATAGGAAGGCATTTTCCATACGCCTTCTAGTAAGGGTTTAATGTCAGGGAATAGGGCTGAGATAACAAATGCAGTAGGATTTAATAGAGAGTGCTGGGCCCTGGGAAAATTACTTAACCTCTCTAAGCCTCAGTTTCCATATCTGTTAAATGGGGATGATAATAACACCCACCTTCCAGGTGAATTGATGTGACTGTCAAATAAGAAAGTTTATGTAAAGTACTTTGTAAGCCTTAAAGTGCCATATAAATGTTAACAGCTAACTCTATTCGATACTGATACAAAACAATTTCAAAGGATTCATGATGAAAACTGCTATCCAGATTCAGAGAGAGAACTGATGAACTCTGAGTGTAAATTGAAGGATAATTTTTGTTTTCTTTCTTTTTCTCTTCCTTCCTTCCTTCCTTCCTTCCTTCCTTCTTTCTTTCTTTCTTTCTTTCTTTCTTTCTTTCTTTCTTTCTTTCTTTCTTTCTTTCTTTCTTTCTTCCTTTTCTTTCACGATATGGCTACTTCAGAAATATGTTTTACATGACTTCACATGTATAATTAGTATCCTATTGTCTGTCTTCTCATTGGGTGGAGGAGGAAATGGAGGGAGGAAGAAAATTTAGAACTCAAAAAATTTTTTTAAAGAGAATGTTTTAAAGAAATAGATAAATAATAGAATTTTTTAAAATGTTAATAGTTGTGTGACCTTGCAATTGTGTGGTAATTTGAGCTAATTTCCTCATCTTTATAATGTGGTTAAAATTCCTGTAGCATTTACCTCACAGGGTGATTCATAAAATTTAGAACTGGAGGGAACTTTAGGGTTTGTGACAGTCACTCAATCAGTAACAAAAATGTATAAGCACCTGCTATGTGTCAGATGTTTTGCTAAGTGCTACAGAAACAAAGAATGAATGAATGGAAACTCCCTACTCAACATTCTAAAGAGTCAAATGAGATAATCTGTGTAAAGAGGTTTGGAAACCTTCAAGTGCTCTATGCACATCAGGCGATATTATGAAATGGTATTACTAGACAGGCACTTGGAGATCATTTGGACTTGGAGGTCTGATGTCTTCATTTTCCAGAGGAGGAAGCTAAGATCCCAAAAGGAGTCTGCCTAAGATCACACAACTGGTTAGTAAAATGATAAGATATATGGCCCACACATTCTCTCTTTTTTCTAGACAATCAGCCATGAGGGTGGGTGGGATTTCTGGCTCAGGTAGTTCTCTTCTGGGATTTTCTTTCCAGCTTCTTTTGGAGACCCCCACAGGTCTGTGGTCATCTGATACCTGGACATGGTGGTAGTTTTTTTTTAACTATTGGGGTGGAGGGTTTCAATTTTCTGGAACAGTTTTATTCTGATGCATCATTATGTCATGGAAGTGATGCTGGGATCATGAAAGCAATACCAATGGTATACAAGCTCTGGTGCCAATTTACTAATCAATATCCTCTGTTTCCAGTCATTTTCCCAGTTCTGACTCTACCCAACTTTATTATCCTCCAGCTCTTACTTTTTTCATATCCACAAGGATATTACCAAATGACTTGATGAAATATTTGCCATCACTAAGAGGCCTTGTTGACTTCCAGTTATACTTGATCTCTGTTATTCCCTCAATCCCTCCTGGTAACCTCGTTGAAAAAGGAAATGAGGTTAGTGTGGAAAATAGCCATACCAGTGAGCTCATGGATTGGTCCAAGTAAAAATACCTGTCACATACACCACACTCTGCTGAGAGCCGGGTTTATATTTAGAGATCATTCATATTTTCCATGAAATTTTAATGAGAATTCAATGAAAATTTAATGAAAGTTGTTTTTTGTGCTAAAAGTGCTTACGAGAAAATCTGAAAAAATGACAGTAATGGACAACTTTATTAAAATAATGTCTAAGAAGAAAACATTCCTTTATCTTGTTTGTCTTACTTTTTTGTACAACCTAGTACCGTGTTTCCCCGATAATAAGACCTACTCCGAAAATAAGCCCTCCCCTTACTGTGTAAGATTCCTCTAAAATAAGCCCTCCCCCAAAAATAAGTCCTATTGAGATTGCTACTGTAGTGAAGGTGATCCCCTGCGCTACACGCTACATTACGGTACCCTCTGTATGCACCGTCCCCCCCCCCCGAAACACACACCACGCTCCGAGCTGCCTCCAATCAGAGCTGCAGCAGTGAGCGCGTCATCCTGTTCTTCCCCAGTGATTTGCTTATTAAATAAAGGTACATTTTTTTGTTCACATTTACCTGTTTATTAAAATTGCTGTCAATGTTCATTAAAATAAGCCCTCCCCTGAAAATAAGCCCTCTGGTGTTTTTCTGTCCAAAAAAATAATAAGACAGTGTCTTATTATCGGGGAAACACGGTAGATATGAAGGGGAAGAGGAGTAAGGTGAGGATACTCTATGAGATCTGTTTTAATGAATAATTGCCTCATGTATCAACAATCTTGTACTAAATGCAGTTGATTTGTTAAACCTACCTGTACACTTTTCAGTGATTCTGATCAAATTTTACCTAATTTAGTTTACTTAATTTACTTAATTTAATCATCATTTTAGCCTATTGAGATACTTTTGGAACCTAGTTTTATCATCCAACCTGCTAGATGTCCCCTCTCTTCTTGCCATCTGCAAATTTGTATGCCAGTTATGCTCTTATGTCAGTAATTGATAAAAATGTTGAACTGGACAAGGAAAGAGCTTTATGGCAGGTCACTAGAGGCCTCCTTCCAGAACTGACAATGGATCAATTATTCAACTTTCTTTGGGTCTGGTCATTGATCCTGCTCTGAACCTCTTAAGTAAATTATCATCCAGTCACACATTTCTCACAAGGATATCCAAAAACACTTCATGCTTTGGTGAGAACCTTGAATCTATGGTCCTATGATTCCTATGTCCTGTCCAATAAAAGTAACAAGATCATAGTCTGGTGTGATTTGCTCCTGATGAAACCTTGTTGGCTTTTAGTAATCAGGCTTCTCTACTTCCCTGCTAAATTGCTTACAATCACTAAAGATTTCATTAGAATCATTGAAGATTCATTAAAGAATTTTTTCAAGAATTTAAGTCAACTTCATTTACCTATAGTTCTGGTATTCTCTTTCCCCTTTTATGGAAATCAGAACAAAATTTACTTGTTTCTAGCATTCTGGAATATCTCACACCCTCTATGACTTATCAATGATTACCTAACGTGGTTTGGCAATCAAGGCCTCAAGGTTTTTCCAGCATCCTTGCGTGCAGTTAATCTGGACCTACTTGTTGGAACACATAGAGGACAGCAAGGTAAAGGTTTAGATTTCAATTTTCTGTTAATCATTTTTAATCTCTGCTTCCTAGTTGGAAGATTGTTCTCTTTGGTTGTAAAATCAGAAACAAAATAGGAATTCGCGAGATCTTAGCTTTGGAACTGGAATGGACCAGAAAGACTGATCCTATTATTTAAATGATGATTAAATTTCAGAGGTGAGGTCTGAACCCAGGTCCTCCTGACATGAAGACCAGGACTCTTTACAATATGCCTTTCCTGCCATTATCTGTTCTCCATTTTCCATCTTCCCTGAATGACTTTCTTCTTCCTTCTCTGATCTTTCTCTTTCCTTCAACATAGCTAAAAAAAAAACAACAAAAACCCCAATTTTGGTTGATAATATTCTTTGCAAGCCTTTGTTCATTCAATACATTTATTTACATGCTGACATTTTTACTGGATCAGGTAACTTTTTGTACTTATGCTCAGTTACTTGCCCTAGCTTACATCTTGGAGGGGTGTGATTGGAAAATTCCCCAATTGGTGGGTACCCACCTTGTTTACAGTCTCTTGCTATGATAAAAAGTGCTGCTATATGGGGCGGCCAGGTAGCACAGCGAGTGAGAGCACCGGCCCCAGTGTCAGGATGACCTGGAGATCGAATCCCGGGCTCAGACACTCAGCACCCACCCAGAAACACCTGGCCGTGTAACCTTGAGCAAGTTACTTAATCCCAATTGCTTAGGGGCAGCCAGGTGGCTCAGCGAGTAAGAGCACCGGCTCCAGTGTTGGGATTGACCTGGATCAAATCTGGGCTCTGATACTCAGCACCATACCCAGAAATAACTGGCCGTGTAACCTTGAGCAAGTTACTTAACCCCAATTGCTTTAAAAAAAATCTTTTTTTAAAGTGCTGCTATATATTGTTTGGTGTATAAAGAGCCTTTACCTCTGTCTTTGACCTCCGGGAGATAACCTCCCAGTAGTTCTATTGCTTGGTCAGAGGCTATGAATAGTTTAATGATTTTTCTCTCCTAGTTCCAAATTGTTTTCCTGAATGGTTGATAACTTCATGTCTTCCCCAAAAGCATAGTAGTGTGTCTGTCTTTCCACAGATCCTCCCCCATTGGTTAGTCCTGCCCTTTACCATTCATGCCCCTTAAGACATCTTATTTTTCTTCCCCCTTTTCTTCCACAGGCCCTGGATGGGGCAGCTTGCCTGGTGTTAGTCTGACAACCCACTGAAGAGATATAGATATATTTCTAGCTATTACCTGATTCCATAGGGTCAGAAGGACCTAAATGATTGACCTTTCAGGGTCAAGGTCAGGTTTCTCTGGACTGGGGTTCATTGGGTAAATGAACCTGGCCTCCCTTGGTTTGGGATGGCAGCCAGCCTTGCATACACAGGCTCTGTTGTATGAAGGCTGGCAGTGAAGGAACCACCTCAACACTATTGAACTTACCCTCTTTAAAGTTAGAAAGCCCTTCTTTGTGTTGGCCCATCAGGGACACTTAATTCCACATGAGCCCTTGGCTTGGGGCCTGAAAAGCTCCATGTTTCAGTCTCCCACCCCTACTCCCAGCTGCCAAATGTGTTGGTTATCAGTTTCAGACTTCAATGGGTCTTCTTATGTCCACAACTTGGAAATGACCCCCTGCCCCACCCCTAACTTTCTAGTATTAAGTTTAGGTGGTTACTGGCACTATAAACTGAGGGGTTTGCAAGAACAGCCACCTCACCTTCACCTGAGTGTTGGGGGAATCTTAGGGGTGCTGGGCTTTGGTTAGAAAGCCTGCTGGCTTACCATTGTGCTCTGTGAATTTATCAGGGAAACTCAGTGGACTGTGCCAGTTGCTGGGGCTGAGCCAGCTGCCTCCAGAACCAAGATAGTCACCTTTGACCATTTGTCTGCAAAGGCAGGTACTTACCAACTGTGCCTTTTCCAGCATGGCTGGCAGGACTGGCTTCCAGATTCACTGGATGGCCACTTAATATTGCAGTCAGGTTGTCTATGTCCATAATGCATTCCATAGAGCGCTTACCATGTAGAACTGCTCATGGTCTGGTAGCAGTGACTGAAGAGATCTGACCCAAGAATGAAAAGACCTCTGCCACTTGCTCCTGTGTACCCTCAGGCAAATCACTTAACTTTCCTGAGCCTTAGTTTTTTCATCAGTAAAATGCATTAGAAGGTGCCTGCCAAGTTCCACCTTATAATCCTTCAACCTTTGATAATAATCAAAGTAAGAAACAACATAATAGCCGGGCATGGTGTAGGCAGCGGATTTGGAGCAGGAGGACTTGAGTTCACATTCCAGTTCTATTGCTTCCAGCCAGTCTTTTAATCTCTGGACCGTGATCTTCTCTGTAAAATGGGGAGCTTGGACTAGATAACTTTGAAGGCTCCCTCTATGTCCGAATCTATGAGCCTGATATTAATGACACTTCATAGGATCTCTCTATTCCTTCAGATGAAGCTCAAGCACTGTGTAAGCTCCTTGAGGGCAGGAATTATCTTTTGCCTTTTTTTTGTATCTCCAGTGTCTCCCACAGTGCCTGTCACATAGTGGGAGCTTAATAAATGTTTATTGAATTTAATTGCATCTTCTACATGAAGTCTTTCCTGATCTCCATCTGCTGGTGCTCACAAGCCCCAAATTACCTTGCATTTAACCATGTGGTATTTATTTCTTTTATATTTATTTGGTATTAACACATTTATTTATTGTCTCCCCCATTAGAATGGAAGCTCACTGAGAGAAGGGGTTGTTTTATTCCTTGTCTTTGTATTCCCAGCCCACAGCACAGTGCCTGACTTGTAGCCTGTGCTTAATCAATGCTTGCTGATTGATTCTGAAGAGCAATCCTATTAAATCCTACACCACAACCACAAGCATCTTGCTGATAGTTTACAAAGTACTTTCACATAAATTATCTGAAGACTCAGAATCCTTCCATCCCCAATACCAGGGTTCTGAACTGCACATCAGTCTGGAGAATTGCTCTCACTTTGTGTTGTAAAATTAATTTTTATTTCCATCTTTTGGCTTTTTATGACCTTCATTTTCAAATATAATTTCTTCCCCTCTGCTCAGGGAACCATCCCTTGTAACAAAGAATAAGAAAGAAAGAAAATAAGGAGCATTTCAGGCAACCTAATCAACTTTTCAACTTACTTTGAGGTATATGCAAAGTTCTACACCCCCTTCCCCTGTTTCTTTGAATTTTCATAGTCATTGTTTCTTATGCCCTAATGCTATCGGTGACATTCAGATACCACCATTTATTTCAGCATTGAAGATGGAAGATAAAATAGGCTCTTCTTCAGCTGGTCCTATTGCTGAGTTGTGGGTGTTGTTGACTTCTGTTGTCAACTTCCTGTCCCTTTCAGGTGTAATTAGCTATTTTCCTAAGGCCCTGCTCTCCCTCCCTCTCTCCTTCTCTGTCTCTCTCATTTCTGTCTCTCTTTGTCTCTTTCTGTCTCTGTCTCTCTCTGTCTCTGTCTCTCTGTCTCTCTCTCTGTCTCTCCCTGTCTCTCTCTCTCTGTCTCTCTCGGTCTCTGTCTCTCTCTCTCTGTCTTTGTCTCTCTGTCTCTCTCTCTCTCTCTCTCCCTGACATATTTTGGAACCCTACCAAATGCAGCTCCCAGTCAGCCATCTGGTAATCACTGACTTCGTAAGTGATCTCAGGTTACTAGACCATGAGTCTCCTACTGACAATCCCCAGAGAAAAGGGGTGAGCACACTGACTGTCAGTCCTGTGGCTCTGTCAGTGGTTGTGTCCTAGAAATAAAGTGAAAATGAAACAAATCATAAACTCTCTCCACCCCAAAAGTCATTCGGGAATTTGGGAATCTCCCTAGCTTGGTTTGGGCCAGACTAAGTGAAATGTAATTAGGTTAGAGATAGTAAGACTGGTATATCTGAATAAAGACAATGGCCAGGAAATGAGTACTTTTAGAGGTGACTCTCCGGAGGGGAGGTGGGACCCCCTAGAATGAAGACTGGAATAGTGCTAATAGTGCTGCTGGCAGGACCAGGGCCAGGCCAGGGCAGGGCCTGAGGTTTTAAAGAACTTGTGGCTTTGGGGGAATTGGTGGGAGGGAAAGGGACAAAGAAGCTCAGTGGGTGGGAACACCTCAAAGCAATAGCAATAACTGATATTTGTAAAAGTCTTTAAAATTTGAAAAATCTTTTACATACATTGTTGAATTTGATTCCTACTATAAACCTGGTGCATAGGAACTGTACCTGGCCCTATTGTACAGTTGAAGACACTGATTCTCAGAGAGGCTAAATTAGTTCACCATGGTAGCACAGTTAATAAGTATTAGAGACTGGGCTCAAACCCAGGTTGTCTCACATCTAGGTCTGGGACTCTATACACTATGCCACATTGCCTGAATTTAAATTCTATCCTCACAACCTTGTAGACTGTTTCCATTTTACAGATGAGGAAACTGAGGCTCAGGGAAGTTAATCTTCTATCCTGAGGAAACATTAAATAAGATTCTGAGGTGAGATTCAAACCCATGTCTTTCTGTTCTATTATATAATATAATGCTCCAATGCACCCCATTGAGAAGGGTTTTGACCACCCATAAAGGAAAAGAGGTTAAATCAGAGAAATTCTGAATGCAAAGATGCCACTGAATCTACATTTAGACTTCTTGGAAGAAAATAAGCTTGACTTGAAATTGAAGAACAGGCAATGGGAGAAGGTGGTAGTTGGAGAAGGGGGCGAGTTACTTTCCTAGGGATCAAGGAATCAGAATGAAATTGAAGAGGTGGAAATATGGGAGAATCAACAAAGATCAGAGGGACCTAAAGGGCCTGACCCCAAGATGAGACAACTGATTTAATGGTGAGACAAAGAGGGCTCAAATGGCATCACCCAAGGGGATCTGGGATTGACTGGATAACAGGAACCATGCTGAAGGGTCAGTGACCTTTGGGCTTTGCTAACCTCTGCAGAAGGTATGCAAATAATGCAGAACTGAAATGAAGGAGACACTGGGAGGGGCTGCCAGTCATGAAGCAGGGTAGGAGACAAGCAGAGGGGAATTCCAGGGACAATGAAAGCAGTGTGGGAAGCAAGAGGCCAATTCAGTGACACCAACCAAGGGGACCAAAGAGTAAGAAATATAGAGACAAAAGCAAAGATCTGAATCCAGAAAAGAAATATGGATGGAGGGACTCAGTCAATCAGCATTTATTAAGACAAAAGCAGTTAGTTTTTCAGGTGCATGTGCAATCATCTTTTTTTTTATTACACTATGTTATGGAAATGCTTGTTTTATTACATAAATTAAAAATAAAATAAATAATTTTTAAAAGAACAAAAGCAAAAATCCAAATACAGAAAAGGAAGATAGATGGAGTGACTCAGTCAATTAGCATTTCTTAAGCATTAACATTTATTTATTTATAAATCAGCACTTATTTATTATTTATTATGTGCCAGACACTGCACTAAATGTGGGGCCAGAAGATGGAATATTGTGTGCCAGGCAAGAAAACAACTCATCGGGGGTGAATTGTGTAGTGTGTACTGTGTGAATGTGCACCCCAACATTTGTCACTATGGCATAGAAAGTCTAATTCCACCCAACTGGACTTGATTCCCTTCCTGATTGATGGCACTGATGCTTTTTTATGGTTTCTCACTGGCACTGATATCAGCTTCCTCAGTGATTATTTGCAATATTCTTCCTGGCTATTCATTCAGAATAAAGGGAGGAAGTGTAGGGAATTTATTTTTTTTTTAATTACAGGTTTACCAAGGGAAAAACCCAGCAGACACCTTCGTATTGTTTATTAAGGGAAACAAAAAAGAACAAATTCCTATCCAGGTTTAATGTTTTTCTGTAGAAGTAAGCAGAACTTTCCCCTTAAAATGGCTTCTCCCTTTTCTCCCTTTCCTCTGCCAGTGATTCTTGATTTAGCAATTGAAACTTAGCTGTTCAACATTGTGTGATGATCAACTATGATAGACTTAGCTCTTCTGAGAAATACAATGACCAGAGACAACTCCAAAGGACTCATGATGAAAAATGCTATCCACATCCAGAGAAAGAGTGAGGGAATCTGAAGGTTGATCGAAGCAGACTATTTTCACTTTTTTTGTTTTTTTCTTTCTCATGGTTTTTCCCTTTTATTCTGATTCTTCTTTCACAACATGACTAATGTGGAAATTTTTAATATGATTGTACATGTATAACCTATATCAGATTGCTTGCCATCTTGGAGAGGGGGGAGGAGAGGGAGGAAGAAGAATTTGGAACTCAAATCTTACAAAAATGAATGTTGAAAACCATCTTTACATGTAATTGGAAAAAATAAAATGCCACTGAGTGGGGGAGGAAAGAAACTTAACTACTGGAGTTTAGCACAGTCCCTGGCACATTGTAGGTGCTTAATAAATGTTTATTGTTTAACCAACCAGGCACTGTGCTTAGCTGACTGGGCTCAGGGGCAGAAAATTTAGCATCAGCAGGTATTTTTTCTGAAAATACTGAGAAAGCTTTGACTTGTGCATCATTCTAGGTTTCCTGATTCTTTCCTCCTTACCTAAGTAAGAATTACTTCTACATCCTACTCAATAAATGGCCATCCAACCTCTGCTTGAATTCATTCACTGAGGGGGATTCACTATGTCCCAAAGCAACCCATTCCACTATGGCTTTGGTAGGATAGGTAGGAAGGTTTTCCTTAAAGAGTCAATTTCCTTCTTTGTAAGTTCTATCCCTTGTTCCCATTTCTATCCTCTGGAGCCATGCATAATAAGTCCAGTCCTTCTTTCCATGTGGCAATCCTTCATATACTTGAAGACAGTTGTTACTTTTATCCTCACTCTCAAGTTTTCTCTTCTATTTGCCATACACCTCAAGTTTCTTCTAGGGCATGAGATCATGTCCCTTTGCTATCCTGAATGGATAATCCTATCCTCTGGATAATCTAGCCTGTCAATGCCATCCCCAAAACATGGCTCACAGGACTGAACACAATACTACTACATCTGTGGTCTCACTAGGGCAAAGTACAACATAACAGCAGCTTCCTAGAGTTTGATCCCATACGTCTCTAATACAGTCTAAGATTTCAATAGTTTTTGTGGTTGCTATATCATACTCATGAGTAATACTGAAATTAGAGCCCACTAAAATACCCAAATCTCTTTTGGATGAATCACTAACTAACTATTCCCCATTCCCCCTTCCCATCTTATACTTATAAAATGATTTTTTATTAAATTTGGCATAATGTTATAGATTGTCAAGATTTTTTGGGTCCTAAATTTGTCATCCAATGTGTTAACTGTCCCTCCTAGTTTTATGCAATCTACAAATCACTAGAACATGTCATCCCAGTAATTAATAAGCATGTTAAGCAGCCCAGTATGTATTCCTGGGACACTCCAGTAAATCACAGAAACTATCTCCTAAATTGACATTGAATCACTAATGACTGATCTTTGAGTCAGGTCATTTACCCAGTTCTAAATGTACCGAGCTGTACTCTTCTCTTTTCCATATCTCCCCATCTTGCCCACAAGAATAATAAGAAAAACTTTGTCTAATGTTTTCCTAAACTATAAATCGACTATAATCTTCACCTAATCTACCAGTTAAAACAGGAAATGAGGTGAATCCAATTAATCTGTTCTTGGTGGAAACTTGCCGGTCTTTTGAGATCACTGTTTCATTTTCTAGATTTCACCAGCCATCTCTTTAATAGTATGTAAGAATATGTTCTATATCCCTACCTAAATCATTGCAGAAGGCCTCTTCTTGATGAGCTAATCAGAGCTATGGGACTAGATGTGATCAAAGCCACCACATCTCTACTGAAATGTAGATCTATCTACCAAAAGCTTCAAACTAATTTTGAGCAACTTAACCAAATGGAGACCTAGTCATGTATTGCACTGAAGAGGGAAAAATACAGCTAAGTCCCTGAGATCAAATTATTTGGGGTTGGGAGAGGAGAAGGATTATTCTACCTCCCAACCAGAAGACTTTATCAACTCTGAAAGGTTTAGATATTTTTTACTTTTCATGAACATCTTAGAATTGTCCTCAGAATAGCTGAAAGTAGTGTCTACATTGGTCCAAGTTGAAGTAAACTATATGCATTGAAGAAAGGCAGGTTCAGTACTCTTCAAGAGGGCAAGCAGAAATCTACATCACAGGGAACTGCATGAGTACTCCCACAAAGAAGGGTGGATAGGTAGCTCAGTGAATAGAGCATTGGCCCTCCAGTCAGGAGGACCTGAGTTCAAATGTGACCTCAGACACTTCCCACAAAACTAGCAGTGTGACCTTGGGCAAGTCACTTACCCCAAATTGCCCTACCTTCCCCCCTCCAAAAAGCAAAATGAAAAATCTAAAAAAAAAAGAAGAGAAAAAAACTTCCAGGAGCTAGGAGTTGACCCCTTTGTCATGGGCTCTAATGTTGAGCTCACTTTCCCCTGTATTCTGTATGTATTTTTGGTGGGTGTGGTGTGGTGTTTTGAGCAGTCTGGTTTTTTTTTTTTACCATGCCACCTTAGTAAATACCCATTTCTAAGAATTAGTTAAGTACAGCTGGCTAATTGATACCAATCTATAATCATTAAAGTAGGGGTTAGAACAATCCTCAAGTCCATTAGGGTCCATTAGAATCCAGTGTGGAGACAGAAGCAAATGCCCTCAGGTGCCCTAACCTGTCATTGTGAGTAGAGATGAGAGTAAGCCCAGGTCTGAGCTACGAGTACACTCTAGAATTTTCTAAGAATTGAAACCAATCTTACTGACCTATAGTTTGTATAATCTATTCTCTTTATATTTTTGAAAATCAAGACATTGGCCTCTTTCCAATACTGTGGTACTGGGGTGGCTAGGTGGCACAATGAAAAGAGCACGGGCCCTGAAGTCAGGACCTCAGACACTTAACACACACACATACACACACACACACACACACACACACACACACACACACACAAAACTAGCCATGTGACCTTAGGCAAGTCACTTAACCCTAATTGCCCTACCTCCACCCTCCAAAAAGCAAAAAAAAAGTCCAATACTGTGGTACCTCTCCTTTTCACTACAGCCTTTCCAAGCATACTGCAGAGGCTCAACAAATATACCTGTTAGTTCTTGGAGCACTCAAGGATGGAGTTAATCTTGGTCTGATAATTCATACTCCCCTGGGAAGCTAAGTACTATAATAATGATAACAATAACAACTAGAATTTATATAGCACCTTAAGCTTTACAAAATTTTTTTTAATATTATCTCATTTGATCCTTTTAACGACCCTAGAAAGAAGGTACTATTATTACCTCCCTCTCCCCATTTTACAGATGAGAAAAACTGAGGCTGATGGAGGTAAAGTGACTTGCCTTGAGTTATCCAGCTGCTAAGTGTCAGAGGTGAAGCATCAGGTCCTGCTGACTCCAGACTGCCACACCACCTAGATGCCTATCTTGGGCATCAATTTCCAATTAGTCATTTTGATTATCTCTAGTTTGTCTCCAAAACCTCAGTCTATTCTGAGCTTTTGCTCTTCAGACATTATTCTTTCAGGACCTTTTTATTCAACCTCTATAACCTTCCCTTGCCCTTAACTTTTCTACGTGTATTTTTAATCTAAGTAAACTTGTAAGTTCCCTTTAGATAATAAGCTTTTTCCTTCTCATCTGAATTGTTTCTCTTTTTGTGGCAGAATTTTATTTTTGAATTTCCCATCCTACCTGGGATGAATTCCCCTTTAAAGTTGTAGTCCACAGAATTCTACTTTAATTTTTTCTTAACCTTTTGAAATCTAGGAAGCATTTCCTACTATTCCTAACTTTCTTCTCTATTACAAATTTCAAGATGGAGTGGTCACTTCCCTCAGAGTTTCTCATCATTTTTACTCCAACAACCAGGTCGTTTCTGTGAGAATCAGATCCAGGAAAGGATTTCATGATATTCATTCCTCTGCATTTTCAAGATGAAATTATAATTGTCAGGTAAAAAAAATAATGCTGTGCTTTTGGCAGAGAGAGAGAGAGAGAGAGAGAGAGAGAGAGAGAGAGAGAGAGAGATATGGAGGGAGAGAGAGAGAAAGAGAGGGAGGGAGGGAAGGAGAGAGCGCATGTTTTAACAGATGTCTGGGTAATTGAATACTCCATCAGTACTATATCATGCCTACATTCTAGGCTTGTGATCTTTCCTGGAATGCCTCATTTTTTTTACCTCTTTCTGTTCCTGTAATATGCTCCAAGATGACAATGTTGCTTCTCTTTCTGCCTCCATTGATCTTCCTCCAAGTGTACCCTACCATGTTTCTATGTTGGTTCTTAGATTCCCTCATTTGAATATATCTTCTTCATAGGCCATACTTCTCACTTCACTAACACACTGCTTCTCTTGAATGAAGTATCTCTCTCCAGAGATACTTTCCACTTGTGGGTGATGTGATTCAGTAATACTGGTTTGGCAAGGATGAACTAGAAAGAGAGAAGACTGGAACCACATCATCTCACCCCTCTAAGCTTCAGATTCCTCATCTGCATTGGTATTTTCCAATAATATTTGTCCTCCCTACTTCACAGAGTTGTTGGTGGCTTTGTAAACTTTGAATTGCCATATAAAATGTAAGTTATTGTTATTATTTCTCTCCAGAATGAAAGAGATGTAGCTGTTCTCTGTTCTAGTCAGACTATCCTTGGAATACTAGGTTGATTTCTGGGTATTACATTAAAAAGAGTATTATTTGATATCTTTTGTTTTATATGCAAGACATTTTCCAATATTTTTCCCTGTTCCAGCCTGCCCCTGCCCCCAGGTGCCTGTTCCACAGCCCCTCATGGATAACAAAGAAAAACAGTTAAGCAAAATGACAAATCTGGATTCTGAGGACCTGGGTTCTAATCCTGGCTCTGGCATTTATTACTGGACAAGTCACTTCATCTTTCAAGCTTTACTCTCATCATCTATGGGATAAGGAAGTTGGATTAACTGGCCTCTGAGGTCCCTTCCAGTTCTAAATCTACTATCTCACGATCAAGGCAATGAATTAGGAGTCTACTGCAATGACTTGGGTGATGAGGATCTGAAATTGGGGAGATGCTATATAAGTGGGGAGAAGGGGACATATGGAAAGTATGTGGTAGGGACAGAATGGCCAAGACTTGTCAACAGCTTGTCCTTATCTTCTTCTGTTTGAATCCTTCTCTTCCCTTTCGTTTGCCTTCTACCCCTCTTATTCCCTCTTCTACCTGTACCTCTTCAGCCTTCCTTCAACTCAAGTCTTTCTCTTTTTTCTCCTAATTCTCAAATCTGCCCAAATTTGTCCTTCCTGAATTCAATGCCTGTTCTTCACAACTCCACAAAGCTCCAAATCATCTTTATTATACCTTCTTTTGCTCCTGTTCCTTCTCCAAATTCCCTTCATGACTGGATACTTCTTTTTGTATACTGAATATAAAGCACAGTGCCTGGAACATAGTAGGTACTTAGAAAATGTATGTTGATTGATTAATTGGAAGCCAAAAGTATAAATAAATCTAGAAAGGCAGGTAGTACCAGACCATAGAGAACCTTGAAGGCCAGATCGAGGAGTCTGAACTTTCTTTGATAGACACTAGGGACATACTGAAGGATTTTGAGCAGAGAAATACCATGGTCAGATCTATGCATAATGGAGAATAGATCTGGCCATAGTGTGAAGGATATACTAGAGTGGGGAAGAGACTAGAAGAGGAGGTACAAAGGCTCCACAATAACAACAACAATAGCATTTTGAGATTGGCAAAGGACTCCAATATGTTACCTCCTTTGATCCTCACAACAACTCTGTGAAGTAGGTGCTATTATCACCTCCAATTTTACAGATGAGGAAACTGAGGCTAGGAAAGGATAAGTGAATTACTCAGGGTCACATAGATAATAAGTGTCTGAGGCAGGATTGAACTCAGGTCCTCCTGAATCCAATTTCAGATCTCTGACCCACTAAACCACCTAGCTTCACAGTAGTGGGGTACAAATGTGGGTTGCAATTTGGGCTGGCCCATACTGGAGTGGTGGCCATGGTTACAGAGCTAACAAGCATCAAGTAATGGTGTCCTAGAATAAAGGAGACCTACTGAGGCCAACCCTTTAAATTCTGAGAAAACACATGAAACTGCTCTGAATGGGTCAGGGGAACTGATTGAAGATAGAAGGAGTAATTCTATCAAATTAAAAATGTTCTGGAGTTGAGATTGAAGTTGGTTGAAACATATGGGACAGATGAAAACATCTAGTCTGATGAAATATCTGGGCCAGGGGCCTCTCCCATGGCTCAGGCAGAATAGCTTCTAAGACATTGGAGCAGCTCTGGGCAGTGGAGGGAGGTTTTAAAGCAGGCCTGAGCAGCTCAGGGGATCCAGAGACGGTCAACGTAGTTCAGAAGACTGAAAGACAGATCTCAATAGTGTAAGAAATTGTGAGCATAGTTGCTTAGATTTCATTGTTTTAAAGAGAACAGACCGAGACTTCTAAAGCTCAGGTTTCTTGTGCTGTCACAAGCTGATCTGGCAAATTCCAGTAATTAGAGAAATCCCTGGGGTGGGGGTGGGGGTGGAGGGCAAATCAATCCTTGCTGGGGGCAAAGGAAATGAGGATCCAGATGGAAGAATGGCAGATGTAATCCAGAGGCCAGGCTTAGGTTAGCTATCCAACTAACCATAAGGTACCTATAATTTAAGGAAGCCAAGTGGTCCAATTTGTTGCTCAGCTAACTCCAAATGCTGATGGGATATACCCCAAATTAGGAAATCAAAATTCAAAATTAGGAAGTTAATTCTTTGTCTGAACAAATATTGCTCCCTAGATGTTGAGGCTTTTTATTCTAAAGGTATGTGCTTTATCTTGGTTGACACTTAAGTGATACTCTCCATGGTACTGGATGGACACTACCATCTCCTACTGACTTTAATACCCCTGTTGAGCCACAGACTTGCATACCATCTGTTCTCCCAGCTTGTGCCCATGGATCTTGAACCCTTGCCTTGATGGGGTGGCATTAGTGAAGGAAGGATGCTGCCAATTTTAGGAAGCACACATGGTGTGCTGGCTCTCCTATCTTCTCCTTGGCCCTTAGTATACTCCTGCTATTCTATTGGATACCAGAGATGGCTTCAATGTCTCTGTGAGTGAAATAGCACCCAGAAAAGTGGATCACAATAAAGTTGAAGCTTGTGAAAAATAAGATTTGATCTGATAATTATTTATTGGCCTGTTGAGCAACTTGAGTGTGTCCCGTGTTCATAAAGGCTGTGAGGATGATGATGGCATGCAACAGACCCTGGCAGTGTTGTCTACAAACCTAGAATACAGCTTTGATAGTAAATGGCTCTTTCTTCAAAATGATGTGATTATTAGTTTTATATCAATTAATCAACAAGAATTTGTTAAGTATCTCCTATGATCCAGGCTCTATGTTAAGTACTAAAAGTGAAATAGTCTCTGCCCTCAAGCTTACAGTCAGTGTCATTTACATTTACAGATGCAAATAGATACAAAATATCTTTTATCTAGATATGTATGCATATACAAATTATGTAGTATTGACAAAATCCATAGTTCATGCATAGTTCTACGTACCACATTTTACACTTGCTACCTAAGTATGGAAAGGAACTACAACCAAAAGTTACAAAGTAAGTTCTTTTGAGAGAAGGAAAGGTAGTAGCTGCTGAGGGGATAAGGAAAGGTTTCGTGTGGGATGTGGCTCTTGAATCTTGAAGAAAACAAAGGGTCAACTGGTTTTTTGGGTCATTAAATATGCCCCGCTTCCAACCATGGGTATCCATTGCAAGACCCTGGATCACACCCGAAAATTATTGAGTTCTATCAAAGTTTAATTCTATGAATACTATTGATTCTGCAATAGCTTCCTTGTGTTGACTAATAGAGTAGTTCTTCTGCACTGATGTACAAACTTGTGGGGTGAGTTCATGGTACTCCTAGTTGGAGCTTTGAGAAGGGGCTCAGGATCGAACCAAATCGAGGTCTTATTAGGTAGGTAATAGGCTATGTCAATAGAGTCTAGTAGATATCAAAGGGCTAAACCCTTTTTGGTTAGAAAGTTAAAAGAATCTCCGAGGAGTACCCATAAGACTAGAAATTAACGTGGGTAGTGGAAAGTAAATGCATGATATGAAAAAAGCAACCACATTTTACACATGCTACCTAAGCATGGAAATGAACTACAACAAAAAGTTACATTTCTTCAAATTTGCCAATCTGAAGGAAGTAAACAAAATTCCATAGGTTTGCTGTTCAGTCCCTGCACTTCTGTCTTCAGTCTCAATTGATCTCCTAAATTAGCGTGTGCCATCTGTGATCACAGGAACACTTTGATTTGAGACATGTGTGAAAGTGTTAATTTACAAGAGGGTTTTTACACAGCACAAGATCTGTGTTAAACAGTGAAGTGGTTTTTCTGAGTTTTGTCACAGCATTAAATAAACTAAGTGGTGGTGCTCAGGAACTCTTCCTTAGTCATGCATACACAATGACAAAAACAACAGGGGCAGCTAGGTGGCACAGTGAGTAGAGCACTGGACCTGGAGTCAGGAGGACCTGAGTTCAAATCCAGCCTCAGACACTTAACACTTACTAGCTGTGTGACCTTGGGCAAGTCACTTAACCCCAACTGCCCTCCAAAAAGCAAAAAAAAAAAGGAGTTAGGAGGACAAAAACAACAGCAATAACAACAGTGTTTACATAAACTATTAAAAAATCCAGAATCATTTTATTCAACAGTCAGTCTCCTTTCATGGCATTGCCCAAACTACAACCTTGTTTGTTTGTTTGGACAAGTAAACCATAAGCCATACTAAAGATGATAGCTTGGTGCAGAGGAAAAAGTACTGGATTTGGAATCAGAGGACTTGAGTTCAAATCCTGATTCTGTCTCTTACTACCTGTGTGACCTTGGGTAAGTGACTTCATCTCTGTGGGCCTCAGTTTCTGCATCTATAAAATAAAAGCATTGGACCAACTGGCCCTTGAGGTCCCTCCCACTTCTATATATATGATCCTATGAGTTCTAAGGTTCTCTTTAAGTTCTAAATATGTGTCTGTGATCTTACAAAAAGAGTGCTATGCCAAGAAAAGAAGGGATAAATTGAGAGGTTTACACCCCTGGAGGAGGAAATTTCTGGTGTTCTTGATCAGTCTGCCAAATCCTCTTCAGACATGAACATCTGTAGAATTTTTTTTTGCTTTTTTTTGGAAGGACAATTGGGGTTAAGTGACTTGCCCAAAGTCACACAGCTAGTAAGTGTTAAGTGTCTGAGGTTGGATTTAAACTCAGGTCCCCCTCACTCCAGGGCAGGTGCTCTATTTACTGCACCACCTAGCTGCCCCTAGAATTTTAATTAGACCAGAGGATGTGAACTTGCTTTTTGGGAAAGATGAGGATGATGGTTCTGAAACCTCAGTACTGGAATAAATGAATGTAAGTACATGTAACAACTACACAGGACCACCAAAGAGGTAGAGCTAATGGAATATAGGGCAACATTCTGAGTATAAAAAACCTCATTAGACCATGAGACAGTAAGACTAAGTTTTCCCCTGGGGATCTGTCCAAGGTACCGGGAGGCCACTGCCTAAAGCTCTCTGTGACACCAGTGGAAGACATTAATAGTAAGGCTACTAATAATGGCTTTTATATAACTAGCTCAGCAATACCTTTCTGCTATGCTAAACATTAGTACACTGGAAAAGCCTGGGGCCTTTGGATCCTCCTGATGATATGCATAGCTATCTCTCTGAGGAGAGACTGGTGCTAGGAAACACTATGCTTAAAACTTCTGGGTGATTGTATGACCCCACACACTCTGGAAAGTGAATTAAGAATGGGCAACATGATGTATTGGGGGGAAAATCACTGTAGTGTTCCCTAAGAGAAGCCTAGGAATACAATTCCACCCTTGTCACTAGCTATGTGACCATTGCAAGCCATTGGACAATGAGCCACAGTTTCTTTATCAGTAAAATGAGGGAGTTAATTAGCCAATAAATATTTATTAAGTGATTACTGTGTGCTAGAACCTGTATTAAACACTGGGAGTTACAAAAAAAGCCAACGTAGCCTCTGTCTTCAAATAGCTTAACTTTAAGGAAAGAGAACATATAAATAAATGATACATACTAAGTAGATCCTTTAGGGTTCTTTCCAGATCTAAACATTTGACTCTATAATCCTAGACCTTCTATACAGTAACTTTTAGCTCCATTCTATAATTTTTGAAACTGAGGTCCAAAGATATATATTCATATAACCAAATGACTAAGGTAGGAGGAGTGGGAGTCTCATATCTGCTAGACAATTATGAAAAGCTAGCCTGAATCTATGTGAATGGATTTTGATGGAGGTGTAAGGGGCATAGGATAAGTGATAGTCACAAGTCAGGGTTTCAACATTGCCAAGATGTTCAATTGATTTTTAAAAAATAAATATTATTTATATATTTTGTCTTTACACCTACATTTCTCAATGTATCTCTCTGTCTCTGTCTCTGTGTGTGTCTCTGTCTTTCTCTCTCTCTCTGTCTCTGTCTCTCTTTCTCTGTCTCTGTGTGTGTCCCTGTCTTTCTCTTTGTCTTTCTCTGTCTTTCTCTCTGTCACTCTCTCTGTCTCTCTCTGTTTCTCTCTCTCTCTTTCCCTCTCTCTCTTTCCCTCTCTCTCATTCTCTCTCTCATTCTCTCTCTCTCTCTCTCTCTCTCTCTCTCTCTCTCTCT
>NW_027187353.1:12485294-12492239 GCF_028583685.1 Petaurus breviceps papuanus
TCTCTCTCTCTCTCTCTCTCTCTCTCTCTCTCTCTCTCTCTCTCTGTGTGTGTGTGTGTGTGTGTGTGTCTGTCTGTCTCTCTTTCTCTGTCTCTGCCCCCTCTCTGTCTCCCCCTCTTTCCCTCTCAGAAAGCTATTCCTTGTAACAAAGAATGAAAATGAGAAAAAGAAAAGTGAAGCAAAACTAAACAACACATTGAAAAAGTCTGGTCTTATCCAGTAATCCACACCCACAATCCCCCTCCTTTTCAAAGTAGTGGGGAAGGTGTCTTTAGGTATCTCATTATGTGATTTGGTCATTTTAGTTTTTCAGTTTTGATTGTTGTTGTTTCTGTTTACATAGTGACTAGTCATTGCATATATTGTTTTCTGTGTCTGCTTGCTTTAGCCTGATTGAGTTCATGTCTCTTCCTATGTCCTATGATTTATTACAGCACAGAAATATTTACCTCAAATTAGATTCATGTATCACAATTTGTTTACTCATTTCCCAATCGATGGATATCTCCTTTAAAATATGGAATACTTTATGCTATTGTTGTTCAGGAACCATGCTGATCTTCTCTCTGTTATTCCAGTTTTAGTGTTAGTGCTGCCAAAATGAAAACCAGTTAATTTCTAAAATCTGAATTTATTAGTTTTCCAACCAACAAATATTTATTTTATCTTCCATCCATTCCTGCCCACATATAATTAAACCAAAGAAGATAACCCTTGTAACAAATATACATAGTTCAAGCCAAGCAAATTGCTACATTGGCCATGTCCAAAAATGTTTGTCTTATTCTCCATTTTGAGTCCATTTCCCTTCTGTCAGAAGGTGGGTGAAATGTTTCATCTTTAATTCTCTAGAATTATGGGTTGTCATTTCATAGACTAGTTTTCAAGTCTTTCAAAATTGTTTTCCTTTATAATGTTGCTTTTATTGTACATATTGTTTTCCTGGTTCTGTTTGTTTCACTCTACCTCAATTCATACAGGGCTTCCCTCTTTTCTCTGAGACTATTCCTTTCATCATTTTCTATAGTGCAATAATATTTCATTATATTCATATCCCATAATTTGTTTAGTCACTCCTCAATAGATGGAAACCTCCTTAAGGTTCCTTTATTTTTTTTTAAAGCAATTGGGGTTAAGTAACTTGCTCAAGGTTACACGGCCAGTGGTGCTAATTATCTGAGCCTGGATTCGATCCCAGGTCATCCAGACTCTGGGGCCGGTGCTCTTACTCACTGTGCCACCTGGCCACCCCTAAGCAATTGGGGTTAAGTAACTTGATCAAGATGGCCAGGTGTTTCTGGATGTGTTGCTAAGTGTCTGAGCCTGGATTCGATCCCAGGTCATCCCGACTCTGGGGCCAGTGTTCTTACTTGCTGTGCTACCTGGCCACCCTGGTTCCTTTATTTTTGCTTCTAAAAAAGCTGCTATGAAGATTTTTGTATATATGGATCCTTTTTTTAATCTTTGGATTAAATTTAATCTTTGGATTTAATTTTTGGGATATAGGCCTAGTAGTAGTATCAACAGGTCAAAGAAAGGCTAGTGACTTTTTGGGAATAGTTCTAAATCACTGTGTAGAATGGCTGAACTAATTCATGGCTCCACCACCAATATCCGAATGTGCCTGTTTCCCCATAGCTTCTCCAATATTTGTCATTTTCCTTTTTTGTTAGCTTTGTCAATCTAATGAAAAAGAGGTAGAGCCTCAGAGTTGCTAGTTCTTATGTGAACACCTTAACATTTGCCAAGCACTTTCTACATGTTATCTCTTTTAACCCTCAAACAATTGTATGATCTAAGTGCTATAATTATCCTCATTTTACAAATGAGTAAACTGCAAATGATACAAGCTAAGTGACTGGCCCACCGATACAAAGTGAGTGTCTGAGGTATGATTCTAACTCAGGTTTTCTGGCTTCCAACTCCATCATGCAGCCTATCTGCCTCATTGTTTGAATTTGCATTTTTCTAGCTATTATGATTTGGAGGGGGTTTTTATTTGATTGTTGAAACTTGTATTTCTTCCTTTGGAAAAAAAAAATCTGTTCATATTTTTTTTACCATTTGTCTACTGGGAAATCAACCATTTGTTTAAAGCAGCTACTTGGGGGATTTTCAAGGATCTGTGCCACCACAACACAAATGAGTTTGAATTTCTGGAAGGAAATTGACCCAAATTCTGGGTGCTGTGAATAATGTGGGCAGACAGTGACACCCAGCCTTTGGGTTGGCTTCTGAGAATCCATGGTATTATATTTCTTTACTAAGTCCTGTGCACCCTTTCCTTAAGGCTCTGTAGGAAGGGAAGCAGTAAGGGTTCCAAAGACAACTGATGGCTCTGTGCTTTCTCCTTCCTGTTGGAGTTGCCTCCCCTACCCCTCACTACCTTTCTAGGTGTCTACACTGTACTCTATCCCCAGAGGCCCTTAATTTCAGCTATGTATCATGTTCTTTACTAAAGTGATAGCAATTTAAGATATCCACCTCACTCCCCATTCTTTCTCTACACCTAGGATTATATCAGTTTCAATATTGGGCTCTAAAAAGTATTCCCAAAATAATGAATCTCTAATAGTGGAATATAGACTAGTGTAGTACATTTTTGATGGAGTGACCAGTTCCCTTTAAATCACCTGTAGAAATAACTTCCTACTTCCAAGATGGATCTTGTTCTTAACTATTACCTTCAAAATAAAAATCATTGCTAGAATGAACCAAACTTTAAGATTATTGCTGCTCTCTTTCCCAGTAAATTAAGAATCTCTATGCCAATTTTTCAGAGAATTAAATCCAAATACATAATTAGACTTCATGATAAACTGCATACAAAGACAGAAATAGAACCAAAAAATTAAGAGTTTCTAGTCCTCAACATGAACCCCATACTACATAGTCATCATGCTTGAGTGACAATGTGACGTAGGGGATTGCAGGGCTAGACTTGGAAGAAGAAAGCTTTGAATTCAAATCATAACTAAAACACTAGCTGTGTGACCCTGGCCAAGTCACCCAAACTCTCTAGGTTTCAGTTTCTTCATCTGTAAAATAGGAATCATAAAACTTATAATACCTATCTGACAGATTTGTAAGGCTCAGATGAGATAAAATCTACAAACTGCTTTGTCAATTTTAGGGTGTGAGATTTAGAGTTAGAGGGTCAAATCCTGGTTCTTCCACTTACTTTCTGTGTGACCTTGAGTAACTCCCATCGATGGGCCTCCATTTCCTCATCCATAACATGGGAAAGTTGGACTAGATGCCCCCTGAGGTCCCTACCAGATCTAGATCTATAATCCTGAGATCATATTGTATACATTCCAATTATTATTATCCAAAGAAGCCCTGGGATGTCAGAAGTGAGAAGCACTAGGGTAAGAAAGGGGGTAGTAGAAAGTATATCAGCTATGTAGCCATGAATACACTAAAACCTGCAACCATGTTTTTACGTTTTTGATCTTTATTCTGAAGGCAAAATTTGATGGAAAAAGTGAAAAAAGACAATTCTTTCCTGGGTCTAAAGAGTTGAATCCCAGTAAGCCTGATTTGTACCTAGTCTTACCAGATTTCAAAGCTGCTGCCTAAATAAGAGTCTAATTCAATTGGCTCACCCACTAAAGGCAGAAAAAGGGAGGAGCAGTGTCTGGGAATGCTGGGTGTAATATGAGAGGTTTTGCTACCCAGAGTAGCATATGGCAAAGCTTTGGTTTCAGCTCAGGGTAGCTGTTTCTGCTTCAGTAATTGAATAAAGCAATTACATTTCCCACACTCTTCCTCTGTTGGCAGATTCATTTCTAAGTGCTTATGATCAGAGACCTGACTCTTTCTAATGGATAATGATAGCTCACTTACATTAACCAAAAAACTGTACTATAAATGGATGTAATTTGGATCGATGATAGGACTTAAAATCTGGGGCCTAAAATGTCGGAGAAGGAAGGCTAAGAGTCAGTGACTGAATCTTGAAGAGAATCCAGATCTCCTGAATATCTGGGGGATTTTGTCAAGGTTGTAACCTCAGGGCGGCTAGGTGGCACATTGAATAGAGCACCAGACCTGGACTCAGGAGGGCCTGAGTTCAAATCCAGCCTCAGACTCTTAACACGAAAACTAGCTGTGTGACCTTGGGCAAGTCACTTAACCCCAATTGCCCTACCTTCCCCCCTCCAAAAAAAAATTGCAACTTCTTTGTGCCTCAGTTTCTTCATCTGGAAAGTAAGGCAACTGTTAAGGGTTTACTGCAGGCCTAGTGCTCAGTAAAACTGGTTCAGATGATGGTCTTATCATAAGGCATGGAATAATAGGAAGCATACTGGCTCTGAAGAGAGAGAAAACTTATATTTCAATTATACCTCTTATACTTACACCTTACAGAGCCTTGGACAAATCACTTAATCTTAAAGGCAGCTAGTGGTACATTGGACATAACACTGGACCTAGAATCAGGAAGCCCTAAGTTCAAATCTGGCCTCAGATACTTACTGGTTGTGTGACCCTGGGCAAGTCATTTAACCCTGCTTGCCTCAGTTTCTTCAATTGTAAAATGAGCTGGAGAAGAAAATGGCATACTTTTCCAGCATCTTTGCCAAGAAAACCCCAAATAGAGTTACAAAGAGTTGGACACAAATGAAACCACTGAGCAAGAAATGATAACTATGATGAATATAGAGAAGCATGAAAAAAACACCTAAAAAAAACTGATTCAGAGTGATGAAAGCAGAACCAGGAACAGAATCAATACAATGACTACAACTATTGTAGACAGAAACAATAACAACAACAATAAAGCAACTTGAAAGTGAATACTACAAAACCATAATTACTGTTTGGCCTCAAAGAAGGGATATGAATAGATTTCTCCCTTCCCCCTCCCCCATTTCTTTACAGATGTGGGGGAAGATGAATTTGGGACTTTGCATGTAACAGACGTTTTTCATATGTTGGTTAGTTTGGTTAAATTTTTCTTTTCCTTTTTTGCTTGTATTTGTATTCTTAGCCCTTAGCACAATGCCTAGCACAAAGTAAGTGCTGAATAAATTCTGACTTTGCTTAGTCTTTTAATTTTTTATAATAAAGAATGGCTCTCTGGGGTCAAGGAAATGTGGGTGATATAAAAACAAAAGATATAAAAGCTTACTAAAATAAAGATCAATATTGAGAAGAAAATAGAATAAAACAAGGGGGTGGACTGAATGACCTCAGGTTCCTTCCAGCATTAGACCTATGATTCTATGATATGACGATCTAATCCTGGAGACTGGGGCCACTGCCAACTTCTTCATATCTACATTGGATAATAAAAGTTTGCCTTTGCTCCTGCCAGCTTAGGGTTGGACTGACTGACATTCCCCCTTCCTCATTTTATTTATCCAGATGTGTTTGTGTGTTTGTTTGCTGGTCACCACTGCATCTCTTAGATTCCCAAAGTTTTCTATCACATAGGAGCCATCTTGAAAGGCTGCCTCCATCTCTCCATGCTCCATGATGATAACATACTAATCTCAAAGTTTTTTTTAAATAAAGATTTGCTATAAAGCAATATAAGAGAAACATTTCCAAAAGACTTTTCACTTACTTGTCACATTCTCCATTCAGAAGATACCCTACCAAGAAAGCCTACCAGGCTTTCAATATTGGACTTAAGAAAACAGATAAGGCTTCCAGTCCTAATGGATATATGTATGTACGGAGATCCAGCAGAGGGTAGAGGTTTTGCATGTTTCCAGGCTCTTCTGGCTTAACCCTGGTCCTAGCACTGAAAAAATGGCATAAGCATCCACTTAGTTCCCAACTGCCTCAGCACCTTCTATCCGGCCTTATCCCTGATGTTAAGCTGATTATAGATCTTTTGCTTTGGATTTTGCTGAACCGTCTATGGCTGAGCTTTCTAGCATCTGCTTCTCCAAAATTACTTCAAGGAAATGGTGTAGATGCTGAGGCTGGTACTTCTCTGCATCAATGTCTCTATTTTGGTCATTCACAGGCAACAGCACTGTAGAACTTGACCGTAGAAGAAGCTTCATCCCCAGCCTTCTGGACCTAAGCCTAGAGAGGTCTTACTTATCCAACCTCAAAGATAATTCTACCTTTGGGTTTCAGGCATTGTAACCATGCTCACCCTATCAAGAGTTGTCTATGATGGGCATTCTGTCTGGCTTCTGTGTGTCTCTCTATATGTCTCTTCATCTCTTTCTTTCTCTGTCTGCCTCTCTCTATCTCTGTCTTTCTCTCTCTCTCTCTCTCTCCTGATATTGTTGGATGGCCTACTTGAAGCAAAGTTCGATCTTTTTTATTCTTTCACAGAAAGGTACCTCAAAGGCCATCAAGCCCAATCTTCCTTCTCCAAGAACTTTAATAAGTGATCACGTAGTCTTGCTCAAAGTCCTATAGTGAAGAGAACAGCTTTCTTTATTTCAATTCCAAATCTACATCTCTGCAGTTATTACCCTTTGCTCCTAGTCCTTACAAATAAGTACGAGACTAATTGTTCTTCCATATGATATAGCTCTTCAGTCAGCTCAGGTGGCTCCTTGGTGTCTCTAAGATCAAATACAAAAGGCTCTGCTCGGTTTTTAAAGCTCTTCATAACCCGGCCTCTTCCTATCTTTCTAGTCTTGTTATACATCATTCCTCTCCACGTACTTTGGGATCCAGACACTGGTCTCCTTGCTTTTCTTCTTGTAAGATGTCTCATCTCTTGACTCTGGGCATTTTCACTGACTGTTGCCAGTGGCTGGAATGTTCTCCCTCCTCATTTCTGCCTCCTGACTTCCCTGACTTACTCCAAGTCTCAGCAGACGTCTCACCTTTTGCAAGAAGGCACTCCTAGTCCTCCTTAATCTTGTGTCTTTCCTCTGAGACTACTCCCAACTTATCCTCTATGTGTTGGTTCACATGTGGTTGTCCGCCTGTTAGCTCCCTTGTGTTGGTTCACACGTGGCTGTCCGC